>NC_090941.1:935816053-936119083 GCF_040938575.1 Ambystoma mexicanum
GATTTTCTGCAACATTACAAATTCGGCATTGTCATTGATTTTTGTCCAGCTGCCATTAGGAACCATGAGTTGCTCTGCCTGGAAGTTGGTTGGTGCTCATCAGTAACCTGAATCTGCGAACTTCAGGGTCAGAACAATGAATTAGGTACTTCTGGGGAGAATGGTACATATAAACTATACCATCTAAGTAGTGAAAATTATGAAGTCTACTCATGTAGGGAAAATTACTATCCCAGTCTTTGATCTCAACTCTTTTTTGAATGCAGATTTAATAGCTATGTACCAGCCACAACGTTAGCCATCGCTTGATCAATTCAAATAAGTATACAGTTCTTTAGACATGTCATCGTATTTATTGGCTCTATCGATTTTATTCAATTGAATTATATTTTCCCCTATAATGCAAAGCATGTGGCTCAATGGATGACAGATGGCTTTCAATGGAAGAAGACCATAAGGATAAGGGCTTTTAAGGATATCAGTCTGATTTCAACCCTTACATACTGTATTGGGCAAGAAGGTGGAAAGACAGGCATATTACATCAAAATTAACCCTCTATTTTCTCTAACCATGAGAGGTTCTTAATAGTGAGAGCTTCTAAACCATATGTTATAACTGGTACAAGCCACTGCATATTTAACATCAGGATTTCCTTCAGGGAGTATCCTGCATAGTTTGAAACAAAAATACAAACTAGTTTTGTTATTTGTTGAGCCTGTTGCATTTTCCTTTCAATTAGTGATTGGTAACCAATTTTACTGTCCATGTGTACTCCTAAATACTTATAAGACACTGTATATTCAATTACACCCCAACTTAATTCAATTTTCGGTCTAATTACCTTTTTTGACGCAATGAGGAATATTTGTGATTTTTTTAAATTAATGTTCAATCTTTGTTCAGTTGTAAAGCAACTGAGTTCTTCCAGGATCATCCTCATGCCTTTTACAGTATGATCAACAATGACAAGGTCATCAGTGTATAATAATGCTGAAACCTTAGTCTTTCCAAATTTGATGGGGCAGTGGGCATGCTTTTCGAGTCTTCTTATCAGTTGTGCTAGATAAAGATTAAATAACAAGGCGGCAAGCAAACAACCTTGCTTGATGCCTTTATTAACCCTAATTGGACGAGAGAGACGCCCTTCATTAGCAGGACATACTTGCACTGTGTTATTAGAATGAAGCTTGATTATTATGTCTAACAGCCATTTAGGCCTCTTCAAATCAGACAGTATCTCCCATAACTTCATACCGTCGACACTGTCAAAGGCACTGCTGAAATCGATAAACATGACATACACAGATGGTTTAAATATTTGTTTAGCTCTTGAGATGATGGCGTCAAGAATATGAATATTATACATGGTACTAAAGCCCGCTATAAAACCAGATTGTAAAGGGTGCAATAGCTGGTTAGCATTTGACCAGTATTGCAAATGATCCAGTAGAATGGCAGTGAATACTTTGTTAGTCGTGTCAAGTATGGACAGCAACCAGTACTTTTCAATTCTAGAACCAGCCTTGTAGACAGGTATTAGGATGAAGTCGTCCATGTCAAGGGTATTTTCTTATTCATACATACCCTTCTACAAAGTACGTATATAATCAGAGACCAACTGATAGAGTTATGTTTAATGACCATTGATGCCAGCCCATTCGGGCCGGGAGCTCTTGAGTTTTTCAATTTGCTAATAAATGCTACGATATCTTTCCTAGAGAACGTCAATGGCCATTGGTTAAAGGTATTACTCACCATAACAGTACGAGACTCTTCATACATGAAATTAGACAAATATTCAATCCATTTTTCTTCCCCTATAGCATTTAACGTTTGAGGAATCGATTCACCTCTAAACTTATTTAACATATTCCACACCAAACTAGTGTCACCTTTCTGTAAGATGGCTATCATCTTTTGCCACTCTATTTTTCTTTGTTTACACCAACTCCTGTATTTATTATTCAACATTTTCTTCTTTTTAATATAAGTATCCATGGGAAGGCCCACATTTTTTAAGTTGCAAATTTCCCTACAATGGTTATGCTTCACTATCAGGAGTTGGCCATTGTAGGATTTATTCAAAGCCTTCCCAGAAACAGCATTAAGGGATCCACTAACTAGTGCGACTTCAGCAGTTGTTTTTTTAATCAACTTTTCAATTTCATCACCATTCATATTACCAATGTTGGTTTTTCAAGGTTTCAATTAATTGCTGAATACTTCTAGTCATTTTCTTTAAATTAGAGGGATTCCATTTAATCTTGGCCCCGCTGTTGTTAACATTAATGTTAACGGGACCTCTGGGGGTGGAACCTATATGAAGAATATTTAGAGAGGCAAAAATAAGAGAATGGTACTGTGTGGCATCTATATCACTCCAAAATCATGTATATGTTCAAGCATATGAAAATTACCACATATATATTCAAGACTGGCAGATTTTCCTGGGGTGTCACTTTTTGTTCTTTCATTAAGTGACCATAGTTCCCAATCTTTCAGGAAATGTCTCCCCACATTCCCCCGTGCATTACTCCTTGGCTTTTCCATTATGTTAGTTGCTGAAACTTGTTCGAAGTTTGCAGTCATTGAGCTAACACCACACTGAGAATTAAAGTCCCCATTTGGGATTATCATATTATTACCTGCAATTAAAAGCCATTCAGTAATTAATGAGTCAATCTAATCATGGATCTCAGTCATACATTTTCTGGTTGGTGGGTCACAGATGTTAATTATTAAATTACAAGGACATTGTCATGTGTATTCTTAGTTATCATTTCACTGGCGTCAAAGTCAAGGTTTATGCCAATCATTAGACCACCAAAGGGTCTACCTTTGTCTCCTTTTTTGGCATTACATTGAAAAATAAGATGGGAATCTATATGATAATCCCTAAGCAGCCACGTCTCTGTCATGTCACGCGGGAGACTGGGGTCTGCCGCTCCCATTTCCTCCTGGCGAGTCTACCCGCGCGTTCGCGTCTGGGGACTCGCCGGGAGGGGAGCAACGGATTACAGGGCCGGCGGCCTTCGGCGCATGCGCGGAGGTCCTCTCTCTCGGTTCCGCGCATGCGCCGTGGGGGCTTGCCTTCCAAGCCTCGTTCTGGGTTCGCCGGCGCCCGGAAACGGAACGGTTTGCGTTCCAGGCCTCTCGGGCGCCGGCGGCCCATAAAAGAGGCCGCGAGTCAAAGCGGGTCGCGTCTCAACGCGGTTCGCTTCGCTTTCCTCGTTGTTCCTGCCCAGCCTTACCTGTGGCCTGTCCTGGGCCTACCTGCCTCCAGCCTTACCTGTGGCCTGTCCTGGGCCTACCTGCCTCCAGCCTTACCTGTGGCCTGTCCTGGGCCTACCTGCCTCCAGCCTTACCTGTGGCCTGTCCTGGGCCTACCTGCCTCCAGCCTTACCTGTGGCCTGTCCTGGGCCTACCTGCCTCCAGCCTTACCTGTGGCCTGTCCTGGGCCTACCTGCCTCCAGCCTTACCTGTGGCCTGTCCTGGGCTTACCTGCTTGCCTCCAGCCTTACCTGTGGCCTGTCCTGGGCCTGCCTGCCTCCAGCCTTACCTGTGGCCTGTCCTGGGCCTGCCTGCCTCCAGTCCTTACCTGTGGCCTGCCCTGGGCCAGCCTGACTCCAGTTTTTATCCGGGTCCTGTCCTGGGCCTGCCTGCCTTCAATCCTCACCTGGGTTCGGCCCTGGGCCAGCCAGCCTCCAGCTACTACATAGGTTTTGCCCTGGGTCAGTCTTCCCTCAGCCCATTCCGGAGTTCTGTCCTGAGTCATCATTGTGTAGAGGGGACTTATCCCACACTAGCCTGCATTCCCCCTGTTCCATCTTGGGCACGTTCCTACAGTTCTCTAATTGGCCAGACAACTAGTTCCAACTGTCCTCACTCTTTCCTGTCTTGCCTGACTCCGAATCTCATCCTGTGTACCATTGGAACTATCTGCACCAGCCAAGCTCCTTTGCCTACTACGAATACCTATCTGCTACACTGGTCTATCTATCAACTGTCGCTGCACTGAGGTTCTTGGAAGATTCACGGTCTGGACAACAAGCTCTACCTGGACTATGGTTCCCTCCATCTGAGCCTACATCCTCTAGTCACGCTTACCTGGGAGAGTGCCTTTGTGACATTGGGGGTTGGTCCATCCTTCACCCAGTTCCTCATTTGGGTGGTGGAGAGGCTGATTCCTCGTGCCGCTATCTCATCAGTTCCTGGACTCCAGACTGGCGACCTCTGCGAGACCAACCACCAAGACTACAGGTACGCGGTCCTCTCGGGCCAATCAGCTTGACAGATTGAGACGCCTTCCTCCTGATTCAGAGATGGATGAATCGCAGGACATGAGGAACGAGTTGCTAGCGCTCAGGGCCGAGATGACCGCCCTGCGTCAGGAGAATCAAACATTACGACAAATGATAACGCAAGGAGCACCTAGTACCTCTCAAGGAGAGGGATCATTGGCTCATACAACACCCATCAAATTCGACGGAGACCCTAGACGGGTGGCGGAGTTTTGTAACCACTGCAGAATACACTTTCTCTTCAGGTCTACCTACTTCAACACTGATAGGGCCAAGATTGGTTATATCTTGGGGAACCTAACTGGGAACGCATTAGCTTGGGCAACTCCGTTTGTGGTTACGAACAGTCCTATTTTGAATGACTTTGCTGCCTTTGAAAAGGCCTTTCTTGAGGTATTTCAGACGCCGAACCTGGCCTCCGTTGCACAGAATCAATTGATGGACTACAAACAGGGAAGCAATGACGTCATCACCTACATCAGCCGTTTCCGACTTTTGGCTACTGACTCCCAGTGGCCCGAAATTACACAGAAGACACTGTTTCGTCGAGGCCTGAGAGAGGAGTACAAGGATGAGTTACTTCACATCCCTGAACCAGAGAGCCTTCAACTCTTGATCGATCAAGTACTCCGTATTGACCAAAGGCTAGCCGAACGAAAGGCTGAGAGACGTCGGCTTGACAGAAGCGGTCCCCGGACAACCAACACACCTGCTGGTTCGTTTGGGTCGACCGAGTCCGGACCTGAGCCCATGCAAGTAGGAGCCATGAGGGGACCTTTGACGGAAGAAGAGAAGAAACGAAGGAGGTCTTTGCGTTTGTGTCTTTACTGTGGAGCAGCTGGACATTATTTGGGTACGTGTCCTTTGCGTCCGCAGAAGAAGAAGTCGGGAAACTAGGAGACCTGTCGTATACAGGAAGGGCAACGACAGGTCCCATTCCTTCCTCAGACCCTTCTGTTATTTGTTCTATACGTCTGCCCATGCAACCAGCGGTACTACAGACCCTGAAGGTCCGAATTAAACTACCAGACAAGAACCTGGAAGTATCCGGTCTACTGGACTGTGGGGCTTCCGGCAATTACATCGACGAAACGTTCGTCACCAGACATAAGATACCACTCGTTTCCAGACACACGCCTCTGTCGGTGGAGCTTATTGATGGTACTCCCTTATCTTCTGGACCCGTTAGTCAGTTCACAGTTGGACTGGCCCTTCTGATTGCTGATCATTACGAGGAACTAGCCTTTGATGTTATCAAGTCACCGAACTACAAGATGGTTTTGGGATTACCTTGGTTGCGACACCACAATCCTTTGATAGACTGGAGAACCCAGACCTTGACCTTTTCATCCGAACGGTGTGCTCAAGAATGCAAGCTACCGGTTCCCACCAGGACCGTCTCGACTTCACTAACAACGGACAGCAATGGGGTTCATCTATGTTCCACGTCTCTGGTCCCACAGGAATATTCCGAATTCAAACAAGTGTTTTCTGAACCTGGCAACATACCCCTTCCTCCACACCGTTCTTTTGATTGCTCCATTGACCTGCTACCGGACCACGTTATTCCCCATGGGAAACTATATGCTTTGACACGTGACGAGAAGCTAGTTCTTCAGGAGTATTTGTCGGAGAGTCTAGAAAAGGGGTACATTGTGCCATCGAAATCGCCTGCAGGATTCCCCCTGTTTTTTGTAAAGAAAAAAGAAGGTACATTGAGACCCTGTGTCGACTACCGGCAGTTGAATGACATAACAGCCAGGGACCGGTATCCTTTACCCTTAATTCGCAATATCCTTGAAACCCTGCATACTGCGCGAATCTTCTCCAAATTGGACCTCCGCGGAGCTTATCATTTGGTGCGCATCAGGAGTGGGGACGAGTGGAAGACAGCTTTCAAGACATCTTTTGGGCATTTTGAATACAGGGTTATGCCTTTCGGCCTATGTAATGCTCCCGCTGTTTTTCAACGATTCATGGACTACATCTTTGGTGACCTGTTAGGATTATCCGTTTGGGTTTATCTGGACGATATATTGATATTCTCTAAATCCTTAGACGAGCATGTGGAACATGTTCGTGAGGTCCTTCATCGGCTGTCCGTCAATAACCTGTTCGCCAAAGCGGAGAAATGTAGCTTTCACCAACCCAGCATTGAATTCTTGGGATTTGTTATCAATCAAGAAGGCATTGGGATGGATCCCAAGAAGGTGCGAGCCATACAAGAATGGAGACATCCACACGATATCAAGGCTCTCCAACGCTTCCTGGGATTCGCAAACTTTTACAGGCGCTTTATCCCACAGTTCTCACAGATCTCGGCGCCCCTCACCAGGCTAACCAGCAGCAAGATCACGTTCAAATGGGATCTCGTGGCTTCCCGGGCTTTCGACGTATTGAAGTCGGCCTTTATGGCTGCCCCGATCCTGCGCCATCCCCAGGAAGAGTTGCCTTACATAGTGGAGGCCGATGCTTCCAGCTTTGCTGTAGGGGCAGTCCTTCTTCAGAAAGATCCTATCACGTTGGTAGAACATCCAGTAGCCTATTATTCTCGCAAGTTGAGTCCCAGCGAACGAAACTACGCGGTGATTGAAAGGGAACTGTTAGCCATCAAGACCGCGTTCGAGGAATGGAGACATTTTCTCCTCGGAGCACGCTTTTCTGTGGAGGTGCGGACAGACCATCGCAATCTGCAATATCTTCGCTCTCTGCAATGTCGGACTCCTCGTCAAGCCCGGTGGGCCTCCTTCTTCTCTCCGTTTGAGTTCCATGTTACTTATATCCCGGGAACCTCCAATACGAAAGCGGATGCGCTTTCCAGGTCCCTGGAAAACGTAGATGGGACGCCCTGTCCAGAACAGTCACTGATTTCTCCTCGCCATTTTCTGCTGGCCTTGTCCTCTCACCTTAAGTCCATCGCGGAAGCCACTCGGTCGGATCCAGAAAGAACGTCCCTTCTTAGTCGGCAACTAGTATCAGAACGAGACGGACTATTGTTTTTTCAAAGAAGACTCTACATACCCAGAGGAGCCATTAGAAGGGGCATTCTACACGGATTCCATGATTCACCCATAGGAGGACATCGCGGGGTCAGAGCCACTCGAGAGTTGATATCCCGACAGTTCTGGTGGCCTGGTTGGGCGACCGAGGTCCAGAAGTACATTGACAGCTGTCCAATATGTGCCCAGTGCAAGGTTCCCAGAAGACGACCATTGGGTTTGTTAATGCCCACCGAAGTGGCTCCCTATCCATGGCATACCATCGCCACCGATTTCATTGTGGATTTGCCTCCATCTGAAGGGTACACCTGTATAATGGTGGTTGTGGACAGCTTCACCAAACTGGCCCATTTCATCCCATTCCGGAAAATCCCTACAGCTACTCAAATGGCTTCAGCGTTTCTGCACGACATCTACCGGTTGCACGGCCTACCGGAGAAAATCATATCGGATAGAGGTACCCAGTTCCTTTCATCATTTTGGAGACAGGTGTGTGGTCATCTGGGAATACATAGAGCTCTAAGCTCAGGCTATCACCCACAGACAAATGGGCTAACCGAAAGGACCAATCAGACTTTGGAGGGGTACCTCCGCTGTTTTGCCAATGCCACACAGTCTAATTGGAAAGGTGGGCTAGATCTGGCCGAAGTATCCTACAACAACACTGTTCATGCCTCCATTGGAGTCAGCCCATTCTTCTGTTCCACTGGTCTACATCCTCGGTTAATGCCTTTTCAACCAGTTCCATCTAGTACTGTTCCCTCTGCTGATGGTCTGGTCTTACACATCCGGGAACAGCAAGAACTTGCACACAAGATCTTAAGTGAAGCCAAGGATCGGATGAAGAGACAGGCAGACAGGAAGAGGAGTGCAGAACCTAATTTCCAGGAGGGCGACAAGGTGTGGTTGTCCTCAAAGAACCTGCCTCTCCGCAATCTGCCCGTCAAACTGGCCCCTCGATATTTGGGACCCTTTGTTATCACCAAACGGTTGTCCTCTGTAGCCTTCCGTCTTCACCTACCCTCTTCCTGGCGTGTACATCCCGTTTTTCATGTGTCCCTGTTAAAACCCTATGTGGTCGATGATTATGGCCGCACCTCTCCTCGTCCGGCCTCTGTTTTGGTACAGGGGGTCCCTGAGTTTGAGGTACATGAGATCTGTGATGCCCGGTACCGTAGAGGGGTGCTCCACTATTTGGTTGACTGGAAGGGGTACCCGGCCTGTGATCGTACCTGGGAACCGCGCCAGCACGTGCATGCTCCCCGGCTGATACGTGAGTTCTACGTACGGTTTCCCTGGAAGCCTGGGGCCCCGGGTCTTCCTGGGAGGGGGCATAGTGTCATGTCACGCGGGAGACTGGGGTCTGCCGCTCCCATTTCCTCCTGGCGAGTCTACCCGCGCGTTCGCGTCTGGGGACTCGCCGGGAGGGGAGCAACGGATTACAGGGCCGGCGGCCTTCGGCGCATGCGCGGAGGTCCTCTCTCTCGGTTCTGCGCATGCGCCGTGGGGGCTTGCCTTCCAAGCCTCGTTCTGGGTTCGCCGGCGCCCGGAAACGGAACGGTTTGCGTTCCAGGCCTCTCGGGCGCCGGCGGCCCATAAAAGAGGCCGCGAGTCAAAGCGGGTCGCGTCTCAACGCGGTTCGCTTCGCTTTCCTCGTTGTTCCTGCCCAGCCTTACCTGTGGCCTGTCCTGGGCCTACCTGCCTCCAGCCTTACCTGTGGCCTGTCCTGGGCCTACCTGCCTCCAGCCTTACCTGTGGCCTGTCCTGGGCCTACCTGCCTCCAGCCTTACCTGTGGCCTGTCCTGGGCCTACCTGCCTCCAGCCTTACCTGTGGCCTGTCCTGGGCCTACCTGCCTCCAGCCTTACCTGTGGCCTGTCCTGGGCCTACCTGCCTCCAGCCTTACCTGTGGCCTGTCCTGGGCTTACCTGCTTGCCTCCAGCCTTACCTGTGGCCTGTCCTGGGCCTGCCTGCCTCCAGCCTTACCTGTGGCCTGTCCTGGGCCTGCCTGCCTCCAGTCCTTACCTGTGGCCTGCCCTGGGCCAGCCTGACTCCAGTTTTTATCCGGGTCCTGTCCTGGGCCTGCCTGCCTTCAATCCTCACCTGGGTTCGGCCCTGGGCCAGCCAGCCTCCAGCTACTACATAGGTTTTGCCCTGGGTCAGTCTTCCCTCAGCCCATTCCGGAGTTCTGTCCTGAGTCATCATTGTGTAGAGGGGACTTATCCCACACTAGCCTGCATTCCCCCTGTTCCATCTTGGGCACGTTCCTACAGTTCTCTAATTGGCCAGACAACTAGTTCCAACTGTCCTCACTCTTTCCTGTCTTGCCTGACTCCGAATCTCATCCTGTGTACCATTGGAACTATCTGCACCAGCCAAGCTCCTTTGCCTACTACGAATACCTATCTGCTACACTGGTCTATCTATCAACTGTCGCTGCACTGAGGTTCTTGGAAGATTCACGGTCTGGACAACAAGCTCTACCTGGACTATGGTTCCCTCCATCTGAGCCTACATCCTCTAGTCACGCTTACCTGGGAGAGTGCCTTTGTGACATTGGGGGTTGGTCCATCCTTCACCCAGTTCCTCATTTGGGTGGTGGAGAGGCTGATTCCTCGTGCCGCTATCTCATCAGTTCCTGGACTCCAGACTGGCGACCTCTGCGAGACCAACCACCAAGACTACAGGTACGCGGTCCTCTCGGGCCAATCAGCTTGACAGTCTCTTGTAGCAAGATTATAGGGAATTTTATAAGGTCATCAAGAGAGTCACCAGCTCTGAGAAAATGAGCATGGCCTCTAGCATTCCAGGAAGCGATGCAACAATCTAATGGCTTGGTCTTTTCCAATTGACCAAACAAATTTTTGAGCCATGTCCATCCTGTTTGATTATCAGATACAATAACAGATTGATCAGGTGATTTACACAGAACTTTAGACTTAGTTGTACAGCAATGTTCACATTGTACATGGGGCGCAGATTGAATAATCTCGTTATCTAACTCATAGCCAAGAAATTCCAATGATTCTTTTTTAAAATTATTTTTATTTTATGTTATTGGTTTATACAAACCTTTAAAAATAAAGACATAAGAAATACAGACAGTGTAGACAATATAAAAATAAAAACCATGAAGAAAAAAGAGAATGCAACAGAATTGAAAACTAAGAACTAATTGAGCAAACAGAAGACACCCAAAGCTAAATTTCAGTATTGAACAATATTACTAAAGTATTGACTTAGTTAGTTCTTCCTCAATGGTTTCTAAGAGAAGGGTCAAAGCATACATTAGTTTTTTTATTGGCTTCCGTAAAGCATTCCTCCCACCATTCTTCCATTGATAAATGTGGTCTATTTGCGACAATTGTACCAAACAAAAGATATCTTTTGGGTAAAAAGGCT
This sequence comes from Ambystoma mexicanum, assembly GCF_040938575.1. Lineage (NCBI taxonomy): Eukaryota > Metazoa > Chordata > Amphibia > Caudata > Ambystomatidae > Ambystoma > Ambystoma mexicanum. The sequence continues at coordinate 935,826,755 of NC_090941.1, forward strand.
TTACAGGTGGAGATTAGGTGCTTAATGTTCTCTTCCTGGTGGTTGCAAAATCTGCATTTAGGGTCCAACTTCCCATATTTAGGCCATCGCATAATCACTTCCTTAGTCTTAAATTGGTTCAGCCTAAACTTCATAAGTGCATTCACTTCTGCTTATTTGGACATTTTTCCATGTATTTATAGATTGAATTATAAGTTTTCCCTTCTAAAGGTACATTTTTCATGAGCAAATATTTGGCTCTATGTATACCAGTACTTATCCAGTCTTCTTTCCACAGGCAGCCGGACATCCAAAGGCAGTTTCTGTGCCAAAGATTAAGAATGGAACCTCCTTTTGATTGTAAACCTTTATAGTAGGAATCAATGAAAATTTGCCATATTTTTTGTCCAGGACAGTGGCTTTTACACTGAGTTGACTACATTTTGCTTTGGTTTTTTCCACCCAAATTTGATCATTTATATTTGAATTCAACCACATGCCTAAATATTTTAGATGTTTCACAGGTAGCAAGGGTTCGCCATCTGATTTCCATTTAAACTTTTTCGTATACGGTGCAGTTTTAGCAAGGTCTTGTAATGTGAGAACAACAGATTTGCTTGAATTTATGTACAGGCCATTATTCTCAACATATTACTCCAATGCCTGAAGTTTACGTTGGAGTCCAATAGGCGTAAGATCTATCAATACTAAATCGTCAGCATAGAGAATCCAGCTCAAGGCAGAATCATATATTTTGGCATCAAAGCCTTGGATGTTCTCCAAAATTTCACCAATGTCAGAAATATAAGCATTGAAAATTATAGCTGCCACCGGGCACCCTTGTTTAACACCACAAAAGGTCCCGATGGGCTTGGACAGAGTGCCATTAGCGTCTAAGCGTATACTGATTTCAGTGTTCGTATGTAAATCTTTGATGGCTGATGGCTGTCAGGACAATTCCAGGATTTCAATTTTGTCCAAAGCATTCTCCGTCAACGCTATGAAAAGCGAGAGACAGGTCCACGAATGCAAGATACACTTTGGAACCTTTCCTTATGGCATCCATTTTCAACAAGTTAATGAGAAGAAGATTTAAGCAGCAGGCCACACCCTTCACAAACCCACTTTGTCTAACATCTAGATGTTTAGATAGTACTAGCCATTCCATCAGTTTGTGCTGGAGTTGGGTTGCATATAGTTTTCCTACAACATCCAGTAGGGCAATTGGACAATAGTCCATTGGATTCGATCTGTCGCCTTTCTTAAAAATAGGCACGACAATTGCCTTTTACCATGAATCGGGTGTGGAACCTTCGGCTGCAACTCTTTCAAATAAGATTTTACAAACCTCTGCCCACACTTCAGGATTAGATTTCAGAATTTCATTTGTAATGCCATCCGGGCCTGGAGCATGAGACTTGGATAATTTTTTGATATTTGTTAAGATGTCATCTTGGTCAAAGTGAATGTCCCAGTGTTGTAGAACTGGGAGTACAGGATTAGGGATGTTACCCTTTTTTGAAAACAACACTGAAAAGTGTTTAATCCATTTTGCTTCTAGAACCATATTTTTTTGAGATGCGGTTTGAACGCTGCATTCATTGTTAATTACTTTCCAGAAGTCTAATGAGTTATTTTCTTTTAAGCATTTCATTATTTATTTCTGCATCATGTTGTTCAGTCATCACGCAGTGAGCTATTATCCAATTCTTGTGCTTTTGTTTTATCTTTTTCTTCATATTCTGTTGTTCAGATTAGTGAGTTTATAGAGTTGTCGCAGAGCTTTGCGCATTTCTCTCTTTCGAATACTGATTTGTGGATTATAAGCATCTATATGCTTACAACTTTGCATCCCATTGTGATTGACCAAGCTCTTATATTGTTCCAAAAGTGGAGTATAGTCTACACCCAGTGTATTTATATGCAACTCATAATCAGCTTTCAGAATAGTCACCTGGTGAGGTTTGAATTTCAATCTATTTACACTGCAATTTGGGATTATGTCATGATTCCAAATAGGTGAGTTTTGTTGCCAACACATCTTGGCGCGTGCTTTGACCAAGTTATGGTCGCTTTCTTGCATATGTTGCACTTGCATATCATTAGTGTATAGAGACAGACTTTCTGATACAAAGATGTAATCCAGTATTGATTTTTGATTTTTCTTTGCCAGGTTATTTTAGCTGGAGTGTCTCCAATGACAATTGCCATTTAATTTAAAGATGTTTCGTAGAGCTAACTCATCACTCCATCTTTGCACCAAATTTTGTTTGGTTAGTGTATTGTTCTTGTTAATTTCTATGCAGTTTAAATTTAGATCACCACATACAATAATGTGGGCAAGATTGTTGTCAATCATCAGTTCATCAATCTGATCGATTACTTGGTCCACAAAGGAGACTGTTCCTGCTTCATGAGGATGCCAATAAAGATTTATAATATGAAATATCGAATTCTTTTTTTCAATACCAGTACTCCTTGCAATTGTCGTCACCAGGTTGTACGGGGTTAAGTTCTTATACTTCTGCAGTCTGAAACCAGATTCTTTTTTCAAAAGTGTGATAAGACCAGCACTAGGGCGTCCTTTATTTTTTCTGATAGCAGGATTGACTGCAATTTCAAAGTTCTCCACAATGGGACATGTGTCCAACCAAGTTTCCTGTAAACATAGAAGATCCATGTCTCTTGCCCACTCTCCATCAGAGTTGAACAAGTGCATACATCCTCTCGTATTCCAAGAGCCCACAGAGACTATTTCTTCTTTTTTCTTCTTTGAGCATTAACTTCGGGTGTTGTTTGCCAGTGTGGTTGCTAGCCAATCCCACTCTCTCGCATTTGCATGATTCACCACGTTTTCAATAGCTTTCATAGGCTGCTGGGAACTTTTGACTGTAATTCTGATTTGGTCAACTTGTTTTACTTCTTGGGTAACATGATGTTTTTGACGATTCAGATTAAATTGTTTATAATCTGATTTCCAACTCTCATCCAGAATAGATTGTGTTTCTGTGTAGTTTTTCTTCAAAGAAAGTGTTTGCGGAAGCTTATTAGTGTGTGCCAGATCTATTGCTTGTTCATCCAAGTTGGCAACATCCACTTCTACAATATCAGATCCGCATGGTAACAGCGCCGAAGCTCCCTGTAACAGAGTTTCACCGACTAATCTTGAGTTCACATGTAGAAACACTTTATCTAAGAAAGTATCTTCCTTAAATTCGACTGCCTGAATATCACTGGATTCAATCATCCGCAGCACAGGTACATGATGAAACAGACTCAGCACATTTTTTCTGTTTATTGTTAGGCGGTCTTGGATATTTAGTATTCTTTCCAAGCTCAGACAATATTTTGCTTTTATTTTGTACGATTTACCTTTATTATCTCTTTGTTTTCCATTATCGGATTGATCTCTATTGAAGTTTTTTTTTTCTTTGCGTGTTGTTCTCAGATGCAACATTAGAGGCCATACTTGTATTTTCTTGTGGTGAAATCCTCTGTACTTGAGGAGCCATATTCACCAGAGGAAGATTTTTGTCCTGACACATCACCTTTAATTCCGCTATTTGTCTCTTTTTGTCCAGAGTTTGGAACAAACTCTCTTCATCTTCATCAGTGTCAATGGCTACCACTTGAGGTTGCTTAACCACTTCACAGAAACGCCCTGTAGAAGGTAGACAATCTTTTTTTATGGCACTTTTGGTGCTGGAGAGTTCTGGTTAATGTCTGATTCTACAGGCACACTTTCTTTTGTACTCTCACCTGTCCTTTGTTCTTCATCTTGAGATTCTTCATATGTAGATAAGTTCATTAATATCTCAACATCAGGATCTTCAGGGTCTTTCCCCAGTTCTTGATCTCTCTGGGAAGACTACTGAATTGTTGGCTTGGGTACGTTGTCTCATTTGTTTTCCTCTTCCTGTACCCACATCGGTCTGATTTTGCACAGCACCATAGCCATTCACAGATACATTCACAGTCACAGTTTTAAGGTTTCTTAAGAATGCTCTCGCACCCGTCGCTATTTTTCCTCTTTTTTGGTTTTTTGTTTTCTTCTTTTGCAATACTCCTTTTATATTCTTCTTGTTCCCATTTTTTTCAAAGATGTCGAACAGCCCTCTTGTTGCATGCGTCACATTTTCTAATTGGGCTTCAGATTCGATTTGTGGACCATTTGACATATTTTTTGTTCGGAGAGCCACGTCATTTTGGGTAGTTTGCTCTTCAATTATGCTATCCATCATTGTGTTTTTTTGTTTGGGCAGCTGCTTCATTTTGTAAGTCATGCCCTTCAGTCGTATCGCCCAGATGTTGCACACCTGATCGCTTCGGACTTTCATTATTTCTCGATTGTAATTTCTCAGAGCAAACACCTTCATTAGTGATTTCATTCTTATCGCTCTTCGGCGTCTCAAACTTTCTTCGAGGCCATCCACTAGATTTGCACGTGCCGGTCTGGCTGCAGTGAACGACTCCACCGAGAGCGGTCGGCATATTTGCGAGTCCTCGTCTTTTTGTTTTAATATCATGGATGGTTCTTTCTCCTTCTCAGGTAAAGGTCGGCCTTTGTTTTTCTCAGCTGAGTTAATCTTTCCAGGAATGATTTTGAGCTGTGTTGACAACAATTTATTCATTTCTGAGTCAGCACTGTTATTGCCTCTTTCCATTATGATGCAAGTAGTTTCTCTTTCATTCACAGCATCTGGCTTATTAAGTCATTTTAGCGCTTCTCGTGCTAGCTTTGCAAGCAGTTTTTTATCTTCTATTGAATTGCGATTTGCATCCAAAATCGATTTCAAGATATTGTCAGTCTGTGTTTTGTCGTTTCGCCAGTTTTCATTTGTTGCTGGGATGAGTCCTGTTCTATTCTGCAACTGTAAAACTTTTGCCACCAAGACACGCAATTGTGGTATTGCATCAAAGTTTTTAACTATCGGGCTGCATTCAAGTGGGAATTCTGAATAGGAATAATATTTGCAACCGGAATTTCTGGTTTGCATCATAAGGCCCACTAGGGGCATAGCACCAAGGGGTTGCAAGGAGCTAGATGTTTCAATTATGAAGCAATCATTGCTGCACAGTGTGCTTGCCGTAACCAAGCCATTTTCAATAGGCACCCGTGCACACCCGTCAGCATTCTCATCGCCTATTTGTGAAATACTACCAGGCAAAAAACCTGGATTTGCATTTATGTTTGCATCTTCTCTGTTGTTACTTTCATTATGTAGCTTATTTCCTCGAGACATGTCTGGTATGCGTAAGCGAAAGTCTGTAGTGACAGTAGATGAATTTACACTTACACTTACTTGTGCTACAGTGGACTTTCTTCTTGTCTTTACAGGGGCATATAAGTTCAGAGCCCCGCGTCGCAGACAAGACCGCGTCTGTGGCAATTCCGAAGCTTCTCTCTGTTCCATCTACGTTGCACTGATCTGTTGCTTCTTCCGCTCGCCTCCCCAGGGCAGAAGGCTCTATAATCTTCAGCCGCGATGTAGGTGGGCCCCGAACCTCGAGCCTCCAGAGCCAAACAGCAGCAGAAAGAGCAACGTGAAAGTCAGAAACACCGCCCTTGACGCCACCGGGCTTCTTGGGACCGGATTAATATTGCGGTCGCTGTCAGAACACAGTGAACTAAAGTCGTTGCAGCAAAATCTTTTTTCAGAGGTTGAATAAATCCAGAAACACATGATTTGAGTATTCCGAGTGCCGGAACTTTGGTGAAGAGTTCAACCAGAGATGTTCTATTAATAGATTTCTTTGACCGCTTATCAGGTTGTTCGCTAATTGTTACCACTCTTTTATTTAAAGGGCTCTTACATTCCTTAGGAGGATTATGTTGTCCTTCTTCATCTGTAAACCACGTTTTTAATGGCTTAGGGATATCTGCAGGCCGGTCAATAGGTATTTTCACATTATCAGGCACTATTACTGGTGGATTTCCTGCTTCCAATTCCACATTCTCCTTGAAGAATAAATCATTATCTGATTTGCTGTTTTTTCAGCAACCAACTGGTCAAGGTGTCTGATTTCATAGACTGCCTTTTTCTTTTGCGTTTTTCCCACTTTCAGAAACGTCTTGATTTCTATTTTGTTTTCCCTATCGAGGTAACAGCAGAATTAAGCGGTTGGCATTGCTAGGGAGTTCTTCTTCAATAGAAATGGGTGTATGTTGTTTAACCTTGTTTTGTTTCTTGTTTTTTGCCATTTGTCTTGTTTACTTAAGTGTGGGGTACAAGAGGGGAGATTCTGTTATATTATAAGAGTAACAAATCTCTTTATTATTTGCTATAGACAAATCACCCTATACTTGTACTGACAATTTGACCTTAGAGGCTGCATTTATTTGGTTATCAGCATCAATTATTGGGCCGCTCTTTAAATGTGGCATAATACACTCTAGTGTCTCACAATTTTTTTGAGTTTGTAAATAAATTTGATCACACAGTTTTATTAAAATGTTCAATGCAAAATCCAGTAGGCTGCTAGAAGGATGTATGTAGTTCTCAGCAGTTGGACCTTCTTTTACTTTGAACGTGTTCTGAGAACTAGGAGCAGTAAGCCACTTTACAGTATTAATCTAGACAAAAGTGGGGATGTTCCAATGTTATTACTAACAGACACCTGATTTTCCATAACAGATTTGTCATTTAAACACTCCATCCAAGCTTCCTCTGCTTCGGCAGCAGCTCGATTAGACCCACATAAGAGGTAACAGAGGTCGAGAAGGGAATTATCGTCAATTGCTCCTAGCGAGTTTGCCGATGTCAAACTAACATTTGGATTAGCCTTACCATGAATTTCAGCCACCACTTGGAGTAACACATTGTTCACTGAATTACACAATTCCAGGTTCCCTGGTTTAAAGAAATCTGTAATTTGTCCAGGGCTTTTGTTTATATGTGGCTTAATTGATTTGAATGTTAAGTTACTAGATGTTTTGTTCATCTTAGGACTCTTGCCATTACTCAATGTGACCCATTCTTCCCGATGGTACCCCAAGCTTTTTCCATGCAATTTAGATCTCCCTAGTGAAGAGGGATAATCAAGATCAACCCCTGCCCCCCCACCCCAGGCGCATAAACCGAAAGAACAGCAGGAAGAATAAGGAGCGCACTTATAATTTAAACCAGGCCCCAGCGCACCCATGGGTGACAAATATGCTGAAAGACACCCACTTCACCAACATTGCAACCTACATGCTACATTAGCCTCAATGCAGCAATACCAGAATCTACAAAACACAAGAATCCCTGTTTAAAGTCTTGCAGATGCTTATATGAATTAACCTGATCTAATTGCACAGCGTAAAGCCATGTTTCAGGAAAATTACAGCCAAGTGCATTTGTTTCACTGAACACCAGCCGCAGTGGGGATTCGTGCTGACTTCAGCAATGCTCTTCGCAAACCCAGCAGCAGCCAAGGACTTACAGTAAGATAAGATTCCTTTCCTTGAACGACAGTGAACGAAAGACATTTTCGCAAAGACCCACACATCATTTGAAACATAATTGTAACAAGAATGGCTCAGCTCTGGCCAATGAACGCTGAGAGCCCAGGGGCGAAAAGCCTGTTTCAGCTAAAACTAATGGGAACAAGTTCATAATGCAACAATTTTAGAATTAGGTAATGGGGTGGCACAGTTAAAACCAGCCCACTGATGCAAAAGTCCTAATGTCCAATGATTTGGCTTCCTATAAGGGCCCCATAGGTAACATATCACTTAGCAGCCAATAGCCGACCCAAGAAGCTGTTGGACCCTCGCCTGCACCTGAAGACCACTGGAAGATGCATTCACCGGGTAAAGGCCTCGGGGGCCACTTGGAAATACCCCTCTTAAGGGCAGGTGAGAGCCCTGCAGAAGAAGGGGTCTGGTGAAGCACCTTGATGGGGAGTCCGGTAGCAGAGCAAGTGTCAGTGCAACATAGGAAATGTAAGTACAAGTCCAAGCAACCAGCAACATGGGCTTTGAGGGGAGGGTGTGATTGTGTGGGGGTAACAATGGGCAAATATTAGGAAGTATTGTGAACAGTATGTTGTAGAATTGTTAAATTGTATTGTTTGGATAGGGACTGGAGCTTTTGTGTGTAGGGAGTGTTCGGTCTTCGAGGTAAAAGGTTATGGTGAATAACTAGGATTATAGACTTGACAGGCTTGGACTGCAGAAGTATGTAAAAAGAGGTTTACCTGTGAGTTGGGTGTTGTAGTGTGGATCATGGATGGTGTTTCCCTGTAGTGATTGGTTAGCTGGAGCTATCCTAGATTGCAGAAGGTGTTTGACTGGTTAAGTTTCCTGGAGAGAGGCGGTTCATCTGTGAGGCGACGCCACGGGTGCAGTTACAACAAACACAAGGGAATAAAGAGAATGCCCCACCCTGGGGTGTGGGAAGACAGCTGTGGGGGGAGATATTGTAAATATGGGTGATTGTACATTGTCGCAAAATTCAGCATATTGGTGGTGATCGGCAAGTGAATTGTAGTTGGGACTGGAGCAGTGGCAGTGGTCCCTTCTTGTGTTTATGAGGCTATTGGGTGGGGTAGTGACTCCCCACGTATCGGACGGAGTGCCGCGTTAGTTGGTCGGGATGGCGATTACATGTACTGGGGTATGGCTTTCCTATGAATTGACGTTGTAGATCAATGAGTAGATGAGGTTCCCTACTGATTGAGCATTGTAGTTCAGTGAGTGGATGATGTTTCCCAAAATGATGTAGCTAGATTGTTCCCAAGTGCGGAAGATAATTGGCTGGTTAAGCTCCCTTGGTGAGGGGCATATCATACGCGAGGTGACGCAGTGTGCGCAGTCCGATTGTAAGTGTTTATTGTGGATTACCTTGCTCCGGTTGAAGCGGGAAGACAGCTGTGGGGATTGTGGGGTTTTATTTTGGGATATTTGTGGGGGTTTTGTGTGGGGTTGGAAGCAATGGGTTGTTGTTATGTGCATGCACGTTTGTCTGTTCATTTGTATTGTGTTTTTAGTTTGGTGACATCACCTTTAGATTGAAGCATAGGACACAGAGTTTTGATGATGTGGAGCTAGTGGTGTGGATTTGGAGAGGAAGAAGAGGTGACCCCGAGGCGGTGTGTAGAAGGCACATGCGCAAGATTATGGGGGTGTTGCGGAGAAGGCAATGGTTTGGTGAAGTTGGGCTACACATTGTGTGCACGGGCTAAGGTGCAGAGCCAAGAAGGCTCATAGAAACTGAAAAAAAAATTCAGTTATCTTCTAACTTTTGCTCCCTGAACAGCGGATAATCGAAATGATCAACTTGAGGTGAGGTAAAAGGTATCACATAATAGAGAAATGACTCCCCTTCAACTGTTATGTAGGACACAGCCCCATGCCAAGATAAATTAGTAAAAAAGATAGTGTGCAATGATTAAAAAGTACTGAAGGTAAATAAATAAGACCATGGCTGCCCATAGGCGGCTTCTCCAGAGGCATGCAGCAATTGCTACTGACACACATACACAGCACTTACACAGGAAAGAGGCTGAAAAGCACCTGGCTACAATTGAACTGTGGTGCATGAAGGAAAGGAAAGTGGTGAGGTGTCAGCAGATGTTGAACCAGCACGAGCAGAGGGAAGAGGGGACTCACCCTTCTGCACCTTCGGGAGTGTAATATTTGAGGACACAGATGGTAAGCAAGGAATGAATTGCATGAGAGAACTGAAAGCAGCAGAAGGACATTTAAACACCACACACAAACAATCACAATACACTAAAGAAAACAAACAGGAAGGTGCAGAACAACCCACTAGCAGCACAGGAGCGAGCAAGGGAGGGCTGCAGTGCATGAAAGCAGATTTGAAGGCACAAGGTACAGAGGAATAAATAGCAGCACATGTATTTTTTCAAAATTAAAGGGAAGGTAAAGGGGGAGTTGCAAGGAGCTGTAATCACAGCAATAGAGAGTAGGGAGAAGGAGCGCAAAAAGCTTGACTGGGCAGAGCAAATGGAGGGAGAAGAGTGAGGGAAGAGGGACCGACCGGGAAATGGAAGTTCAGTGCGAGGAGAGAGGAGGGGTCATCTTGGTGGGGAACAACCCTTTCACAGAGAATGGATTTTCATTATACGCTTAACAAGACAGCCCCCAGACAAACGTGATGTGTCTCACTCTGCTACTCAATGCTGAAAGTAAGGAAGATTGTTTAGGTATGTGTTACGCTCACCTGACTCCCACGGAGGCGCTGGCCTGGTTCGCGCTGCTGTGACCTCTTCTAAGGTGATGCGCAGGGTTCGGAAGACGGACTGGACCGGGCCCCCAAATCTGGCTTGCCTGGCTCGCAGAAGTATCCTTCTGTAGGCGAAAATAGGGGATTAACTGTCTGCGGGGTAATGCAATCGGCCTCCCACTTTCCCCTCTCACCCTCCTCGAAACCCTTCTGTGATTTCTCGTAGCGTCTCACCTTAGGGTCTGGAAGGACGAGCTCTCCATCCTGCTTCTGATGCAGGGGCGCGTTGGTATCCAGTTACTTCACTGGATTTTCGGATTGGTGAGAACCAAACTTGCTTGGCTTCCAGGTAAGTTTTTGATAAGAGGTTCCCCTTGTGTCCATGCATTAATGTACTAATGCTAGTGTCTTTTCCCCCATGGGGGCCGGGGTACGGAATGCCGGGGAACAGGCACCGACCCGAGATGAGAGGTGAAATCCTTGTAGAAATCAGGTAAGTCTTTAATGAGCGTTTTTTGGTAATGTCTTTTCATTCGCTCATTAATGTCTCTTTTTCCCCTTAGGGGCCGGGGTCCGGGAATGCCAGGATGTGGTGCGGACCCGAAATGAAGAGGGAATGAATCAACAGGTAAGTCTTAACATGGAGATTTAGCTTTCCTTATTCCCTTCTCTCTCTCACCTTTTGTTCTGGTCTTTTTCTCCCTAGACGCTGGGGCGTGACTGCGAATCCGGATGATCGCTGCTGAACATGGAGGCGCCCTGTAAAGGTGAGTGGAATGCGGCGCTGCAGCGATCGACGAGATGAGCTTTTAAATTAAAGTCTTCCTTTTCAGGATTGTCGGCGAGATGTCTCCGGGATGCAGATTTAGCAGGTAAGGACTTTTCCTTCTTCTGTTCTCTTCTTCTCTTTCTTTGCAGGTGATCCAGGATGCTGGCAGGCGTGGCAGAAGTCAGGATGCAGGAGCAGACACGGTGAGCGTCCAGCTGCTAGATGCAGAACAACGCGAAGCACGTGTGGCTGTTCGGGTGGGGTTTAAATAGCCTTGGAAGAAGTTCCAGGTATGTATCCTTCCTCCAATCAGGTATGTATCCTTCCCCGACCACGCCCCGGATGGTAAATTAGTCCCACAGGTAAAGTAGTTCCTTTCAGGCCTCAAGGAGGCCGGGATCCTGCAGCATGGTCTGCATCAGTTAAGTGCACCCAAGCACTCCCATAATGAGCCTGGCGCCTATGGCACCAGGACTGATGTCTTTTATGAGCCTGGCGCCATAGGCGCCAGGACACTGTCCAAAGGGCCCCTATATGGGGTTACTGGGTCCTTCCTTGGGGACTGGATGTCCGCTTTCAGGGACACAGGGCTTGAACCGGCTCCCCGGGAGCGGGCATCATGACAGCATGTTGGGGGTGCACGGTACAAAGTGGGGTGCATAAAGATAGTGCATTGAAAGAGAGTAAATTGGGCTACATTATGAGCACACATCTTTCAGCGAGGAGACTGGGCTCATGCATAAACAAATAAAACAGAGCCATTCTATGAGACACACAAGGTGGAGAAAGGTGCACTTGAGGGAGTGGTGGGGTGCGTGCATTTCATTGACGGTTCACCATGGGAGGAGAGAAATAGGGTTACAGGGCGGATGATACATGTTCCCAACAGACACCATTTGGCGACAAAATAACACAGTGCAAGTACTAATGCCACTGGCGCTTTTGAACACAGCACTGGCACAAATGCATTAGCCAACACACATAGGAGAAGAGGTCATTGCTGCACGAATTGGAGAATAATGTTGATATTAAAATGTGGGAGTAGATCATGGGGGGAGAAATATATTGTTTAACTGCAACAGTAATGAATGTAGTGGAGTAATAAAATACTAGACTTAAATGAGTAATTAACAGAGTAGGGATTAAAAGGTGGAAATGGGGTGGATAGATAGAATGGGAGTAAATTGTGATGGTTAGGATTGATAGAGAAGAAAAAAAAAGAAAAAAGAGATAAAAAGAGGGGGGGGTAGCGAATACCTGGTAGTAAATTTCATTAGTACCAGCTTAAAGTGCCTGCAGTTAACTGCGGTGCACGCCCTGAGAAGTTGTGAGAGGAGCCATAGAAAAAAGATTTAAAAACTCTGCAATTATCTTAACTAAGGAACATGATCCTCTTAATTTAGACACACAGCCACCCTAAATGACAGATTTACCATCCTGATGTTTCCCTGTTTAGTTTGTTAGTGCCTAATGCCCACGGGACAAAGGCGCGCACTATAAATAGCTTAAAGCAAAAGTACAGTAAATATAAAGACTCAAAGGCCCATTTGTACACTAGCACCTAAATTAGGTGTATATGATCCAAGTGTGTCATGAGTATCTTCACCTAAATTAAGTGCAGATGATCCAGACGTGTTAAGGATACAGCTACAGGACAGTGGTTATCTACCCATTTTCCAGGTACATTTCGGATTGTGCAACAAGATAGGGTCCGACCGCCATTGAACGCCAACCAGGTGGTGACAGGATGGTGCATAAATGTACCATTGGCTCCTCCCACTAGGACACTGAATAGTGTGAGAGTAATGTAGAGAAGTTAGGTCAAGAAATTAAAGAATATGTGAATTCCCAGGTCTCAAGCGCTTCTTTTTCATTTCTCGCCAGATACAAAGGACCCAGGGCAGGCCTGAAGACAACGGACAACTAAAATACTAGAGTGGGACATTTTGCCCTCCTGACAGACTTTGTTAGATGTGTAAGGCGTCAAGCCCTACAAAGTGGTGGCCACCCTGGTAACAAGGGAGCAACGTTCAACAGGGCCAACGCAACAGATTTTCATGAACTGGAAGCACGAACACTTTCGAGTTAGGGAAACATGGCCATCCTATGGTCCAACGCACACAAGCAGCTAGAATAGGGACCAACACCCCAGTGTACATAGCATGCTGAAACAGGATTTAAATTATATTTTGTGAAAACGACAGCTGTAACACTGTTTTGTTCTTTCTCTTTTCCTCGCACATGCAGGTTGTTGAGTATGTATGCTGTTAGAATTGTGTAGGAAATGTCCTTAATGTTATCTCCCATTAATCACCCTGAGGCCTACTAATTACTCCATTCTGAAGCGTTTCCCACTCAATTTGCCCACTATGTCAGAAAACTTAGACCCCTTAGAGCACATTTCCCTGAAGTATATTTCCTTGCTTACATTGAATACAAAGCCCAAACTTTTCCCCAACTTGAATACAGTGCATATACTGTCTGACCCACATTGAGAGTCCCTCAACAAAAAGTGTCCGGGGGGAGGTTTCATTTTTCCCCTTAGTGATTGTTTAGTTTGCGGAGCTTGAGTTTACTAACAAGTACTAACGTATTAACGCCTTTCTTGCAATTTTCAGGCAGGCAACTTTATCATCTCATCAGCTGCAAGGACCCAGCAGCATAAGTGGTTATGGGCTTGCCAATAAGGACTTTTATCCTCACGATGGGACTGTTAATGATGAACGGAATAATGGGGGGCGGTCATTTAAAAATTATATGTAATAGTGAGCATTACCGCTGTACCCCCTACTAACATTCCCTAACCCAAGCAGGAAGACTTACGGTGTCAGAGGGTGAGGAAAAAACTGCTGCCAAAGTAAGGAGAGGTAAGCGCAGCCACAAAGGGAGTGAAACATACACATAACACACATAGCAGAAGTAACCAACAACATGCACACATGTACACATTGGTAGGGACACCACTGGGGAGAGCTGCCCTGACTGCTCTTTAATATCCTATGCCTTGAGAGAATTGATTGCAACAGAAATACATAAAGCAAAGTATGACGCCCATGTATCACAAAGTGTTCCAAACGTGAAAAAGATTGCAAGGAAAGTCAGCAACATTGAGATTAATATAAAAAGAAAGGAAAAAAAAGAGGCAATTCCCTATGAAAGAAGAGTACATCAAGACACTACCCGTGATGAACAACTACTGGCAGCTCATTGAAGAACAACTGTATGTAGCAAGTGGCCAGAGAGAGAAGAAAAAAAAAGAACTAGCAAATGTGCCAGTGAGCAAGCTGCAAGAAAAAAAAATGTGATAAGTGCCTAACGGAGTGAGACAAAAGTGTGAAGATGGTGACTTGGGAGGAGAATGAAGAAGGACCTATACTCTGAAGGCACCAGCCTTATGTTACCTGCACAACAGTGAAAAGAAGTGGACAATCATGCTGGATGCAAGAAGGTTGAGGCAAGTAGGAAGATTAGAGCAGGAACATCAGTGCTTATGGACTACTATTGAGCATATGCATCTAAAGATTAAGAGAAACTAACACGAATTCGGGAGGCAACTGTTTGTTGGTGCACATTAGCTTGCCCTTGTTGGTGATGCCCTAGGAAGATCTGAAGCGTTACACATTCCCCAAGATGGAAAATAACAGAAGGAAGAGGAACTGACTGAACAAAGAGCCAAAAGCAGAAACAACGGAAGAAGAGAAACAGAGGAGTGAAAAGAGGAGGGAATTACTTCTCGAGCGAGACAGAAGCAACATTGGATGAAGTACCAGCACACTAAAGACTGTTCAGCAGAAAACACATGTGAACAGAGAAAGACAAGAACTGGCTAGCGTTTCCATAGTAATGGATGCCATCATGACTGGCTGGTCGATTGAAGGTGATAAAGGAAGCACTAGTACCGAGCGCAGCATCATTGTGCAATATCAAGATCCATGGCAAGATGCGAGAGAACAGCCGAAGAAGAGATCGGAATGCAAATAAACGACATGGTGAAAGGAAGAGCCGGACTAAGGGAGAAGATAGCAGTGTGCGACATGGCTCCAGCAGTAATAAAGGTGGACACTCCCTGTGATACGAGGAAGTATGAAGGGAAGTGAGTGTGGTGGAACGCAGAAGGAGACCACTCCTACATGTACTGTTCATCGACAATAATGTGAACAATTATGGACACTTCAAAGAATTGACAAAGGTATGCAGACCGGAAGGAGGTGAATGTTGCTTGGTGGTGTGGTTGACAAGTCGACCAGAGGGGGGATTGAAGAGGGAAAATCAAGATCAAAACCCTGCCCCCTCACCGCAGGCGCATAAACAGAAAAAACAGCAGGAAGAATAAGGAGCGCACTTATCATTTAAACCAGGCCCTAGCGCACCCCTGGGTGACGAATATGCCGAAAGACACCCACTTCACCAACATTGCAACCTACATGCTACATTGGCCTCAACGTAGCAATACCAGAATCTACAAAACACAAGAATCCCTGTTTAAAGGCTTGCAGATGCTTATATGAATTAACTTGATCTAATTGCACAGTGTAAAGCCATGTTTCAGGAAAATTACAGCCGAGTGCATTTGTCTCACTGAACACCAGTCGCAGTGGGGATTCGTGCTGACTTCAGCAATGCTCCTCGCAAACCCAGCAGCAGCCAAGGTCTTACAGTAAGAAAAGATTCCTTTCCTTGAACGACAGTGAACGAAAGACATTTTCGCAAAGACCCACACATCATTTGAAACATAACTGTAACAAGAATGGTGCAGCTCTGGCCAATGAACCCTGAGAGCCCAGGGGCGAAAAGCCTGTTTCAGCTAAAACTAATGGGAACAAGTTCATAAAGCAACAATTTTAGAATTAGGTAATGGGGGTGGCACAGTTAAAACCAGCCCACTGACGCAAAAGTCCTAATGTCCAATGATTAGGCTTCCTATAAGGGCCCCATAGGTAACCTATCACTTAGCAGCCAATAGCAGGATGAGATAGATTTCTGGGAGCTGGTCCAACTATGTGATGTCAGCCTGCAGTGTGTTACAAAGCTGGCTTGCAAGCCAGCCCCGGGGGAGACGGTGCCTGGATTTTCGGTGTGCACGAAGCTCTCTGTGTGTTTTTGTGCTGCCCAGAAATAAACGCAGTTGGAATATGTTGCTGCCTGCTTGGATCTTTTCTGCATTTCTTTGAGCAGAATGGGAGGTGTTGGGGCCTCCCATAGCTCGGACCCCTAGAAGTCCTGGGGGGTGTCCAACTTCTCCCCAACAGTAGGTTTTAATGTTTACTTTTAGTCGTATCCTTCCCAGGCGTGCTAGTTGCTCAGTTTGGTAATCAGCTGGCTTCTTCAAAACTAAATCAGTCTTTACTAGCAAAGCAGGAGATGTGAAGCAATGAAACACGTTCTGAGGGTTAGATTACTTACCGTTCAGTTGGCAGAGGCCAGATAACAATGGCAGGTAGAAAGTAGCCTCAGACCGCTGAACACTGACAAACACACCCTGCTGCACACTCCGCATCACGCTCCGTGTGAGCAGCTACACAGATATAGAGTAGACAGCAGTATGCAGAGTATCCCGTAAGGAGCAAGAGTAGAAAGACTTGTAGTATTGCAAGAGCACAGTGAGGCACAATCGAAAGATTCAGCAGCGCCGACAACACTGACGAACACATTCTGCTGCACACTCCACATAATGGCTTATTCCTACGCTCTCACTACAATTTTCTCAACAACTCAGGATAATCTAGATCATGGTAACTATAATGTTATGGTTTTGTTGAGAATCCATTGCCATTGATAAAAACTGGAAGCTGTTGGGATTTATTTGTAAGCCATTCAAAGACAATCTATCTTGCAGGGCACTTTAATGTGGTCAGAGGATATGAGCACTATCCTAAAATGTTTTTGGGATACATTCAGTTCTTGGAACAGCTAAAGATTAGGTCACACACTCTGGGCCTCATTACACGGATGGCAGTAAGGGATTACCGGCACCGGTAAGGGCACCGGTGCCGGTAATCCCTTACCGCCCTACTACTAGGTCCCTCAGTGGGTCCCGTCCTTAACGTGTGGTCAGACCACACGTTAAGGACAGGACCCGCTGAGGGACTTCAGAGCAAATAACGGTACCGCTAATTGCGGTACCATTATTTGCTCCTTCCCCATTCCCATTGAGCACTATGGGGGCTCAAATAGGAATGGGGAAGGGCCATGGTGAATGGGGAATGACCGCCCCCACCAACCTTGGAATGGGGCGGTAATTCAACCATTCACCATGCCGGACTCCAGCGGCAACATGGCGCTACTAGCGCCATGGTTACGGCCAACCATGTAATGAGGCCCTCCGTCTTCTTCACAGGAGAAAACATCCTCAAATTCCTACCAATACTAGGCACTGTAATTTTACCTTGTTTTACATATTGACTTAAAGTACCTTGAGAACAGATAGTCGACAAATAGACTCTCCACTTACTTGTCTAATATGGAAACAAAATGTTATTTTCTTACACATTTCTCGCTTTGAGTTAACATATAAATCCGCTGTTATCTTTCTTCTAAACCCATTTTCAAATTATATGAACAAGGCTCATAATTTAAATATACTTTGTATAAATCAACTTTTTGCTATTTAACTATGTAAATTGTGCCCATAATTAAAAAAAAAAAAAACACACATTTGAATGTGTATTCTCAATACACGTATATAGGAACCATGTTGTAATTGAGTATTACTTTTAATAAAAGATTTTCAAGTAAACCTTCCATTTCTTTCTAGAGGGGAGTATACTTGCAGAGTGAGAGTGAAATCAGGATCACCTCTTTTTTTGTTGACATATATGGCATTTGTTACCATAATGCCAGCATAACAATGTAAGAAAGCATGTCAATATTGGCTGCGCCAGCATGTGCGAGTAGTCCCACATAAGAAGACACTCATTTGGCTTTGACCAATTTGTAGTAATGTCTTTGTAAGAAAACATGTTTCTGCACCGAAATATGTCGGCACTTCCTCATAACATTTGTCTTGCACGACATCCAGGATCCAACATTATAATGCTGGCACCTTGACACATCCAGGGAATGTGTCCATTCACCCAAAGGGGGACCCACGCCATTTAGAACTAGGGATGTGAGTCCACTACACAATACCTTCACTAGGCGACAGGGCAAGCAGACTCCCACTGGTGGTGACCCCCTTTGGGGATAAGAAATGCACAAGCCAGGGATTTATTACACCTCAATTTACTCTGTATTGGAGGTCCCAAGTATAGCCTGCACTCCAACCGTCCATTTTTAAGTACTAGGAAAATTCACGCCGAAATATGTGATGTATGATGAGCAAATAAACCAGCAAAGAGCCGCAGTGGGGCTCTCTCCAGTGCCTATCAGAAGAACAATGCCTATTGAATTACCAATACCAAGGAAACTATGGACAGAAAGGTACCCATTGAGAAAATCATATCAACACATGAAACGAAATGAAGATCGTCTAAGTACAGTCCCTGAAATAACCAAAAAGGCGTTAATGGAAGATGAATGGTGACTTCACGAGAACCCGGACTGACACATATACAGGAGATATGACGATCAGAGAATGACATAAAGAGACAAAACGGCATGGGCTAGGGATATCGAGAACCTAAAGTGAAAGGACGATGTCAAATGTAAGAAGCTTAAGCCATGAGCATGATGAAGATATTCTACCAGTTTATGCATGTAAATATGCTTGGAACCACAAGAAAGCTAAGAAAATTGTGTGGCTTGCTATGCGTAATAGAAAGATAGTGTGGCAAGCGCCACCAATACACATCTACCTCAAATGAAGCATTTTATATAAGTATATTTCCATTTTGCACAAGAAGCAGAATCAACCCAAAGGTTACTAAAGGCCACACGAGGAGAGCTTCATGTTGAGCAAAATCAAGAATAAGTGGCAAAAACAAAACTCAGCAGAGGCAACTCGTGCCAGGAAAACCAAGGTCATAACAGTCAAAATGGACAAACAGTAACTACAATTAATTGAAGCAAAGAACAGAATATCCTGCTCTGAAAGGTCAAGAAAAGAAGCTGAAGGCAGGTGGTGGGTGAAACGAAAATCAAATACACAAATTGAATGAAGAAGAGGCAAATTCACAGTGTCTGAATCACGGACCAGCCGAGCAAGGAGAAGTGAGACCTTCACACCTATGCAATGCAACAGGCCAGGCAAAGATATCAGAACTTTTCCAGACAGGAGATGCAGTCTCAAGGACAACCACAGTGAAATAATTGACACATGGCCACTAAAGTGATGATTGATTGTAACAATAATTGGAGGAAGGCCGGAGGAGCTAAGGGGCCCCCTGGACCTGGCCGACCATTGTGCATGCTGCTAAGCAAAGTGAAAAAGTATGAGTGTGGTTGGTGCCAACCCAAACACAATGGACCAAGTAATCTAGGGTCCTATAGTTATTAGAACCAATAGGACATTGTACTTTTAGTGACGTCTAAAGTAGCCATTTTGAAGGTAGGGTGTAGATGCCCCCCCTGGCAGTGTTTACCCAATCCCTTTACTCCGTTACCATATACAGATATAGTACCTATATTAAAGTTACCTTTCCTGAACCAATAAAATTGCATGCCAACTTTTAAGTGTTACACGTCAACGATGATGAGTTTTCAGTATAAATGTTATGTTTTTCATGAAGTTCGTTGGAGTTGTGAAGCGATAGAGAAGATCACGCATCCGCTGACATTCATGAGACTCCCCGTTTTTTGTACTTGTCATTAAACAGACTCCCTTTGCCAAACCGTTGAGTTGTCATTATTAATTTGGTGTTAGAGTATTAATCTGCATTCCTATCCATCTCCAGGGTGCTGATATCTTGTCTTAAAATGCTTCTCGGCAAACCCCGACTTTATGGGCCAGTTGGGGGTCTCAGAGCACAACTCCAAAGCCCCAAGTGTTTGAGGGTTATATGGGAGTTGAAAAGGGCAATCATGTACACGGCTCTTTTAAAGTGAATAGCTTGGTTTCTGACCTGCATTGTTTGCAGCTCTCTTGTAGGGACCAGAACAAATGGAATCTCCCCTTCCTATCCAGGGAGGGACATAAAGACAGCTGGTCGCCAACAGAGGAAGAGAGAATCAGACAGAAAAGGAAAGAAACACAGGCTTGTACAGCCACTCACAGGAGGGAGCATTTTCCTTGCAGGAAGAACAGTTGGCAGAGTAACGCAGTCAGCGGTGGAGACGGAAGGCTGCCCGTGGAGATCTGCCACTTCGAAGAAGGCGGGGAGCCTGATAAGATTGGAGGCACCTAGGAAGGAAGCAAAGCCACACCAGACACAGCATACTGATTTCCTGCCTGCCTGAAACTGAAATCCCAAAGTGTAAGAAGAGAAACATGACACACGACTGCAGAGACTAGAGTCAGGTCAAAAAAGCAGTTCCATGCTGGCCAGCGGGACCGCCTCCCCTAACAAGCATTGCTGCAGCTGCACGGCATCCTACAAGGATTGGGTGAAGGGTGGTAAGCCCACAATGTAGCCCATGGCGTGTTGAGAATTCACCTACCCCACGAGAGGGGAGACGAACTGAGAAGCAAAGCAATGCAGAGAAGGCCCTTAGTCCACGCTGTGTTTGAATTTGCATACCTCTGAAGGCAGGAGGAAAAGGAATGGCAGAGTAGGGTTGGAGTAGCCTGTAGTCCACCCAGGTCTTAGAATCCAAATACCCGATGAGGGGTTGATAGACATGACAACTAGATCAGGGCTAAAGATGACAAAAACACATGAATGTCTGGGAATAGAGCTATCCCAAGAGGGGGAGAGAGAGAATTTTGTGTTTGTGAATACTGACAAACACTGGTCAGGAGAATGTATTACTTCTAACAGGAAGATGTCATCCTGAGAGACGGGGTACAATAGATACTGCTCAAACTGCGTGCTAAGGCTGTGGTTTTGGCCAAAAGGAAAATTGAGAGCTATCTTTCTTTGTGGCAACTACTATAACAGGCCAAGCCCTGGAAAATACTTTGAGAACTCTTTAGTGGGGGTCAGATAACCAGCCTCCGCTACTCTAACTAAGGGGGATTAAATACTAGCCTGAAATAAGGCTCATTTTGTACTTTTTCTTTCAATATTGGTAGGGCAGAAGTTAGGATAGCGTGGGTTTGGACAGAAGCCAGAATCTCTTTGTAAGACACAGAGTTTGCAGGAGCCATTCTTTATGTTAAAAAAGTATCTTGTTCAAACATTTCCTCTTGTTAATCTCCTGTGTCTGACCTATTCTTTTTTCCTATCCCCCTAAACTCCACCGCAAACATAGCTTCTTACCCAATCCCACAGATACACTGCACCTACACAGATTACACATACACACTACTGCACTGAAAACACACTCAAACAAACACACTTACAAATTCACTCACACACATTCACTCATAGATACATTCACACGCATACATTCACGTATGCATTCAACCCCACACATGCATGCACAGAGATACACATTGCCATATAAGTGATGGGGGTCAAGGAGGAGAAATACACAGGCAAGTTCAGTGCAAAGTAGTCTATTTGAGAACTATAACTGTGTGGGGGCAAAACATTAAAGAGAAAGGCAGAAAACCTAAAGTTGTCCGGCTAGGTCCAGCGATTTCTAACCAAAATGTTAGTGCAAGTAAAAGTTCATAAATGTTTTCCTTTAGCCTGAGAATTATCCGAGGGTTCCCTTCCCATTTCAAGAACTTATTCTAGGCAAAAAGAGTGTATATGCAAGCCTTTGGATTCTCATCATCTGCTACTTGATTTCTCCCAGCCTTCACAGATAGTCCTTCGCAATACTGATTTTAATTTAAATGTCTCCTCTCTGCGTCACCTCTTCTTTCATGCCTTGTTTGTGTCAGTCTGAAATAGCAGAACCCCTAACCGTCGTGTTGCCCCCCTTGGGCAACCAAGCTGCGGTCTTCAGACAATCTTTGACAATCTCCTATTGGGGATGTGGATCACTATACACCCCGTTTGGCTGCATTCGTATCAGGCCCCATGTGCACTGTGTACTCCTAGATTACGTCAAATAACATACACCTATCTTACTACCGTGGGCAATAACAAATAACACTAACACACAAAGAAAACAAAAAGAAACAATTCAATTTATAACAATGGGATACATGTATTTATATACACACAGCTAAGCAGAATACATGACAATACAGGCAGTTCTAATGCTATGTCTAATTTGCAGCTTTTATACTTCTGGTGCAAAGCTACCATGCAGTATCTATAAGCCTTTCAGGTTCCTAATGTAAGCCTGTGCTGCAAATGTGTGGTTCTAATGCAATCTAATGCAAGTGCTAGCATCCATCACTTTCATGGGTAAATCCACACCATCAATCCACACCATCCACACTCTAGACAATCCCTGTCTAGTTTTCCCTTCACCCAAACCTCTGTCTGTGTGTGTGTGTGTGTGTGTGTGTGTGTCTGCCTGTCTGTTCCATCAGTTTAGCCAAGGCCAAAACCCATACTTCCCATTCTGCTGTCTTTCCAGCCAGGCCTCAATCAGTCAGTGGCAGGCCTCAAGACTGCCAACTGCTAAGCTCTCTTTCTGCCTCATTGATCTCATCAAGGCCCATCAGTCTGCTGCACCACGCACCATCTCCAGCCAACTCTCTCTCTGTGGCTCTCCCAATCTCTCTGGCCAACTCTCGATCTCTCGTGCAGACTCCTTTCGTGAAGACTCCCACAACTCTTCCGTCTCTCACAACTCTTCAGTCCTTTCTCTCCAGCCCTCCTGGTTATAGTCCCCAATGATGCACAGAATGTCTAAGAATGTCTCTCCCTCAGCGTTTAGCAAAATGCCTGCATGTCTGTGTTTGTGTGTTCCTTGCATGGCATGTCCTGTTACTTTGTGTGCTGTCAGCGTGACCTCATATCTCTCTGCCTTGGCCTTCCGAGTATGTTGCTTCCATCTATTCACTGTTCATATCCATTCTCTCCACTGTAGGCTTCACTCTGCATTACAAAATGCTCTTAGGCCCCGTCCCTCTGATACAAAAGGCACCTCTCCATCTCTCCATTGTCACTCCCTTCACGCAGCCCACACGTTTGCAGTCTCTCCGCGAAGCACACCAGCCAAGCTGATAAGCTTCCTAGGCCGTCTCTACTAAATAAAGACATGCCATCACAGTGTGTCAAGCTAGGGCTCTCGCCTCAAGCTTGGAGGTGCAGGGGATGGATCTGGGTGAGTGCATGCCGCATAGATAGGGAAGAGCCTGAGCAGGCAAGGCCAACCCAAAATCTGCAAATGCCCATTCAACAGCGTTATCTGTACTCTCTACCAATGTTTACAAAACAATTCTCTGCACTGAGCCCAGTGCGTGCAGGCAACTTCTGCTCTATCAGAATGGATTCAAAGGCCAGCCTAATGCTCTCTAGCGTTTACCGCAAATTCTCTCACAATAGAAGCACTACATAATGCAGACTCATTCTAAATACATACTCAACATACATACATACAGTTGTGTCAATCGTATCTCTAAATGTGTCTCTACAAAGCATACATGTTTGCTATACTAAATGGCTTTTCATGGCATTTCAAATATGCCAGTGTGTGTGGGGTGCAAATAATGCATTTTCTCTCTCAGCCTAAGCGCTATATCTAATGCAAACATAGATGAACAGCAAATCATGGTGAGTATATGTTGTGTCTCTAAATCACTACATGGCACTTCAAATATGTGCAAGTGCAAGTGTCATTCTATTTCAAATGGCAAAGTGCAAAGTGGCAGCATGTTTCTCTCCTAATGGCAAGCAAAATATGCAAGCATATCAATCTATAAGCAAATCTGCAAATGCATACAAAGGTGGCAGTCTAATATTGATTGGGTAATGGTGTCTACTTCAACAATGTACTATGGATAACTAAACAGAATGCAATAATGGAATAGCAATAATGGAATTATTCCATAGCAAAGTAATGGATGATTCTAACTGTGAGTCTAATAATGGATAATGGTTCTTCTACAGATAGTACCTATTCTTCTAATGGGTGTTATGATTTCTAATAATGATAATAATTCTAGGCTTCTCATTTTGCCCAATTCCACAGAAATGCTTTCAGAGCGTGTCTTCCTGCTCATTTCTGCTCAGGCACAAACGTGTCTGGTGCAAAAGGTATTCTCTGAAAACACACTCAAACAAACACACTTACAAATTCACTAACACACATTCACTCATAGATACATTCACACGCATACAATCACGTATGCATTCAACCCCACACATGCATGCACAGAGATACACATTGCCATGTAAGTGATGGTGGTCAAAGAGAAGAAATACACAGGCAAGTTCAGTGCAAAGTAGTCTATTTGAGAACTATAACTGTGTGGGGGCAAAACATTAAAGAGAAAGGCAGAAAACCGAAAGTTGTCCGGCTAGGTCCAGCGTTTTCTAACCAAAATGTTAGTGCAAATAAAAGTTCATAAATGTTTTCCTTTAGCCTAAGAATTATCCAAGGGTTCCCTTCCCATTTCAATAACTTATTGTAGGCAAAAAGAGTGTATATGCAAGCCTCTGGATTCTCATCATCTGCTACTTGATTTCTCCCAGCCTTCACAGATAGTCCTTCTCAATACTGATTTTAATTTAAATGTCTCCCCTTTGCGTCACCTCTTCTTTCATGCCTTGTTTGTACCACTTAATGATCTCTTGTCCTCTTGTGGGATCTCTGCATTCTGCACCTTGAGGAGATCTACCTACATCTGAGTTTATGGATCTTGGTGCATGAAATAAAGTTCTTGGTGAGTAGGCACAGTAGGTCTCAAATCCTGGATGTGGAGCAGGACAGAAGACAAATACACTTTGCCATAGTCTTTTACATCTTGCCCACTCTTAACCAGCTCCACTCCTATTATCCACAGATTATCTTAACCATAACAGCCATGGCTCCTCCTGCAACTGTATACCAGCTGTCTACTCCTCTCTTTCATGACAGCCCCAAATCCCCATCCTTTTCCTCAAGTTCCTTCTCCCTTGATAGCAACCTTTTGCTGTTGTATTCTCCCTTTTACTATTTGAACTCTTCCCTGCCTTCTTCATCCCTTTGGGAACCTTCCTTTGTCCAACTCCAAATATTTAAGTATCCACTATCTCTCCCAGCTTTTTCACTCCTTCAGGCATCACTGTCTTCCCAATTTCCCTATTCACCTCACAACTGTCTCTTGCCCTTAATTCACCTATCTTCTCATTAGTCTTCTCTGACTCGCTACTGACCATCAGAACTTCCACAGTCTGGGCACCACACCTCCCCTTGTTGATGTTCTTTGATGATAAGCTATTTCTTGCACTTTTTTCATAACCACTGGGCACCTCCAATGTTCTTCTAAATGATCTTCTCTGACTCACTAGAGCCTGCCCCACTTTATGCACACTTCTATGCATCACCCTTCTCTTTTATCTTTTATCCAAACCACATCTATCACTTTCACACTGTCCACCCATCTGGGCACTATTATCTCTCTCAGATTATCCTTACTATCTTACTATTTACAAGCCTCTCCACTTCCCTTGGTGCCTCAACTTGGTCTCTGAGTCTCTCCTCTAGCTTTCAGACCTCAGTGTGGCCCAGCCGCCTGGACTTCTCTTCTAGCTTCTTAGGCTCTGCGCCCCCTTTATGCCTGCCTCATCTCTCCCCTAGCCTGCCACAAAACAGCATCTGTGTTCTGTGCCCAGCCTTTAGCTCGGACTAAAATCACTATCACTCTCAGAGTGAGCTATTGGGTTTTGATAGGGTTTTATAAACACACCCAGGCGATCTCTGGTGAAAATGTATTAATTTGCTAGAAGTTATGTGGATTGGCTTTTGGCCAGAACAAAAGAGCTGACTGGCCTGTACTTTCCCTTGTGTGGTAGTCTCATTGTCTGCCGTGCCCTAGTCCTGTCTTCCAACCGATCTCTATGGAAATAGAATACAGGTGTAGCTTCAGACACCTGGTGTTCGAATGGACTGGGCACCCAATCCCTGAGAATTGCTCAGAGTTCAGATGTGGAAATTGGGGCTGTCTCATCCCCCATCTTGAATGGTACTCTCTCTGTCTCATGCCCTAACCCAACCCGCTAGGTGGACTTGCTGAGCTTTTCTGTTCCAAACGGTATGACATTGGAGGCTTTCTACAATGAAGAGCGGGTTGATAGGCAAGTTTCCCTTACTAATTCACTGTCCACTCTTCCTCCATGTGGATAGCATCCTACGCACACATGAAGGAAGCTGAGCA
The DNA here is from genome assembly GCF_040938575.1 of Ambystoma mexicanum. Classification (NCBI taxonomy): domain Eukaryota; kingdom Metazoa; phylum Chordata; class Amphibia; order Caudata; family Ambystomatidae; genus Ambystoma; species Ambystoma mexicanum. The sequence continues at coordinate 935,852,916 of NC_090941.1, forward strand.
TGCAAGCACCACCATCGGTCGATTCCATTAAAGGGCTATTGGCCGCAGTGTCACTGGCTCCAGCAGAAGCAAAAGTACAGAGCTTCTGATTTGGGAATAGTGTGATTTTCTGGGTCTCATATGGTATTCAGATTCCAGGTATAGGGGACAGGCCTCTTAAAAGAACCCTACCCCCCCCTGGTGGCACCATGTAACTTTCCACTACCCTAAGATAGGAACTAAGTGAGAGACACCATAGGATCCTCCCCATACTGACCCAGACTCATCATCTGCTAGCTTAGAGATGTATCCAGCTCCACTAGCCACCCAAATAAAGGTCCCCAGAGTGAAACCTATTCACAACACATACCCACGTGTTTTTCTCCACTTTCTGCTCCTAGCAGCTTTAGCTCAAAACTCCTAGGACCACATGCTAATGGCACAGATGGTGCACCCTGTTTAGCCTCCATGCATGAAACAGGGGATGTGATAATCAAACATCTCTCCCTGCGTCCTGATTCCTGGTGGGATCAAAGCTACAGGACTTCACAGCCCTGCATGCCTCTAATTCATGAGGATTACCCTTTTTGGCCTGCAATACCAGAGCCTGCATGTCCAATTGGCCATTGGGCAGGCACTTCTGGGGTACTGAAAGTTATGGGGGATCCTACTTTCCCTCAGAATACAGCCTGCCTACAAGCACTTCCTTAGCTGCTTGCTGCAGCTGAATGAGTGCTGAGGTTTTTCACCATTTAGGCTTTAGTTTCTCCATAATGGCTTGTAGGTTGATGACCTGTCACCCATTATGGATCAGCCACCAATGACCGACGACAACATCTTTCTCAAAATCAAATGCTGCAGAAATAGAGAAATCAAAGCATGTATCAACTGCAGTACAAATGAACATTAATAGCACAAGTTACCACCAGAGGTTGCTGACACATGACTGGAATGTTCTTTTATTTATTTATTTATAATGTAACTAGTTTACATACATTTTACACATGCAAAAAATGTAAACACATTAATTACATATATAACATGTCATACATTCCCAATACAATGATTCATACTGTTAAAATGTTATATCAGATTTCAGCACAATTCTCTAAAGAAAATCCTGTTGAAATGTTTCACATAAAATCAGTCAACAATCATCTAAACTATTACATATAAAGTTAATGTCATTTAAGAATGCATGTTGCATTCAAGTGTCAAAGTTTCTAACAACAAGCTGCCAGATCCTAGAAAGTGTCAAGTGCAAAGAGTTATTTCCAGTATTTAAGCAATAGTACCAAAATTCCATGCTTTTTATCATGTCATTTTCATGCACAATCCCAGGGTACACATATACATTGGGCCTCATTACGCAGTAGGAGGTAGCCATGGTGCTATTAGCACCCTGGCTACCCCCTTACCGGATTCCGGGTCCGGGTTACCGAAATAGGGATTTACCGGGTCATTCCAACCTTGGAGGACCCGGTAAGTCACCATTCCGGGAACCATTCCCCATTCCCATTCGAGCCCTCATAGGGCTCAATGGGAATGGGGATGGAGCTAATAATGGTACCGCAATTTGCGGTACCGTTACTAGCTCTGTAGTCCCTTAACGGGTCCCATCCATAACACCTGGTAAAATCAGGCGTTAAGGAAGGGACCCGCTAAAGGACCTCAGAATAGGGTGGTAAGGGATTACCGGCAACAGTGACCTTACCAGTGCTGGTAATCCCTTACCACCTACCTCGTAATGAGGCCCATTGTTTCCATGACTGACCTTACATTCATAACCTGATTTGCTGTTTCAAGTCTATACTCTAATATACCAATTCAACAGAAGCTGGTTGATTCGCAATAGCAAAAGGAAGCTCTGTATTGCAGTGGACTGACTCAAGCTGTGAAGTCTTGTACCTATGCGTAACATTGATGATATATTTATAATTATTTTAATTTTGCTAAATGTTCATAATTATGGTTCCAATCCCAGTTTTCAATTTTCTTTTCAAATGCGTGTTTAAGCATCAAGAAATCACTATCCCATTGAGGATAACTTCCTATCATTTCAAAGATCTTTTCCACTGAGTCTCTGAAACCATGAGGTCCATCAGCTATGTTTTGCTTCATAACACTCCCCATTAGAAACAACAAGGGGCATGTAGGATTAGTCATAGCCTTTATAAACAGGATCCCCTGCCTCTTAACTTCAACACCACCACAAAACAATATCAACTCTAGCTCCAATCTGAGAATTTCCATAGGAGCTGTTGTCTTCCAAAATTTGTCCTCCAACACCAGCAACCAGTGTAGACCTTTCAACATCAATGCCTCAATACCATATAATATCACAGTGCAAAAACACTGCTTATATAGCCTAATGATACCCTTAAGGCTGTAGCCAGCAGTTTCTTTCAATAACTAATCAACAAGGATAGTTAATTGGGTGGCTTTCCTGATTTTGGAGGCAATAAGTTCATGAAACACTTGTGTATAGGTGCGTTACAAATGCCATATCATATCATATCATATCATATCATATCATAACCTTTTACAGAGCTGTATAAACCTATATAAACCAAGATATATATAATTTACAACATGTCCTATATGAGCTGCAGATAGTACTAGATTAGCTCTAACTGTACACCCATAGTTCTTTTACAGTTCTGGACATGCCAGCAAAGGTACAGCCAAACCCAACTAGGTTGCCAGCATACGACAAACAGATGACATGAGAGAGACGAATTCTGGGAGGACAGTTCTAGACTTTTATCAATCACACAGGCAAATCAGCCACGTATAAATTAAGTAGCAGGGGGCCCAGCACACATCCCTGTTTCACCCCCTTACTAGTAGAAGTTGGGGCTTTGATGCCCCCGCTATTCAATCTCAAATGCACACTAGAATCCACATGCAGCAATTTTAGCATTCCCAACAAACCCTCAAGACATTCAAACAACTACAGTTATTGCCATAATGTATCCCTATTAACTGAATCGAAGGCTTCTTGAAAGTCCATCAAAGCAGCATACAATATGGGGTTGCCTTTTCTCTTAGCCTTGTCTGTTAATAAATCGATCAGTCTTGGATTATGTGTCGTCACAGAGCCAGCTGGAAAATCTGTCTGGAATGTATCCAGCTATCGAGCGGCCTCAACCCAACTTTGCAGTTCTTATTAAAGCAGCATGGTAAAAACATTTCCAGTAATATCTAACATAGATAACAGCCTATAGTTAGACAACAGTGAACACATTACTTTTTTTTATAAAAGGGTTTCATTATTGAGTGTCTCCAAGACGTTGGAACATTACCCTCAGCACAGACTTTTCCTAACAGAATTTCCAAAATGTAGGCCCAGATCTTTGAATCACTCTTACAAACAATATTGGCAAAGCCATTTTGGACTGGGGCCCTTGACCCTTTTAGCCTTCTGATCATTACTTTAATGCTGCCCCTATCAATAGGAAGTTCAATTTCACTACCTGTTTTTCCAACTTTATTCTGAGGATATGCTCAACTATATTGTAATGTTTACCAGTATATTCACACCAGTGAAACTCACTGATAGGGTTTGTCACTTTCATCAGAGAAAGATCATGTAGTAGTATCTCCTCCTTTTTCCGGTTCGCTTGTCTGATCATTTTGTTGTTTCAAACACTATCTCCTATGCTATCACTATCAGCTGTTTGCCTGTCAGCGACGACACTGGGGAAAGGTATCCCCTTCTGTTGTTGCTAAACTTCTTGTGCAGGTGACCAGCGATTTTATTGTCAATGAGATGCAGGACCCCTGTATGGCCCTGTCCAGAACTATGACAGAGGTTGCTATGTTATTGCACCCGTTTAAGGACAGTAGAATCTGTGCTAGGCCATCAGCTGCTTGGTTCAATGCAGAGCTGTGAGGTATGAAGCAGGTCCTTCACCAAATAGAGGGTAAATGGAGATTGGAATATGATCCTGTCTCTAAATTTAATTATGAGCAGTCAGTGTTCTGCTATCAGGAAGATATTCACGCTGCAAAATCTAATTGTTTTGCAGATCAGATTATATCAGCTTCCTGTTCAGCAAATGAACTTTTTAAAGTGGCAAAAGAGCTCTCATCCGTGACTCCTTCCTCAAGAAAAATGTGATCTCATTAGTTCCATTTTTGATCAACAGAGTCAACAAATTGGGAACTCTAACACTGTTAATGGGATTTCTGAGGCAGACGATAGACCCCGGAAGCAGCCAGGAATTTGTAAAACCATTACTAGGATGGATCGGTTTGAACCTGTTACTGATAACAAGGTCAAGGCAATCCTTCAGAAACTAAAATCATCCTCCCCAGCGGACCCTATTCCTTTATAGGTGCTCCATTCTCTGCCAGAGGAGCTTATTACACTCCTTATGCCAGCAGTGCAGTCGTCTTTATCCCTAGGCTTTGTTCCTAGAGCCCTAAAGCATGCCTTGGTTTCCCTGCTCCTAAAAAAGTCTCAGCTGGACATGGCTTTGACCTCCAACTATCGGGCAATCTCACTTCTACCCTGTGTTTTGAAAGTCATAGAGGCTATTGTGATTCAAGCACAACAAATCCCATAAAGACGGCTTCCTCCTTTTAGGCTATGATCTGTCTATGGCACCTGCCAGACACATACACAAACTACCCTTTCAAAATGTAGGTAGGCACACAAGAATTTTCAAAAAATATACATATTTAGACTCATAGCCTAAAGGGAGGAAGCCGTATTTATGGGATTTGTTGTGCTTGATATAGTGTAGTCCTCACCCATACAGCCCCTAAAAAGAGGACAATACAGCTCTGTTTAGCTGATGAGGCTATTGTGACTCCCAAACTTTCACATTTTTTAGAATCTAGTGACCTGTTACACTGTTTTCAATCCGGCTTCCATCCCATGAGAGGTACAGAGTCGGTTATGATTTCAGTTCTTGACTATCTGACATGTCTTCAGGACCATGGGGAGGTTGGAGTGCTGACTTTGCTCAACCTCTCTGTGGCATTTTATATCATTGATCATGGTATCCTACTGAAAGGTCTGAAGAGGGGCGGAATATCTGGGGCTCCTCTTGCCTGGTTTACATGTTTCCTTTCAGAACGCACACAGACAGTATCACTATTTTCTTTTCAATCTTCTGCTAGGGTTCTGTCGTTTGGGGTTCCTCAGGGTTCTTCTTTGTCCCCTTTGCTTTTCAATCTGTACTTGTGCCCACTAGCTGTCCTGATTCAGAAGTTTGGGGTAAGGTCTTATACCTATGCTGATGATACACAGCTTCTCTTTTGGCTAGATTCTCCAAAAAGCTACCAGCCATCTCATCTGAGTAACCGCCGTACAGCACTAGGGGATTGGATGGCCAAAAACTGGCTGAAGCTGAATGGTGCAAAGACCAAGATTATGGTGACAGACGACATCAAATCACAAGCAAACTGGACCAGTGATTTCTGTCCAGCTTTGCTCGGTCCCCACCCGCCCCCTGTTAATTTTGTTAGAAGTTTTGGCATTAAAGTCCAGGCCTCCGGTTCTCACAAGTTAAAAATTGCATCAGTATGCAACTCTGGATTTGTGAAGTAAAAAATCCTGAGAAAACTTTGCCATTTCTTCCCCCTGAGTCTCGAGCTAAGGTGGTTGCAGCTTCAATTCTTGCGGCCTTGATTAATGGAATGGTATCTATTTGGGCCAACCTGTTTTTTTGATCCTTAGATTACAGCTTCTACAGAATGCTGTTGCCTGTTTTGCTTTTGGAGCGGGTCGTATGTCCCACACCCTCTATCAACTATGCTGGCTCCCGGTGCATTGTTGTATTTAGTTTAAGACTCTGTGTATTACTCACCGGGCTGTTCACTGGAGTGGGGCTGAGTATTTGCAGACAAAGCTCATTCTTTATGCTCCCTCCAGGTGTCTCTGCTCAGAGATCTCAGAAACTCTTGATAGTACCTCACTTTTGAAAAACTTGGGTGGCAGGGTGCACTTTTTAAATCCTTGCTCTCAGTATGTGGAACTCGCTTCCAAATCACCTGATCAGCATTTATGACCACTTACTATTTCGGAAAGCCCTAAAAACGTATTTGTTTTAGTTTCTGTATTAGCTCAATTTTTTGGAGCGGCTCTTTTCCCCCTATGCTGTTTCGTATTGCCTAGATGCCTTTTGGACTTAGTCTGTGCTTCATAAATGTTATAACATTGCATATTGCATTATATTACATTGCTTTAGTCCCCTTAGTTGTTCCAAACAAGCACCCAAATAGTAAAGGCATGCCTAGAGACAGGGGTTTAATTAGTGAAAATTGTTATTCTGACGTGGAGTGCTCATCGAAACCGGTCGACCATAGGTTCATGAGTCCTCTCATGACCATGATGATGTTCCTATAAACAAAAACAAACATGTCAGAGTAACAATTTTCCCTAATTAAGCCCCCTGCCTCTAGGGGCACCCTTAGTATTTGGGTGCTTTATGTTTTAACTATCCAGAACAAGGTCTGATGTTTGACAGGTCTCTACCTAGCTGGTGAATAAAAACATATAGAAATTCCTGAGAGAAGTAACCTCCCATACTACACAGAACAGACATTATCTAATGCTAACTGTCTCAAGTAGTACTTGCTCTGGCTTTTTAACTGAATGTGACTAATGTCATTTTAATGTCATTGTGTATGTTTTTGATGAGGGAAAGATCTCTTGCTATCCCTATCAGATAGGCGGTGCACCACTGGCCACCTAGGGAGAGCTTGACCTGACAGGGTTAGGATGGGCTTCTTAATAGGGACAGTTTTTGTGTGTTGCTGACAGTAATTTGTAGTTATCCACTATCATGTTTATCACACAAATATTGTTTTGGCATGGTTCAAAGGGGGTTACGGTAACCTTTAATAAAAGTCTGCAATGACTGTTGTGGCATATACGCTGCCCTTTTTATGCAATAATATGTATTTTTCTATTAACTAAACTCCAGTCTCAACTTTATTCCCTTAAGTTTCATTTCCCCTTAAGCATGTGATCAACCAGAGGCTGGCTCATGTTTATCTTCGCCTCTCCCTTCTTGGCCTTGTAATGGCTCTGACAGCTGCAACTCTAATGTACATTTAATGGGAGTTGTGACCTCAAGTCAATTCTGCTGAAAGAACACGCATGACTTTATCTATTTCCACTGTGGTTTAAATATAGGCAGTGTATTTCTTTATATTTTTTTAAGCAATGGACCTGATTGATGCTTGACAACCAGACCTCCCTCTCCAGGACCATCAGAGGTAAGGTTTTGGATGTTAAGTTTCATTTTCAGGAGAAATGCCCAGCTGCATGTAAAAATTCTGCACAAAATTGCTTTTAAACTCACACACAATGCATTTTGCATGACATTTTATAAGGCACCTGGGTCTTATATCCATCCGTAATGTACTTCTTTAATCTCACAGTTGAAAAAGACATGAGTATCACTTCTGGATTTTTCATATGTATAGGGCAGTTATATGAGAAAAACATGTTCAAACACTGAAAGTCTAGTAAGTACTTCTCTCTGCATACTGCATACTGCATACTGTCATTTGACAGAGGACAAAGGAAGTTCTTTTATTAGAATGGTTTCCCTTGAGATTACTGGAGCACAATCTGGTATTACATTGAAGATAATGCACACACAGCTATCTGTCTCTTGAAGTAAAAAGTGTAGATTTCCATGAATTTAGTAAAACAGCATTGTCTGCAACATGTCTTTCTTTTCCTTGCTGAAATGCGCTGTGCCTATCTTCACACTTTTGAACTTCCCAGCCTTTTTCATTTGTGATTTAGGCTGGTCTTTAGTTCAAAAGGCCTCATGTCCAGCATCACCATTTCTGTGCAGCTTTAGATTTCAATGAGACTTTACAAATTACTCTGGCCTCTTTACTTCTGGCATTCAATGGCTATATTTCACCCCACAGTAGTGTAATGAAAGTCTGGGTACTTGCCCCAATCCACATTCCTTTGTTATGGGTGTTTGGGTGAAGTGAATTGTCTGAATGCCTGTGGGGCTGACTGACTGCCTGCCTGCATGAATGCCCTACTGTGTGATTGGCGGACTGAGCCTCGCTCAGGCAGAGTGAATAGGGGACAGATGTGTATATCTGGGGATCTCTCACTTATCAATTTGTTCAGTAGCTGAAATCAAAGCTTAGCAAGGAGAAGCTACTCCTTGAAGCCCAGCAGGAAGTGGTCTGATGCTGCATTTCTACTATAATCCGAAAGTTGTTGTGTCTCCCTACGACTTATCCAGAGAGGACATGCAAAGGAGACCTCTCCCCGAGGTACGAGGGACAATCGTGTAAAACTGCTACTCTTCATCAAAGTATCCTGGAAGCCATTCCTGTGTGCTTGTCGTCTGGGGAAGGAGTATTTGAAGTCCAGAAAGGGAGCGCTGGATATCTCGAGCCAGAGAAGTCCATTGGTGTCGTCCAGAGGTGCATTTTGTGACTACTGGAAGCTGTTGCTGTCTATAGTCCAGAAGAGAGGGTACCCTGGCATAGTTTTGCTGGACACCCATAGCTGTGAAAGTTCCAAATGGTCTAAGAACATTTTAAATAACTTTCTTGCAGTCACCATTTACCAAATTTTCCTGCTGGAGCGAGCGCAGAGTTGTTGGGGGCCATGAAAGATGTGCAGGTGGGTTTCCCACCACCAGAAGCCATCAAAGTCATACTGATGGTCCAGTCTTGTTTAGGGTCAGAGGTCCACTCCAGTGGTCAAGTCCAGATCACCATAAGCTGTCCAGATGTCTGTGCTGGAGCTGCAGCACTGAAGAACGGGAAGTCAGAAAACCGCAATATTCTGAAACCCGACACCAAAATTGATCTATGCACCCATCATCTCCAGAAGTCATCGAAGGGTCCCAGGGATCTTATCTTCATCACCAAGCCTTTAAGGAGACCACAGTAAGTTTCTTCTTTACAGGACTTCTACAGTCAGAGAAATCGTCAACCAAAGGAGAGCACCACGAAGAGTCAAACTGCTGCCATTCTGAAAGACTTTGGTTCCTTTTTATTCTTGGACTCAGCATCCCAGTGGTTCCTTCTTCCAAAGGGGGTACATCCTCTGAGGGAATCATTGAGTAAAGCTGAGAATCACTGCCACTTCACCTGCCAAGTCACCAAAGGTACTGTGCTGGAAAAGAGCATCTTCTAGCCTCAGGCGTGGTCCAGGGGTCCCAGATGTGTCTCCAATTGTGCTTGTCTGTGGCCCTCAGGTACTTTGGAGTGGTAGGACCTTTTAAAAGATAGCACAACGTAATTGAACAATATTGGACTGGACTGTATAAGACAACATAAGTTACTCCCTCACTTTTCTATTACAGGTGGACCAGGTGGGGGGATCCTCACTCAGAATTACTTGTCTAGTCCAAAGAAAGCATTCTGCCACTGTTCATAATTAACCTGCCTTTCTTTCCTATTCTATGCTGGTTACACCGTATTTAAGAATTTGCCTGCCATTTAAAACTGTCTGCAGTTAATGCATTGCTTACTGAATTTAAGTAGTGTGTGGACCAACATAGAGTGTATAAATGTACCATTCTTTGAATAAGTCTTTCCATGTACACATTATTATTTATATGTATTTACTGTTGGTAGAAGTAGCAACCCTCATTTTATATTAAAAAAGCTGTGTCATTTCCTAAGATACGGTGTGGACATTCCTTTTTGGGGGCTTTGGGGAAACACTGTACTTAAGAACCTGCCTGCATCACTTCCTAAAAGCTTACGCCTGGCTGCTCGCCACGTTTACCAAATTGAGAGCCTTGCTGGGGTTGTTCTGTGCCTTTAGCCTACCATATAGTGCGCATAAGTACAGATATGATATGGCATTTGTAACACGCCTATACACAAGTGTTTCAAGTGATAACCCCCTCTAGTCTTTACACTTTGCAATTTCGATTCCCTCCTTGATTAACATCAACTTCTCATATCTTTATAAAGGCATTTTCTTGAATATGAAGCAAGTTATAGACTGATTGGACTGCATGATCACTATATTATTTGCTTTTCAGTATCAATTTATTTACTTTAGGCAAAGGTCGTGACTTACGAAAAGATAGTCCAGTGTGGCACTTTTATCAACATTTTCCCACATATATTTTCCTGGACGGTCACTGCGAATGAGGCCATTGAGCATTACCAACTCCCAATCGTTAGAAATGTCCATCCACATCTTTCCCTGCATATTTACCACTTTCTGGAGGATAATACTTTTACCATACACATATTCAGTTACTATATGCTCCACTTCATTTGCACAACAGGCATTTAAATCACCACCCAAAAGCATTAAATCAGCATTGTCTCCCTTTATCCACTCAGATAATAACTCAGAGATAATTTCAAACAGACCTTCTGTAAGAGCATTGGCAGAGAGTCATACACATTCAAAACTAAGAATCTCTGAGGCTTTCCCTCAGAGTTCAAAATCATTTCAACTGCTAGAACATTTCTTAAATACGTTTACTGTAGCATGCCTCGAAGCAGGCCGCCACAAAGTCTTACTGTCTCACCCTTCTTTGCAGGGATTTGGAAAACCTTATAGCCATCAACATACAAGGTGAAATTAACCAGCTCTCCTGTGTTAAATAGATGTCATTAGCCAATAGAATGTCTAGGGAGCCATATGTGCTCAATATATGACTGTGAACACGAGTATTACAAGTCGATATTTTTCAAGATCATTGTCGCGCTGTTGACTTGCCAGATAGAAAATCAGCAAGCCAATTCCAAACATGGTATGTGTCATCCTTTCACACATATCTTATTACAGTTTTTCCTCCAACGTTAGTGATTATTTTCAAATTTCCAGATGGCTTATCTTCCTCACTGGATAACGCTACTTGCAGTGATCACCTCTTTTATTTTGCTACTACAAAAAGGGCCCATGCTTACATTCAAATAATATCTTCATTTAAAAAAAAGTGCCAAATGTGAACGTATCATTGTAACTGTATCAACAGAATAACAATGTATACAGGAGACATTGGGATTTTGACAGTTGAGATGTTTGATAAAGTCCAAGTCCCAAGAGTCCAAGACACGTAGCGATGGAATTAATTAAATTACCCTGCTGCGATATTCTGCAAATAAGCTTTTTATTTTAAAGGATTTACTATCTCCAATGGCCTTAAGTCTTGTCGCTCTCATGTCAGGGTCCATCGTAAAACAAAGAGCATCAATAACATGAGCTGATGTTTAATTAGGACAGTCTGAAGTGGAGCATCTAGCTTCTGATATTAAGGGGCCGATTCATGGAATAAATGAGCGCCGAAAAGGGGAGCGCAAGCGTGAAAATCGCAGTGCAAGCGTGAAAATCACAGCGCACGCGTGCCAAAGCCGTGCACATCGATTCATGGAATGCACTGCGTGTGTAAATCCTGGGATGTGCGCTAAATTCGTGGGTGGTGCACGCGGGCGCACACGTCACTAAACGGAGTGCGCTACGCGCACAGGGAAAGCGCACATAGCGCAGCGCACACAAGAAAAGTGGGCGGAACACAGGACGTAATATGCGGAATGGAGAACAACGTGTGAAAATGTGGGCGTTACGGGGGAAGTACAGGAAGTAAATGCTAGCAACGCCCACACGCGCGCTAACAACACGTATATATGGAATCGAACAGGGTAAAGGCATGCGCCAAAAAAGACGCGCTAATCTGGAAACACGTACGCCAGCAGGAAGCAGGCGTAAGCAGCCCCGCACAGCATAAAAGTGCACGCAAACAACAAACAAGCTCAGACACTACGATGAATATACCGTTCCTCGCAGCAGTGGTCGTGGGACACCGCAGGAGGAGGAGGATAGCCAGGCCCTGCATTTTTTTACCCAGGACCAGCCTTTTTGGGATGCTTGATGACCAGGTGTATGGGAGGTACAGGTTTCCACCACACATAATCCTAGACCTGGTGAGGGAGTGGGAGGATGACCTCACATCACCCACCCTGTGCTCGCAAGCACTGAGCCCCTTGGAAAAGGTGCTCAATGTACTGCACTTCTTGGCTACTGGTTCATTTCAGCGGACAAGTGCCATAGTGGGGGGGGTGTCACAGGCCACGCAGTCATGCTGCCTACACCAGGTGTTGGCCATCATGACTGCACGCCCCTCAGTCCGCAGGCACATATACATGCCCAGAACTCCTGCAGAAAGGCATGCAGTGGTCCAGGACTTTTATGGGGTGGCACACTTCCCCAAAGTGCTAGGTGCCATTGATTGCACCCACGTGGCTCTATGTCCTCCCAGGGCCACTGAGCACATCTATCGAAACCACAAGCACTGGCATTCAATCAACGTGCAGGTAGTATGTGATGCCAAGGGAATCGTCACCTCAGTATATGCCAACTATCCAGGGTCAAGCCATGATAGTTTCATATTCAGAATGTCACCCCTAAACCGGGACTGGAAGCTGGGCGGCATGGCGACACATGGCTGATTGGTGAGTATAAATGCCTCTGCACATGCATGCATGTCAGGCACTGAGTAATGTGAAAACCCCACTAATATTAGCCATTATCACCTCCCCACGAGACAGTGCCTACCCTCTGAGCACCTACATGATGACGCCAATTCGGAACCCCACCACACCACCCGACGTAAGATACAACACAGCCCATATTGCAACCCGGGGCATAGTGGAGCGCACATTCAGAGTGCTCAAGTCATGCTTTCGCTCCCTTGACCGCTCTGGTGGGCAGCTGCTATATGCACCCCCAGTAGTGTGCAGGATCATAGTGGCAACATGTGTCCTGCACAACGTTGCAACCCGGCGGGGCGTGCCGGTGGACATGGTGGTGCCCCCACATCCCCAACCACATGCACGGCCGCTGTGCATGGGAGGTGAAAGGGCATGTGGTGAGGCAGCCCGGACCCAGCTTGTGGCAAATTACTTCACCTAAAATGCCAGCCCTGCGGAGTGCACACAGGCCTGGCACATACCAGCTCGCAATCAAAGATGATGACAAAAGGGACAGTCAACTGTCACAACCATACCAGCCTGAGATTGTTCACCTGGAAGTGCTACATTGTGTGCATCCCTAGATACTCAAAGACACCCAATGATGTGTCACAAAAAGGCACACATTCATGCAGTATGAAGGACTACCCCCTTGCAAAATACCACATCAAAATAGTGCCAGGTCACCCAACACCTCCCCCAACACACCATGGCATGGCATGCAATGTGAAAGCAACCAAATGAATGCACAACACATGACACAAGTGTCACAAAGTGCACTGTCCTAAATGAAAACAGGCCACAGACAATTTGCTCTCAATAATGAATACAAAAACAACACACATGAACAAATACTTACCAGCAAGAGAAAACATCAGTACATGGCAAACAGTGGCAATATATTACAATAAAAAATAAAAGTAGTGCAAGTGTCACAACCTGACTAAGGCAGCACATCGACCCCTTCCAACTGCAGATTGTTGCTGGAAGGCAAATGTATCAGTGAACTGCATACAACATTAACTGCATCTGCAAAGTAGATGGCCTTGTTAAGACATGAAGAAGGTACATGTATATAAGGAAAAAGTCAGGGATGTAGAACCATACATAAATCTACCATGCAGTGGAGATTTCCACAACAATACCCACTAGGGATGTATACACAGTTTTAACCACAGACTGTCCACACATCTTATGCGAGCCCAATGTCACTGTGTAAGTTACTGTCACTTCGTCACACCCTTTTCAAGCCCATGGAAAGGGGAAGCAGGATGGGTGTGTGTGTCTGTCATGATCTCTGCTTCCAAAAGTTCAGGGTTTTCCCAACTCCCTTGGAAGCAGATCCATAACCCAGGTTCCGAGTGCCAACAAGTCCCAATTGGGACCTTTTGGACCCAGTCCTGGCGCCAGTGGCACCAGGCTCATAAATATGCCCAGTCCCAGCGCTGGAAGCGCCGGGCTCATAATGCTTGGGTGGACTTACCTGCAGCAGACCATGCTGCTTACTTGCCTGCCAGTTGAGCCTCTGATCCTCTTCTGTTTGGAACTACTTTTCCTGTTGGGTGGGGCAGGAGCCACTCCCTAGATTCAGAACACTGGAACTCTTCTGGAAAGCAGGAACTCTTTTCTTACCTAGGCGTGGCTGTGGAAGGAGACACCTAAGCACTACAGGAGGCTATTTAAACCACACCCGATGGATGAATCTTGGTTTGCGTTATTCTGCATCCTCTGCAGCAGAACGCTCACCGTGTCTTCTGCATCTGATCCTGGGCCTAAGGAAAAAGGCTTACCATCCTGAATCCAGTCTTCAGCAACACCTATAAAGACAAGAAAGAACAGGTTAGCATTACGGTCTTCAGTGACAGCTCTTCACTTACCTGGTCCATCGGCTGTCACCAACGCCTCGCGCTGCATTCCGGCATCTGAAAGACAAAGGCTTACCTACTCTTCGTGCGCTCCGGAGGTCTTCACACTGCATTCCGGCATCTGAAAGACAAATGCTTACCAACTCTTCGCACGCTCCGGAGGCCTTCGGCGCTGCATCCCGCATCTGAAAGACAAAACAAGGTGCGTTTAAAGACATTGGGGAACTTTAATACTCACGTGCCAATACTCCTTTCCACATCTAACCCAGTGGGTATTCCGGCACCCTGCAGCCGCTCCGAACTTGTACCTGCAAAATAAAAAGACAGTTAGAGCGCATCGTGAAGCAGGTAACAAGCGCTTACTTACGTGCTTCCAGGCGCTTCTATTCATCACACGGGCTCCATCTTCAACTCACTTCAGCCCGTCATCCGCCATCGCCGGAACCCTGCAAAACAAGAAACATCATTACTAAAGACTTTAAAGACATTAGAATTACTCGAAACTTACCGTTCGTGCAGTAAACGACGGACAGCAGTCCTCTGAAGTCAAGAGGCCTGCTCCCCTTATCCAGTGAAGAAACTGGTTACAGCACCCTGCCCCGAGGCAGATGGAGAGCACGGCGTTCACTTACCTAAGGTGAGAGCGTTAACCTTTGGGGTTCTACAGGAGAAGAGAAAGGGAAGAAGAGAGAGACATTCAATAACCCAGTTCCTTAATCCCATATTTTCTATCTGCAGACATCTTACCCTTCGAGGCAGACATACAGTGCACAGAGGTCCAGCCCAAAGAGCCAGCCATGTGTTACACATCACCTTTGAAGATACGGTATACGCCCAGTCAAGACCGGCGCCTCTACGGGAATCAGGTGAGCGTTACAGTGTCAGGAACCCAAGCATCTAACCCAAAGACAGGACAAGCCTGCATGTGCCCAGCTGGAATACACAGTGGAAGCATACAGGAGCCACACAAAGCACCACACTGTTAAAAAAGAAAAATGCCCATGTGTGGACCGGGGCGGAAGGGAGGCGACCCAGGAGGGACGAGGTACAGGGGGCACCCCAACACCCACATGCATGGATGTTGAGAAAAAACAAAAATACCTCCATGGGCTCATGGCCTGCACGGCTACGCTACAGTGGGAGAACTGCCATCGCTGTCACCACCCTCTGGTGGTACATCAGAAGGTGGCCGTGATATGGGAGGCAGCCCACACAAAGCCCTGGCATGCTCCTCCATGGCAGCAAGCATGCGTGTGTGAAAGGTTTGGTTCTGCAGGATGATGGTACAGAGATCCCCATGCAGCACCTCACGGGTAGCACGCATTTCTGCCTGCATGGCCTCGCGTGATGCCCGGATCTCCTGATGGGTTGCTTGGAGCTCACCTGAGAGTGCGTGTCAGCTGCTCCAGCTGCTGTTCTGCCCTTGTACTCCGGGACACCTCAAGTTCACCCAGAGTATCTCTGAGGGATCTGTGTTCTAACCTGAGGGCTTCCCTGTGGGCCTGTGACTCTACAGATATGGCTGTGCGCAGAGTCTCCAGTCCAGCCCATCGGTCCCTGTCAGACGCCAACAATTCCTCCCTGTGTGAGTGTCAAATGGAGTTTGTTGCCTGCTGCTGGAGCTCCATCTGCCTTTCAGGGGGGAGAATGGAAGTGGCCACCCTATCCATTGCCTGAGCCATCATTTCACACAATGCCCCCTGTTGTGCTGCTATACTGTACATGGAGTTCTCCCAAACAGTATTGCATGGTGGCGCACGGCCACGGTGTTGGCGGGCACCACACCTGTTTGGGGCAAGGCGATGTGCACCTTGCTGTGCTGGCACTGCCTGAGGCTGCAGGACTGCATTCCTCCTTTGATCTTCTGGCCCAGGAACAGGAGCAAATATTGTGGAGTGTGACCCTGTATCCGTAACCGCCACATGCAGACTTTCCAACACTGAAATCCCCACAGAGGGGTCTACCCCCGGTGCCGGTGGGTTGGACAGAACAGCATCCCTGCCAGAAACACTCACTTGCAATGGCACATATGTCTCAATGTCCGATTCAGCACCTGATTCATAGAGGTCTCTGGAGGTGTACCCAGAGACAGCCGTGGACAGCATGGTCTGTAGGAGAAATGGGGTTTCACCCACCACCACCCCACATCCTCCACTCATGCCTGGTTGTGGCTGTGATTCCTCCTGGGTCTGCACCATCTCCTCCTCCTCCTCAACAGCATCAAGTGCCTCATCACCTGCAAAAACATGAAAGATAACAAATGGAAACAGGCATGAGCACCATAGCACACACACATAGGCCTGACGAGGCAGAGATCCAGTACATAAATGACACATGTCCCACATGACAATAACCCTGGCATGCATGCACTGTCAACGAGTTGGAAGGGGAGGTAAAAAGCAGACACTGAGGACTCCAAGATGGAAAAGCAACACATGTGCTGCATGCTGGATAGCACTGGCATCACACATTAGCCTGTGAGTGGCATGTCCAATACACATACATGCCACATGCCAGCACACAGATGGCACGTAGCATAGCCATGGTACATTTGACAAGTACAGCCAGATGATAGGAAATAAGTACTGTCACCCATCCATGTGAGATGGACATCATGAGATAAAACATGCAAAATAGTGTGACAAAACATCCATGTGCCACACGCTGCAACAAATCCAGTGTTCACTGATGCAGTGATGACAGGCACATGGATACATCAATGGTTGGTCGCTTCAACATGACAGAAGACAACAGTCATGTTCAACATTCAAACAGGGCCCAAAAATGATTGTGTGCAGGCCATGTGTAGGTGCACATTACTCAATCAGCCTGAACGGTGAAATTATTTCCATAACAAGGTAATAAATGTGGGCCATTGTGGGGTGTAATCTATGACTGAAGTATGTTACATTTGTGGCAGTACTGTAAAAAAATGTGTGGTAAAAATGGCAAGGATTAAAACAATCAGGCTGAATGAACAGGAAAACATTTTGAACTATGTTGTTGCAAGATGACAGTTGAAGGGCAACTGCAGTAATCAGGTGCAAATTGGCAACTGTGGTCAGAAGGGATACTGTCATACCCAAACCCAGGGCCGGGGAATGGTTTGGAGGGACCACATGGGTGACCCATACCAGTCATGACTACACAGCCTTACCTGGCACTCAATCAGAACACATCACCCAAGCAACATACACATGGATTGCACACACATGCATGGGCACTCACGGACAATGCTGCAAGATCTGGTAGGTCTCCCACGCCTCGGATCTGATCCTCTGTGATGAAGGCTCCAGCGAGAGACTCATGTTCAGTGAGTTGGTCGTCCTCTGGTGGAGACCCACCACCAGTCACCAAAGTAGAGGCATGATTGGAAGGAAGCTTGTTCTTTGCTCTGCGTTTGAGGTCATTCCACCGGTTAGAGCAATCATCAGCTGTGCGCTTCACGAATCCAAGGGAACTAATGCGGTCTGCGATGGTCTGCCAGTGGGCCCTACGTTGAGCAGGCGTAGTCTTGGACCCTGCAGTCACCACCATTTCGCGGCTATGGGCCGACACATAGCCCACAAGTGCATCTAGTTTGGCGTCATTGAAACTAGGCTTCCTTGACGTGCTGGAGTGTGTAGCCGTGTCTGGGGTCCCAGCCTGTAGTGCAAGAGCACCCTTCTTCTTCTTGGAAGGTAGTGCAGACCCTGAGTGGCTTACGCTGCTCTGGTTGGTATGGGCTGAAGCGCAGGTGGACTGGGCACTGGAAGTTTCCAAAGGCACAATGACCAAAGGTCTCATTGCAGGCATTGGCTGCAGGGTGATGTTGGCAGGAGTAACCTCGGTGTGATGGACTTGGACCGACACTGTCCCGGCTGGGAGACTTGGAACTGGGGTGGATTGAGCTGCAGCTGCCCCTGCAGCCTCCTCACCCTGGCTACTTGGGGCAGCAGATGACATTGCTGCACCAGATCCACGTGGCCTGGTGACAGCAACTTTCACCGCCACACGTGGCTTAGACTTGGTGACACGGAAGTCAGACTAGGAGTCATCCTGTGCCGGTTCTGTTGACAATATGGGCCGGTTCAACAAGGGCTGAGCTGGAATGGTGTCAGCTACATTTCTCCCAACCATTGGGGAGGGCATAGATGTCCCTCATTGGTCCTCCACACACTGGCCTCTTGGGCCACCCTGCACATCCTGGCCACATCCCCTACCACGCCCACCTCTTAGAGCTTGGCCACCTTTGACTCCCTTACTGCTTTGTCACCTCACAACCATGGCACTGATGTTGGTGTGTGTATGGGAGTTGCAGTAAACAATTTTCCTGGCAATTGGGGTGAAAGGGGTAGGGTACTAGATGGAATTCGTACCCTAGTGGTCTAGCAATGCTGTCTGTGACCCCTGGGGGAAGATGATGGGTCACGCAACGCACAGGCACCCCGAAAACACAATTTAACATGCACACAGCCCCTGGTAGACCACGTGCGTGGAAAAATGAACCCGCACTACGCTGTGACACCCAGAAACACAAAAATAAGCGCAAGCATGGTACACGCAGCCTACAATGACCTCTGATCAGGTACGTTACACACGGGGGCAACCACAGTTGGAAAATACGTGCGCGACTCACCGTCTGCCTGGAAAAAGAATGTGAAAAAGATGCGCGTGTGTGCGTTGGCAACACCCCCGCCAAAAGAAGAATTGAATGCTGTCTGAGTAAACAGGGAGTACGAACTGGAACTGTTGTGCTTTCCTCCAATTGCACACAGTCACACCCGGACGTGCAGTTTTTGCACATGTACAATCAACATGCACCCGTGTTGAGGGAAACGCCCTTGCGCATCATGTCACAGCCGCGTTTACATGCTAAGGGCCTTTCCTCGAATTACACACTGACAAACAGTTTTTTCACGTGCCAAATCACTGCGTATCGAGCTGGCAGTGCAACAACACACGGAAGACCACGCTCCTGCCCAGAAGGCCATTTTACTGCCCCCCAGTGCCCCAACCACACTCCCACCTGCCATCTGCTGCTGCCTGCCTGCTGCCCACGTGCCCTGCTATTTGGTGCCTGCACGTCAGCCATCTGCAGGGGTGCAGTTGCTGTGAGCACCCCTGCTGGAACTGAAGACTCCCGACTGGGATACCATCGCTCCACAGCCCAGCCCCAGGACCCAATTGCCCACTGCCACCTGCCTCTGGGGTTGCCATGTCATACACAACACCATCTGGCACCACTGGCAACCCCCAGCCAGAGAGGCAGAGGGCTACCAGCTTCAGTGCCAGTGAAGTTGGTATCCTGGTGGAGCAAGTCCTGGGGCAGTATGATGCCCTCTTTGGAAGTTTGCGTGCCGACAATGAAGGACGGAAGAGGATCTGGATGGACATCGTGACTGCCATCAATGACGAGGGGGTGGCAGTCCGTGACACTCAACACGTCCGGAAGCGCTGGGAGGACTTCAGGTCCAGGACCCTCAACAAGGCCCGGCGCCTCTTGAAGGCAGCAGATAGCAAGGGGTGCCGGGTCCGCCTAACCAACCACCAAATGAGGGTCCTGGAACGTATACGCCCAGCATTCCACCTCCAGGTCCTTGAGAGGCAGACCTGTCTGGAGTCGAGCTGTAAGTGTACATGTGTACTGATTGGACCCTGTGCATGTTGAGGTGTGGCAGGAGAGTGCAGGTTGTACATATGCCTGTGTAGGCCATGTATGCATGTGTATGTACAGGTAAATGAGCCTGCTGCATGTGAGTCCTCTCATGTGTGAGACACATCTATGGTGTATGTCTTGGTAAGCATGCTTGGCAAATGTAGGTGTGGGTGCACACATTTTTTTTTATCCTGTGTATGTACTGTGGCATAGTTGTGGTGTCACACATGGATGCTGCTTCTACCTGGATGTATCTGCACTATGTACATTTGCATGTGTGTGTATTTGACAAGTGTGCAACTGTGATACACCATGGATGCATGTGACACTGGCATGTAGGAGGCTGATTGCCAGATGTGACATGGATGGGGATGTTATCACAGCGACAGGTGGTGGAGATGTACAGATGCATGTATGTCTGGTGTTGTGTGTGCATGTGTTCTGCACTCCCCGTGTTGCATGTGACGTCAGGCTCACCTTCAGAAGCTCATGCTGTTGTTTGTGTATGGATGGTGCTGCATGGTGCAACATTCCTGTTGATGTGCTCATGTGTGTGAGTTGAAATGACATGTGTGTTGGGGAGTGTGATGCCATGTTTGAAGTTTGACACTGCCATTCATGTACAACTGTAATGTGTGTATCAGACCATTGCACAGTGCCCTGATGCCTGTGTTCTATCTCTCCCTGTCTGCAGCGTCAACTGATGAAGACGGCGGGGACGATGCTGTGGAGCAAAGCGGCAGGGATCGCACCACCAGCCGGAGACGCAAGGCCCAGCTCCCCTCCCAGGTTGTCATCTCGTCGGGTAGTGAGGAGTCTGGTGCCACGTCCATGGCAGCAGCTGCCGAGTCTAGGTCCAAGAGGCGGAGGTTGGAGGTCGACTCCTCGGCAGCAGAAGGGGCAGCTGAGACCCCACAGGGTCCGATGGAGGAAGATGGCACAGAGTCATCCAGGTTGCTGGGGGGTTTGGTTGAGGAGGAGGCCGTGGAAGGGACATACACAGAGTCTGGAGGGGGGGATTCCACTGGTGCTAGTGGTGCAGTCCAGGGGCAGGGAGAGGAGGCAGTACAGGTGGCCGTGGAGGTGCCTGTGTGTAATCCTGTCCCCGATCCTGTGACTGCATCATCCTGTACCAGCAGGGATGCCTACGTCCAGACCCGTTTTCAGGGAGGGGATGAGCGCACAACAACTGGCCTTCCTCTCCCTGCGGACGTGGCAATCCGGGACCGGGTTGAGCCTGTGTCATGCTCACCTGGTCTCCACGGGGTGTAGCACGTGGCTGCACGAATGATGTCTACGCTGGCGTGGTACTGCGTGATTGGTGATGTTGCTGCGACTTCTCCCTTATTATCACCCTCCCGAGGCTTTTGTCTCCAAGATCGAAATAAGGTATTAGCTACTGAGGGGGGAGTTCAGTTGGACCCACCTTCTCCACCACCTGATGCCCATCTCTGCTTGCTCGCACCTTAAAGTTTTGTAAGGTAGACAATCCGTCCTGCAATCTAGCAAGGGCACGAATAACACAGTCTTTCCAGGATCGAGTTACTTCACTGATTCGATGAGCGATTGCCGAGTCTTGGAGAGCTTGGTCAAACAGGTAAGTCTCTATGCCAATGACTGCTCGGTATAAAGTCTTTGAGTCTTTATTTTGCCCCAACTCCTTTTAATCTGTGTCTTTGTCTTTACTTTCAGGCGCGACTTCGAATGGATTTTGCATGAAGGTTCAAGTGGATTTAGGACGCTGAGCAGATGTCCTACAGGTGAGTGGAAGCGCAAGAATGAAGCCCTGTAAGTCTGAAGTACTGTTTTCCATTCCGTGCGTGACTAACCTGTCACTCTTCTTCTTTTGCAGAGACGGCGCGGCGCTGGAATGAAGAATGGAGGAACCGCTCCGAAGATGCTCCGGAAGGATGCTGAACCCGAGAGGACCCTTACAGCCAGAACGAAGACCGTCCCCTTCAGCTGGTGCGAAGGCCCGGGAGTGGCTGAAGAAGCTGAAGAAGCAACCGATGCAAGGATGCTGCAGGTAAGGCTTAGCCGTTGTACTGACTTGTTTTTCCTCTGTCTTTTTCCCTTCCAGTTACCGATGGATGAAGTTCTGGACGGGCGTGGCTGTAGGAGTTCAAGGACAGGACAGACACAGTGAGCGTTACGCTGCAGGAGTGCAGAATAACGTGAATCATGTTCTGTATGCAGGGCGTGGCTTAAATAGCCTTGCAAGTAGTCCCAGGTAAAGTAGTCCCTTTACCACACCCTGTTCTTTGAATAAAATAGTCCCTCAGCCACACCCTGAGGAAACAGAAAGGCTCAGCCTGACTAGACTGGGCAAGTAGTTCCACATGATTTATCCCATATTATGAGCCTGGCACCAACTGAGCCAGGAGTGAGTCCAAGAGGCTCTGGGGGCTTGAAAAGCCCTTATGGGAGTCGATGACTGGGGGGGGCATCAGATCCATGGGGCTTTTAGTGCGAATCATGACACTACTCCCCCCCAAGGCCCCCCTAATGGTGGGTTCTCCCAATGGGCCCTGTTTGTTCGGGCGGTTATGATGGAACCTCTTCAACAACCGAGGGGCATGAATGTGTTCGCTAGGTTCCCGCGATCTTTCATGTGGTCTGTATCCTTTCCAGTCTATTAGATAAAATAGTTTTGATTTGATGATTTTTGAGTCCAGGATATCCTTGACCGCAAATTCAGGTTCCCAGTCAACTATGATTGGTTTTGGTGGTTTCAGTATTCGGGTTCCGGGTTGCACTGGCTTCAAAAGTGAGACATGAAATACGGGATGGATTTTCATGTGTGAAGGTAAGTCTAGCTTTACAGCTACTGGATTGATGATGGCCTTAATGGTGTATGGGCCTATGTATCTGGGAGTGAAGGTGTGAGTTCCTTTCATGGGGATATGCTTTGACGCCAGCCAGACTTCATCCCCCTCTCGGTATTTGGGAGCTTCACTCCTATGCATATCTGCTGATTTCTTGTATCTTTCTTTTCCTTGTCTCAGATGGTCAGTTGCTTGTCTGAAGGCTTGAGTGATAGTCGTGCGCAAACTTCTTACTGCTGGCATTTCCTGGGGTTGAAGTGGGTCAAGATTAGAGGTTCGCTGATGCAGTCCGTAGATAGTATAGAAAGGACTTTGTCCAATGCTGGAGTGTAGGGAGTTGTTGTAGGCATATTCCGTTATCCATAAAACTTCTTTCCAATTGTCTTCTGTTTGGTGTAACATACACCTGAGGTATTGTTCTAAGGTCTGATTGGTTCTTTCAGTCTGCCCATCAATCTGGGGATGGTGACTGGTGGAAAGTCTTATATCGATCTGAGCTAACTCGCAGCATTTTCTCCAGAAACGTGATACAAATTGACTGCCACAGTCAGAAATCAGGATAGAAGGAAATCCATGTATCCAGACTATTTGTTCTAGGAATTCCCTTGCCAGGATCGAAGCCGAGGGTAAGCCCTTCAGTGGGATAAAATGAGCCATCTTGGAAAACAAGTCCACTAACACCAAAATTGTGTTGTAGCCATTACAATGAGGAAGATCAGTTATCAAATCAAGTGACAATGTATGCCAAGGTGTAGGTGGAATATCCAGAGGTTGCAATTGGCATGGTGATTTCTTTTTTAGGGCCTTGTTTTGTGCGCAGGCCCCACAGGATAACACAAACTGTTTGATGTCTTTACGCCAAGTTGGGCACCAAAAGTGTTGCTTTATCTTGGCTGCAGTCTTAGCGATTCCAGGGTGACCTTCGATCACTGATTCGTGATAGTTTGAGATGACCTTTTCTTGAAGTTCCTTGCTGGGCAGATAAAGACGACCCTGAAAGTATGGTAATTGGTCTGAGATTTAATGGTGAGCACTTTTGGTAGGGCAAGCCTTCAGAGTGACCCGGGAGGATAGCTCAGCAGCAGCGTGCGCGTCTTGGAAGCAAGACGACACGAAGCAACAACAGGTTCGATCCCCGGGTCCGCACTTAGAAACCTCTGGGCGCGTTATAAATACGTAACTAAGACAAAAAAAAACACAATTACGCAACTAAGAAAAACAAACAATTCCTGTAACAGCGCCTCGATGCCTGCGGGCTGTGTGAGCGCTTTATAAATGTTAAATAAATAAAAAAATAAATAACGTGTCGGTATTTATGAGATGAGTGATTTCCTCATGGATGTCATCTAAGGTGAGAGACGTAATTCCTAAGATTTTTGCTCCAGGGATGATTGGCACCGGGTCTGGATTGACGGTCTCCTCGTCCACTTCTATACGAGATAAAGCATCCCCTTTACCATTTCGACAACCAGGGCGATAAGTAATCACAAAGTCAAATTCAGCAAAAAATAGTGCCCATCGAAGTTGGTGAGATGATTGAGCTTTTGCCACGTTTAGGTACTGTAGATTGCGGTGATCAGTGATTACTGTGATCGTGTGCCTTGCTCGTAAGAGATACTGCCACCAAGTCTTAAAGGCGGCCTTGATTGCCAAGAGTTCTTTGTTCGTAATGGCATAATTCAGGTGTGGGGCTGTGAATTTCCGCGACCAAAAGGCCACAGGGTGAAGCTGATCGGATTCAGGGTCCTTGTGTGAGAGTACCGCTCCCATTTCCAAGCTGGAAGCGTCGGTCTCAACCACGTACGGTAGGGGATGTTTCAGGATTGGGGCTGAGATGCATTTGTGTTTTAAGTCCTGAAACGCCTTCTCTACTTCCTCTGACCATTGAAAACGCCTGATCTTTCTCAGTAACGAGGTAATAGGGTGCACCAACTGTGAAAAACCTGGAATGAAACGACGATAGAAGTTTGCGAACCCAAGCATACTCTGAACTCCCTTAATTGAGGTTGGGGAGGGCCAATTGAGGATGGCGTCCACCTTCCGCGTATCCATTCATACACCTTGAGGGGTTAGGACAAATCCAAGAAACTCAACCTCTGTGACGTGGAAGAAGCATTTCTCCAGTTTTGCAAATAGTTTGTGTTGGCGGAGTTTGTCCAGAACAGCACGGACGTGTTTCACATGTTCTTGTTCAGATGGGGAGTACACCAAAATGTCATTGATGTACACTACGACACACACATCGATTAGTTCTCGCAGGACGTCATTCATGAAATACTGAAACGGTGCTGTGGCGTTGCAAAGGCCAAAGGGCAATGCCTGGTATTCTAACAGCCCGTATTTGGTGCAGAAGGCGGTCTTCCATTCGTCCCCTTTCTTGATTCGTACTAGGTGGTATGCCCCACGGAGATCCAACTTGTTATAAATGTGTGCGTCTTTAACTTGGTCCAAAAGTTCAGGAATTAGAGGCAAGGGATAACGGTTTTCAACTGTGATCTGGTTCAATGCGCGGTAATCAATGCAAGTTCTAAGGTCACCTTCCTTTTTAGGCACGAAGAATAAGGGGGAGGCTGCCGAGGACTTGGACGGGCGAATAAAACCGTTAGCCAGGTACTGGTCTAGATATTTCCTTAGATGCAGGTTTTTGGGTTTGGTGAGTGCATAGATTCGACTGCATGGAATCTGTGCGCCAGGTATGAGATTAATTTGACAGTCATACGATCTATGAGGAGGCAGAGTGTTGGCTTGTTCCTTCTGGAAAACATCCTGGTAATCTTGATACTCCGGGGGCAGTGGATTAGCTAGGCTCATGATCATTGTCGCTTCTTTGACCAGGGGTTCTTTTACTTGATAGCAGGTGTGAGCACATTCACCTAGGAAGGTCAGACTCTTAGCATGCCAGTCGATGCAAGGATTGTGTAATACTAGCCAAGGCATTCCCAGAATAACTTGGAATTGTGGGGCCTTAATTATATCGAACACAATGGCTTTCCGAAGTCCGTCTTGGCACATAAGTGTCATCTCAGTCATTGAGTGCGTTACAGGACCCGAAGCGATCTCTGTTCCGTCGACAGTGGTGACTAGATCTGTTGTTGCCTTTTCACAGAGAGGAAGATTCATCCTTGTAGCCAATTCTTGGTCCATATAATTTCCAATGGCTCTGCTGTCAATATAAACTTGAACTGCATGCATTCGAGACGGCTGTTGGTGATTTATAAGGATCATTGGCTAGGCTAGGTGTGAGGTCTGGAAGTCCTTCTTTTCGCTCGACAAGCGGACCTCTACGCTTGTCGGGCGGGGTAGTTTCCGACTCTGGCTATGTTTCCATTTTGCAGGCAACCCCAACTGCTTTCTTCGGGGGCTTCACGGGGCACTCTCGGAGAAAATGGCTGGTTGACCCACAATATAAACACAGTTGCTGCTGCTGTCTCCGATCTCTTTCAGCCTTGGGTAGTGGCCCGCGCACCCCTCCAATCTGCATGGGTTCGACCAAGTCGGTGGTTCTAGACGCACTTTCCTTTGGGCGTACAAATACCCGAGTGTCCATTCTTGCTCGGTCTGCCTTACGGTTCTGTAGTCTATGATCAAGCTGAACCACCAAGTCTATATATTCAGCACAGTTTCTGGGAGGGTTGACCACTTGAGCTAAAACATCCTTTAATTCACCTCTTAACCCTCGGTGAAACAGTGTTGTTCTTTTGTCATCTGGCCAGTCGGTTTCCACTACCAGCCGATTAAAAGTGGCCATGTAGGTTAACAGATCTTGGTTGCCAAGAGTTTGTTATCCAATGCCTGGCCATGGGAATGGCGGGCAAAAAGCTTCTCCATGTTCAATTGGAACCTCTGAAAGTCCTGCAAAATAGAATCATCCCGACTTACTAGTTGCACTGACCAGTCCGCTGTGCTGCCACTGAGGTATGACAACACAAAGGCCACCTTAGCTTGATCGTTCGGAAAGGCTCCTGGCCTACAAAGAAATTGCAATCGGCACTGATTGATAAAGACTGCATACCTTTTTGGGTCTCCCGCAAAGCGTTCTGGAGGTGCCAAAGGTACGGCCCCTGGAAGGACCACTTGGACTGGATTACTTGGCGTTGTTGGAACCGTTGACCCCAATCCAGGTAACGGTGTTTGCCCCACCTGTGACTGAAGCAATTGTCTAGCAAGGTCATCAGTATGATCCTTGGCCACGATCAGTTCTCTCCTCAAGGCATTGGTTTCCTGCCGAGCTGAATGTACATCAGCCATGAGTTTCCCCAAAAGCTGAGCTAGTTGATCTGTCTCCGAAGTTTCCATGACGCCCGGGTAGAGGTTTTTGTATAAGGCTTTGCCTTCTGTCACGCTCACCTGGTCTCCACGGGGGCGTAGCAAGTGGCTGCACGAATGATGTCTGCGCTGGCGTGGTACTGCGTGATTGGTGATGTTGCTGCGTCTTCTCCCTGGTTATCACCCTCCCGAGGCTTTTGTCTGCAAGATCGAAATAAAGTATTAGCTACTGAGGGGGGAGTTGAGTTGGACCCACCTCCTCCACCACCTGATGCCCTTCTCTGCTTGCTCTCACCTTGAAGTTTTGTAAGGTAGACTCTCCGTCCTGCAATCTAGCAGGGGCGCGAATAACACAGTCTTTTCAGGATGGAGTTACTTCACTGATCCGATGAGCGATTGCTGAGTCTTGGAGAGCTTGGTCACACAGGTAAGTCTCTATGCCAATGACTGCTTGGTATAAAGTCTTTGAGTCTTTATTTTGCCCCAACTCCTTTTAATCTGTGTCTTTGTCTTTACTTTCAGGAGTGACTTCGAATGGATTTTGCATGAAGGTTCAAGTGGACTTAGGACGCTGAGCAGATGTCCTACAGGTGAGTGGAAGCGCAAGAATGAAGGGCTGTAAATCTGAAGTACTGTTTTCCCTTCCGTGCGTGACTACCTGTCACTCTTCTTCTTTTGCAGAGGCGGCGCAGCGCTGAAATGAAGAATGGAGGAACCGCTCCGAAGATGCTCCGGAAGGATGCTGAACCCGAGAGGACCCTTACAGCCAGAACGAAGACCATCCCCTTCAGCTGGTGCGAAGGCCCAGGAGCGGCTGAAGAAGCTGAAGAAGCAACCGATGGAAGGATGCTGCAGGTAAGGCTTAGCCGGTGTACAGACTTGTTTTTCCTCTGTCTTTTTCCCTTCCAGGTACCGATGGATGAAGTTCTGGACGGGCATGGCTGTAGGAGTTCAAGGACAGGACAGACACAGTGAGCGTTACGCTGCAGGAGTGCAGAATAACGTGAATCATGTTCTGTATGCAGGGCGTGGCTTAAATAGCCTTGCAAGTAGTCCCAGGTAAAGTAGTCCCTTTACCACACCCTGTTCTTCGAATAAAATAGTCCCTCAGCCACACCCAGAGGAAACAGAAAGTCTCAGCCTGACTAGACTGGGCAAGTAGTTCCACATGATTTTTCCCATATTATGAGCCTGGCACCAACGGCACCAGGACTGAGTCCAAGAGGCTCTGGGGGCTTCAACACCCCTTATGGGAGTCGATGACTGGGGGGGCCCATAAGAATCATGTGGCTTTTAGTGTGAACCATAACAGCCTGTCCTGGCTGGGATGGCGTTGCGTCAACGGGGCATGCCAGGTGACCGGCATTGTTTTCGTGAAGACACTGCACGTTATCTCGGATGCCTCTTTTACCACATCGACCTTCTGGGACGGGTCACCAGGACTGGATTCCTCCATCTGCTGGACCTTCTTCCGACCCCCTTCCGACCCCCTCCTCACCTGAACCCCCTATGCGGCAGTCGTACTCCATGCCATCTTCTGGCCCATGTATCATCTGGGTACCCTGTGGAGCTGCCTCTGACCCAGCGGGCAGGCTGGTTGAGGACACGTCCCTGCCACAGTCGGGAGTCAGTGGTCCAGCAGGGGTGGCCACACCAACAACTGCACCCCAGCAGGAGGAGGACGTGCAGGCATCAAGAGCCAGGGCACAAGCACAGCAGCAGCAGGCTTAAGGTGGGAGCAATGATGGCTCGGGGCCATCAACATCAGAGGGGCAGGCAGGACCCTGGATTGGGAGTGTCTTCCATGTGCAGCGGTTGGGCCAGCACATAGATGCGGAGCGGCGGCGGGCAGAAGAGGCACGGCTCACTATGGTCAGGGCAGAGAACACCATGCGCATGGTGCTGAGGCGGGCCAAGTGCCTCGAGGCAATTCGCAGGGAGTTGCAGTTGGACATGGCGTCATCCTTGCGAAACCTCAGGGCCATGGAACAGGCCCGCCTCCAGGACATAGAACAGGAGTTCGATGATGCCCTGGCCCGGGAAATCGGCAAGTAAGTCGTAGGACTTGCCCGCCGCCATTGTATATAGTTAGTTAGTTTTAGGTTTCATTTATGTTTTTCTTTCATTTGGGGCGCTTGGACTATGCCCCACCTTTTTGTAGATAGCTATTCATTAGGTAGTATTTTTTGTATGTTTCATTTCAATGGTTGGGCTCATGGACCCTGGATTTGTTATTTGTATATAGTTGAACAGTGGATTTATCGTCATTTTTATTTTATTTTTTACCATGGAGCAATGGATTTTACTTATTTCTTTCCGTTTGGATTTGCTTTGTTGGACGGTGACTTTGGACACATTTTCGTTTGGATTTATGTGGATTCTGATTTCATATTTGTTTTTCATTTTGGAACATGCTGCATTTTATTTGTTATTTCCATTATTGTGTGATTTCATTTCATTCACTTCGTTTTGTGTTGAATACATTTTTGTGTGTGATGGACATGTGTTGATGTACATACATGCCATTTGGGTTGTTTCATGTAATGGGTATTTCAATGTGGGGTGGATGCAATACTTGGTTGGTTCTTTGGGCAGGGGTGGCGTGTGTTGGGAATTTGGTGGCCATGAGTGCCATAATTGTGGATCATGATGACATGTTCGAGGGGGACATGAGACGGGGCCTGCTGGCAGGTGCCCCTCACTGCCGGGTGGGTGGGGGGTTCAGGGGGACATGAGTTGGGGCTTGCTGGCAGGGGCCCCTCACTGCAGGGTGGGTGGGGGTGCAGGAGGACATGAGTCGTGGCCTGCTGGCAGGTGCCCGTCACTGCTGGGTGGGTGGGAGTGCAGGGGGACATGAGTCGGGGCCTGCTGGCAGGTGCCCGTCACTGCCAGGTGGGTGAGGGTGCAGGGGGACATGAGTTGGGGCTTGCTGGCAGGTGCCCCTCACTGCCGGGTGGGTGGGGGTGCAGAGGGACATGAGTCGGGGCCTGCTGGCAGGTGCCCCTCACTGTCGGGTGGGTGAGGGTACAGGGGACCTGGGTCGGTGCTCACTGGTGCATGGTGACATGTGGGCTGACTGGGGAGCATTCCCAAGGTGGATGGGCTACCTGCGGGGCATTCCCAAGGTGGATGGGCTGCCTGCGGGGCATGGCCTGGGGTGCAGGGTAGTCCCCTGTGGTGTTTGCCAACTGTAGGGCCTGGGGTGGGGGGAGAGGGCAAACCTGGGAGGGCCCACACTGCCAATTTGAGTGTGATACTTCTTGTGCACCCTGAAAGATACACATGCCCCGCTCACCCAAGGCCTATCACGTGTGATTCTCCCTGCGCACCCCCTCCGAATACACATACCTCGCTTGCCCAGCTAAATCGCTTGTGATACTCCCTGCGCACCCCTCCGAATACACGTACCCCGCTCGTCCAGCTAAATCGCGTGTGAAACTGCACACGCACCCCCAAAATACACATACCCCGCTCGCACAAGGCCTATCACTTGTGATACTCCCCGCGCACCCCTCAGAATACACGTACCCTGCTTGTACAAGGCCTATCGCATGTGATACTCCCCACGCACCCCTTAGAATACACGTACCCCGCTCGCCCAAGGCCTATCGTGTGTGATACTCCCCACGCACCCCTCAGAATACATGTACCCTGCTCGCCCAAGGCCTATTGTGTGTGATACTCCCCACGCACCCCTCAGAATACACGTACCCCGCTCGCCCAAGCCCTATCATGTGTGAAACTTCCCGCACACACCCCAAATGCACTGTCCCGGCCCTGTGAACTGGTGCAGGGTTAGCGCGGCCCTTTGCGCAGAATTGGGGATTTCAATGCCTTATCGTTGTGCAAGGGCCGTTCTTGGGGGCGTAATGGGCACTGCGGGATGTTCTCTGCGCCAGCGCTCAAAATGGCTTTGATGTTCCATGAATACGCGGTGCGCCAGAATGCTGTTTAGCGCACACGGCTTGCGCACGCTACCTCTCTGTGCTACTCGCGTACGCTGCCTCTGTGCTGAAATCTATGAATTAACCTGTAAGCCTCTGTGAACGGCTGAGTGCCTTGCGTGAGTCACCAGGAAATGGGGAAGAACCTGTGAAAATGTGGGCATTATGAGGGATGGCCCGCAGGCTTTCTATTGCACACCCACATTTGCGCGAAACAACGCATATTCATGAACCCAACCGTGCAACCGCTCGTCAGGGAAAAGGATGTGCAAATCCCTGATATGATCCGCCAACCGAGAGCATGCATAAAGGCACTTGCGCATGGGAGTCGCCTTGCAAAGGTAAGTTCACAAGTCAGACATTTGGGTATGTGCATGCAAACTGGTTTTCGATCGGACTCAGGGGTGCGCAAAAGCATCTCATCGTGGTGCAGGAGTGGAATTCGAGGATTCACCCACATATTTACCGGCAAATGTCGACTTTTATGGTAAGTGGACCGCATGTTCATGAGGCACTGCGCGTGGGTCTGGGGGACCCCTACGCACCCCCGCCTGAGCATTGGGTAGATCTGCGCAGATCTTTCCATGAATATGCAGAGATTGCAGATTTTCATATGTGCGAAGGGCCACGCATTGTCATTTTCGGCACGCTACATTTGCGGGATCAATGCGCCCAATTCCATGAATTGGTACCCTAGTGTCTTTCTCTGTTTATTTTCTGTTGGTTTGGTAAGCCAATTATCTCTTTTTAACCACAATCACCCCCTCCCCCATTCTCACCCAAATGATGTTAGTTTCCATAAGGCACTTTTAGCGTTTTGGTGCAAACTGATTTATATCTGAATGGTGGTACTCCAAACACAGAATACACAGGTCCAAGCATGTAGAAAGCATGATGCATGTTCAAATTAAAATCACTGATGATGTAGATATGAAACACACCTGTTCATTCCCAATCACCACAGCTCAGGCCCGAACTGACATGCACAGAACATACACACACACCATTGCTCGCTCAACAGTGCCTAAGCTGCCACTCGCTCACAGACGCCAGCATCCTACCAGCAAGCATGGAGGAAGAGCAGTACAAAGAACATACACAACTCAGCCAATCATACACCCAAACACAGAATACCAAACACCTCCCTCCGGTTCACAGTGCAAAAGAAAATTCATACAGATAACACACATTCACAAACTACTGAATAATTACACACCAGCACGCCCACACTTCAATCACAGTCACCATAGGGCATGAAATGAAAGATTGAATATCCCAGAACGTCGGAAAGAAGAACAAAACACATCAGCAAAAACAAATTCACAACCTCAGAATTGGTTCCCCTAAGAAACTCACTTCAGCAACAAGAGCATATCTTTAACCTGCAGGGGGATTGCACAACCCAAAAAACAATCATCAAACAAATGGGTGCAGCAAAAGAAGAACATACTCCAGTCACAGTGAGAGATATTTGATCAATATGATGTCTGAGCATAAGGCCCAGCTGGCTCCTTCCAAGTGGAATGAACGTCTAAAACCAACCAAAATGAGCACCACAAATTCTGAAACCAAGAAGGCATAACACCCACACTCAGATCAGAGTGCTAAATACAAAATCACCACGACCACGGCATGCAATCCCAAAACCCCTCTCAAGGGAACTAATCCCAAAAAATGGCCTGAGTGTACCCGAAAAGAACAAGCTACACACAAAACAACCATGACATGTGAAGAAAGCAACGCATAATTGTGTAGTTGATGAGGAGGGAGAAAACACCATTAAGAAAGGCGGCCTACGCTCGTCAGGGAAGAAAGAGGACAGAGATAACCATTTAATATACTCAAACAACACAATCGGCAACACAGGACTGTGCAGTATGAATGGTAGTAATCAATACCCATTAACACATGCATGCCCTGAACGCAAATGGTAAAGTAAATTATTATATAGATATACATTTAGACATAAACTAAACAAAGTATTCTAATGTGAAATGAGAATGCATAAATAACTATTGCACCAAGTAACCTAGAAGAAACTCATAAAAGTACACATGGACAAGCAAACTGACTGCACATTTGCATTAATTGTCTAAGTATGTTGAGGAATAAGCCGCAACACCCCCACAGGACAATTGCCGAACAAGGACTCATACTACGAGCCAGTACTTGACAAATGGGCTCAGAGCATACCAGAACAGCTCAGGCCCGAACTGACAACCACAGAACATACACATATCAAAACTCATCCAAAATCCTCTGAGCTGTCACTCACTCACAGACACATCCATGCATTCACCAGACAACCACACAAAACAAACCACAGATTGCATATGCTGTGCATATATTAAAGGTTAATATCTATTTGCTTTAAAATATGCTGCTATTGCTGCTGATGGTATACCCATGTAAGTAAGTGATTGCATTCACTGTTGGTGCCTTATAAAATAAAATACATAAACAAATACAACATTCCGAATACAAAGATATTAAATCTCCAAACATTCTGTTCAACTTCAATTACACATTATTCCCGTGCTACATTTGTGTACCACCCAATCACTACAACACAAAGCTTGGACATCGCATATCACTTTCACAGCACTGAACTTAACATTCCTCTTAAAGTGCACGCAAATCCCAGACTAAACAGCACATACTTGAAGCTTGACAGTTGGCATATAAACACATTGCATTATAACCTGAGCAAAACACTTTAGTTGCTTCAAAACTATGCAACGTCTAACATTGGGGTTGTATAGGAGATCCCAAACACGACCCGCACTTCAACCATCCATTTTGAAGTACCAGGAACGTTCATGGCGAAATATGTGACATATGATGAGTAAATAAACCAGCAAAGAGCTGCAGCTGGGCTCTGTCCAGTACCTATCAGAAGAATAGCACCTGTTGAAGTACCGCCACCTAAGAAAATCTGGACAAAAAAGGTACCCATTGAGGAAACCATATCGGCAAATGAAACAAAATGAAGATTGTCAGAACGCAGTCCCTGAAGAAGCTAAAAAGATACTGAAGGAAGACAAATGGTGACGTCACAAGAACCCAGACTGACTCACATATAGAAGAAATGACAACCTGCGAATGATGAAAAGAGACGAAACACCATGGATAAGTGACATCATGAGCCTAAAGTGAAATAACAATGTCAATGTCAGAACCTTATGCCATGAGCACGATGAAGATATTCAGTTAAGTTTACATGTGTACATATGCATGGAACCGCAAGAAGCAAAGACTCGTGAGGTTTGTTTATGCTTAGTAGTAAAATAGATTGCGGCAAGCACCACCTATACATATCTACCTCAAAAGGATCACTGTATTACACGGCCACATTAGTGGCCATGTAGTTATGGTTAAGTTGCTAATCGCATAGGAAGAGCACTTTAAGGGTGGCTTATAACTTCGATACCCCTGGACGAATCCTCACTAAAGTTTGCAAAGAAAAGTATATGGTCCACTCTGATTTTTTTTGCAAAGTTTGGTGAGGTTTGGTCTAGGGAGGGGGGGAAATTATAGGGGGGTCCCAAAAATGTTTTTTTCCCATAGACTGAATGGGGGAAAAACTTTGCGCACGGCTACAGATCAAACCGCTTTATGGATTTTCACCAAATTTGCGGCAGGAGCAGCGGTTTGGTCACGAAAGTGTGCGTTTGCAAATTTGGTGAAAATCCGTCCAAATCCGTTGTTTTTTTAAACAATCAAAAAGTAGTTCTCAAAAAATATCTATGTCCACTCTGCGGTCACACTTGCCTGTTCACTCCACGGACATTGTCTAATCAGGCGCGTCATGTCTGCGGACATGTGACGCGTTCGCTCATTGGATGGTGAAGAGCGTGAAGTGCGTCAGATTGTTCCGATGCGTATGCCATCTTTGATCCGTGTTTTGATGTCCGCGGACATCGCCGCAAAAACATATAATAAACAGAACATTGCACTTGTTAAACTTATCAAATACTGTCTCGGAAGGTGCGGGTTGATGAGGCTGGGATGGGATGTGGCAGCAAGAAGTAAAAAAGTGGTGTTTTTTTGTCACGAAAGTTATACCGTACATTTGGACGTGTTCCTCAATATAATGTGCATAAAGTACAGGCGAACGACTAATGTGTCTGTGTTACAATGTATTTAAAATAATATTGGAGTCAGACTGGCGCCCCCTAGAATTTAAAGTATAGGCGAAGGACTAATGTGTCTGTGTTACAATGTATTTAAAATAATATTGGAGTCAGACTGGCGCCCCCTAGAGTTTGGCATCTGAGGCAGCCACCTGCAGTGTTTGATGGAAAGAGCGGCTCTGCACGTGTATGCGAGTACCAGTTCTCATGAATGCGTTGAGCCATGTTGTTGCAAAGTGAGAATGTATTCGGATTCTGAGTGAAGGTCACCAGCTTTGATTTTTTGGTTGTGAGCTAAGGAAGCCCACGCATGGGACTTAAACTATAAGGGTCAATTGTTTTTTGACCTTGAGGGAAAGGGAATATTCAGTAAGAATAAAGGG
This sequence comes from Ambystoma mexicanum, assembly GCF_040938575.1. Lineage (NCBI taxonomy): Eukaryota > Metazoa > Chordata > Amphibia > Caudata > Ambystomatidae > Ambystoma > Ambystoma mexicanum. The sequence goes on from NC_090941.1 coordinate 935,888,390, forward strand.
AGAGGAGGTTTGGAATAATGAACATTTGATAAGGTTATGCATTCCAAAAGTTTGTAAGGAACCTGTAAAATCAGTTTGTGATGATTCTTTGGTGCGAGCGCATTGAGCATGGTAGTCTGAGTTGCACAAAGACAATGGAGATGGTGAATATCATTTAAGTTTGCTTTTGACGACTGTACACCGGAACAAGCTTTAATTTATTATTATCTGAACATTAATTTTGGCAATGTAACTGAAGTACTATCTTTATGTGTGGTTGTCATTTTTTTGTGGTTATGGGAGTGCAGAATCTATGTAGACTATCACTAGATTCACCCAGGTTCAACGCTAATATTTCTTTAAAATGTCATGCATGACCATATCGATTTGTGTATCAGTTTCTATGTTCTTTTTGTCATTTTTGAGATTGTTTGCTGTGTAAGAAATCAATAGATGTATTGTAATAAAGGTTGGGTATTGATACATATTTTCTGTTATGTTTTCCAAATAGCTACATGCTGCCTTACTGCGATTGCCATGGATTCCAGATGCCTACTATGGCTTCTTCATTCGCCAGGTGCACCTAGTCGTCAACAGCTGGATCACCGTGACTGTTTTGTGGGACGATCGCCCAGGGACCATGTGTCCGTATACTGCACTAGCGATTAGGAGTAACATAACATCTTTTATGGTGGTCTAGGCCCAATTTCATGCCGACGCCCTGGAATTCACTGTGCGACCCAAGTGTTTCCTTTATCGAAAATGAACACTTTGTGTATGGGAAAAGAACAACGTGTGCCTCACGATTAACATTTTCGATTTTGAGCGAAGAAACAAATTTGCAATTTGATTGAATATGGGAATAGTCGGATGTTCTCGGAGCGTTTATTGTAAAATAAAAGTACTTTACAAATTGTACAGTGATATTGTTTACTTTTAAAAACCGGTTTAATATTTGGAATTGTGACGTGCTATGTTGTTAGTCGATGTGTGTTGATTTTTGGGTTCTGCGTCACGGCACATAGGTGATTATGGGCGCATTTAGCTACGCTAAAGAGGAACGTCAGCGAGAAAGGTGTTGAATATCACTAGGGTTGGTTATGTGAGGGTCCGGTGCGGAGCATATGATTTAGTGACATTAGGGTAGTTTACCTTAGGCAGATGCAGCAATGGATAAGAATAGCACAAGATGGATGCGCCCTGCTGTCACATTTCGTATGTTTCTAAAAGAGGAAAACTTAGGTAAGGTGCATTGGAAATGTTTTCCATAGATCAACGTATGTACAAAAATACATGGTCGAACCCTCGGGACAATAATATTTTCTGAGTATTGCACTTGTGAAACGTATGCAATAATGTTTGGGGAGGTGAGGGTGATGATGATGGGTGGAATATTTCTGACGTGAATTCGAATGAGTTTACAAAGTTTTGTGGGATTTTGTGCACACCTTATATGACGAATCATTTGTGTATTATTTTGACAATTTTGAAAAAATAAAACGTGGATGGATTTCCAGCAAATTTGCGTAAGGCTCATTGGCAACAATCGAAAAGCATGGTTTTGCAAATGTGGCAGTGTTTTCTTATTTGGCAAGTGTCATAATGTAGTTTAAAAAAATAGCGGTATAGCTTTAGTGCCTGAGGGGTAGGCTATAGCCATGGGCACTGGCCAGAATGTCGGGGTCATGGTATAAGTTTATGATCCGGACAATGTGGCTACTGGCCATGACCAGAAGGGACAAAACATAGGATTAAACTGGCCATGCCCACCTGGGACTGGCTTTGTGGTAAAGTTATTCAAAATTACAATATATTTGAAAGGGAAGAAAATTGTGCTCATGGTGATATGGGCACAGGGTTTTGTTTTTGCCTTTTGCAGGCTCCCATGGAAAGCGAAGAGGGGCCCTGCATAGAACCCCCACCTTCCCTTTCCATGGTGGCCATCTTGGAAAAGGATTTTCCTTCCTAAACCGGGACGCAAGGGTTACCACTTTGGAAACCTAGCCTGCTAATGGCATTCATCCCCCATTTTAGGGGCTGGAATGGGGGGTAATGGTCCAGAGACCTCATTAACCACTCTTGCTTCGATTGGGCTGATAACTTGGGCTGCTGGCCCTTTATCCACCATTCCAGTCCCTGGAACGGAGGATGACCGCCACAATATTCCCATTAGCATAAAACAAAATGAAAATGGAAATGTTGGAAAATATTATTGCGTCTATGTACTTTACTGAGAAATATAAAGTAGATGGAGTCTATGCAGGTTTTTTTTAGTTCAATTTTTTAACTGTGAAAGGGGTTCCTAAAGGAACATTTATCTTGTTTTCGAATGGCTTTTTTGGCAGGAGAGGTAAGAACGAAAATTGGGGAGGGAACTGAGGGAAGAGGCACCAAACACTAATATGGAGGGCCAGGTGGACGGGGGAAAATGTTGCGCGTGTGTTATTTCTAAGGTAGGGTGCAGTGTTTCTCATGCTCCTTGATTACAGCAGTGGTGGTGTCTCCTGGGGAGAAGGGATGGCCTTAGCTGATGTCATTTTAAGATAAATAGCAGTTTTGCTCAAAGTATGTACTGTGTACTAGATTGTTAATGGCTGAGTAAGAATAGGTGTTGGAGCTGTGCAAGGGAAATGTTGAAGTTGCAAGTTCCTACATCAGTAGAACTGTCCACGAAGCACAGATCTTATTGTGAAGTGAGTATGGGTTCTCAGACACGTCATCATTCTGTGCGCCACCATGTGGTCATGTGGCATTCTCCGGAAGGGGTGCAATGAAGTCAGATGTTTGTAGAGATTATGGTTATGTTGCACTACTATAAACCTAAGAAATTCAGTAAAAAATCTTTGTTAAAAGGACGTTATGGTTAAATTGCGCTACTAAACACCTATGAAATTCAGTAAAAAAACTTTGTTAAAGGGATGTTATGGTTCCAAGTAAAACCGAAAAACCCTTGAAATTCGCCAGTTATGGTAAGCTAAGCAACCATAACTCGCGCCACCACCGTGCACTGCTAAGACTAACACCCAGGACATCAAAGATGACATCACAAAATGGATTATCTGTGCTCATTTCTGTTTCGCGAACATATACATTATGACTAGACTCACAACAGATGCATATTTGTATGAAATCACATTGCATGATGAATACACTATGGCTTGTGTTATTCTATGCTGGCATATGCTAAGGATTCTATGTAATGGTGGTTAATGTTTACAAAAACACGGTTAAGTTGAACCAAAATGCTATCCGTTTTAAGTGGCACCTCCCAATGCAACAATGCATTGGGTTTAAAGGAAATGACAACTCACTTAGTGGCCAATTTAAATGAGAGACACATGCCATCATATTTAAACTGCGCCTGCATCTTTGTCACATTAGCATCTCCTTGATTTCAATCCCCTTTGATTCACAGAATCTATGGAATTATATTATTTATACTCAGGGTTTTTATACTTACATTTGTAGTGTGGCATCTCATTCGCGGAATACATCTTAGGCCCTCAATCTGGAGCTGCTGCCGCAGGTCTTTTTTCAGCTGGCTGCCTGTAAGCAGTTTCCAATATGGGCTGATCACCTCTCTCTGGAAGGGCTTCTACTGTCACCAGTCTGCCATGGATAGTCACCCAAAAGGCTTCAGCTTTGCTCCATCAGCCCCCCCCCCCTTCCAGTTATATCTAGAAATAATCATCAATATTCATCTCCCAATATTCAAAAGAATAATAAACATCTCTCAATTCTGTGTGCACGCAATTTTATAATCCTCGGCTCTTCCCTGCATCTTGTGACTTTCGATGGAGGGGCTCTACTCCCTTGAGTCCCATGACTGAAAAGGTGGGAGGAAAAGCTTTTTACTCTGCGGCGCTGTCCTCTGACATTCACAGAGAAAAGAAAAAAAAAAAAACAAATGGGCTCTATTGCCAATTTGCATTAAGATATTGGGCGTACGTGTATTATCGTCTGCCAACTTCAGTTTCCAGGAACCAGTGGCATCGGGAGTTGCAAACTATGTGCAAGTACACTCTGTTACACCAAAAGTGTCGGCTTTAGTTAGACTACACCAGAAATCCATCTTAAAGGTGGGTTACCTGGTGGATTGCCATCCCATGTCCCCCTAAACAAAGAAGCATCCTCGCAATCTTTTGCACAGGCCCTAAAATATGGCATGGCGGGAGCCCCCTCTGGGACAGGTGGAAAACAGCCAAAGCCAGAAATGACAGAGGGCGCTCAAGACTGAGAGTGGTTCAAAATATTTCTAATTGAAAACCTCACAGAGAGAAAACGAACTTTAAAGTCGGTATCTTGGAACACTTGATGGCATAACCACTTTCTGGAACAAAATGACTAGCTGGTTTTACTTTGCAAGAATTATATAATATTTTTCCAGGAGACGTAGTTAACAAAGCCTATTCAGCTGGAGGGGTACACAGTGTTACAGAGGCTGGTGGAAAAGGGCCCCCGTGGCTGCCCATTTGGTAGCTTAATTGTGGGCATAAAGCAAAACCTCCCAGTGGAGAGCATACATCTGTTAGCCTATACAGATAAGGAATTCACGCCTCACTATGCTCTTGATTAACTTATATGTGTCCCCCGTGTCTGTGAATTTGGAACCCGTGTTTGAAATAATTGATTGTATGTGCCGAATGGCTTTCCATAAAGGGACACAAACTGGTAATTGTTAGGAAAGATTTCGTAATTGTAGGTAATTTTCCTTCCATGTGGCAACCCCTAAACTTTTTGCTGTTGTTTTTCACCTTGTTCTCGACTTTGCCAGAGAAGTGCAGCCTTCTGCCGCACTCCTCTGGGCTTTCGCTCCATTCTAACGGGGAAACTGACATGCCCTTAAGACAGTCAGTACCGGGAAACTCTGTTTTCCGTAGTTTCTTTTATCATGTTGCGGCTTTCGTGCAACATGACACAAGAGGGCACTGTAAGATAAGTTACTGCTCTCTTGGGTCTCTAGCCTTCTACAGGCCCTAGATACTCTTGTAGGATTGTAACTGATCGGTGCAAGTGATTAACGGACGGGAATGGTGGCAGCGATCGTTTCTTGTGTTTTGAGCTCCTTTTGGCGTTTTAAGCGCGTTTCTCGCGCTTAGCCCAAAATGGTGGCCTGGCTCCTAAAATGGCCAGACCACGAGGCTCCTTTGTCCTGTCCGCTGACCGTCTTGCTCCCTTCACCTTCCCCAGGTCGAGCCAACCCGGGGCCTTCCTTATTTGGGCATGTACTTTCCCGCGAAACACGGATGCTTTTGCGGGCTTCTACATGCCTGGTGTGGGCCTCCAGGATGTGGGCTGGGATGTCTGGTCCCAATACACATCCTGGGTGCCAGAGAGTCTAGGGTGGTGTGAATGCCTGGGACCACCGTAGTCCGTGATAGGTCCACGAATGGTGTGAGTGTTGATGAGCGGATCTCCCATTGGGTCCCCTCCGTTTTGGCACGAAGGGAACCGTGGATAAGAGGGGGTTGGAAACACCACTACCATGTCGATCTCCTGAGTTCTCACGAACGAAGGAATACAGGAGCCAAGTATCCTGCAACCAAGAGGCTGAACCGAGGAATCGCTGGTGACCCGCTGAAGGACTGCTCCTCTGCACTGCTGTCGCCTTGTGAAACCCTTTTCACCTTTGATTGAACCAGAAGGCCTGTACTGGTACGTCGACCATTGGAATAGCGGGGACAGCTATTCTCGGCATCTTCACCATCTCCTGCTCGTAAGCCCTTGGAAGCGTCTCTGGGCCATCCAGCAGACTGACAAGCCTACACAGGAGTCTTGCTCTGTAACCGCCACCAGGTTGTGTAGTATTTCGAGTCCTTGTCACTCTCACACGATTCGTACACTTGGCGTTCCCAGGTCTGAAGTGAGTAGTGTACATTTGGCTCAGATACACACAGCCGCTCCATTGCCCTGCTGTGGTAACAAACTGTGCGGGTTCACTTCGTTTGGGACATCTTCAACTCAACTCTGCTGCTGCAGACTCAACACGACGACGAGACGTCCCCTGCTCTCCTGAACCTGCCAGCGACTGAAACTGACGCGGAGAAGCCTGGGTCTGCTTGCATCGGGGACCGGTGAGTAGCATAGCTAGGAACTGGTCGCCCTCCTGCAGTAGCCCATAGCTTTTCCCCGCTGTGTCAAAACAGCACGCCTTTCCGTGCTCGCGCTCTGCTTCTGCCCACAGTGGAGGCTGCGCTTGAGTCGCGGAACTCTGTTCTTCTTCATTCGTGCACTAAACTGAACTGCCTGATTTCCCTCGAAGAGACTCCCCTTTTGCCCGTTGGCACCAGCGTGTGCAGGTACTTTTGAGCACAAGGCTCCACTCTTCATAGGGCTCGGGCTTCCTTTTAGTTAGGTGCCTCTGAAGGCGGACTGGGTCTAAGCATTATTTTGCACCGCCTGTTTTCCTTCCCTTTTAGGTGGACTACACATTTCGTGCATCTAATGCTTAAGACTTGTTTGTATTTGTATATATATTGTATTGGTATGGTATGTGTTGGTTTACTAGAGTTATATTGTGATTTCTCGCTATGGTCATTGTTTTAAAGGCCTTGGAATAAATGTGTATATATTTTTAATATAACACCTGTTTGGAGTAGTTTGTAAGTGTCCTTGCTTTGTGTGCTCATTGCAGGCTTTCAGTCACCCTCACCCCTCTTGAGACCTAGTCTTGACCGCCGCGATCGCTACCCTGATTGGTCTGGCTTGTCCAGAGGTTACCCTGTTCCAAGTAATTAGGTTGGCCTTCTGAACTTCTGCGCCGCCAGGACAGAGTTCAGAAATCCGTCTTAACAAATTGGTGTACAGCGGTGGGATACGACTGAAGGTATCCAGTGTTGCGCACGAACTAAGGCATTTCAAGTTATTCCTACCAGGACACGTAGTGAATTGTTATAGTATAACTTTAAAAAGGCCATAGTCCTATCTAACAGTATGGAAACAAATACCTTGTTAACTTTAAATGCTTCCAAATCAGAAACATTGAAAAAGATGTGTGCGGAGAGAGGTGTTTCCTCTCAAGGCACGAAATTGGATATGATCCAAAGAATCGTGGCGTGGCAAGAAGCGCAGCTTGACGCTATAACTTCTGAGGACAGTGCGGAAGGAGGTGGGGCTGCTCTCACTGGTAGAACTGACGGTTCTGCCGCTGCACTGATCCACCGCGACCACGAGGACAGGGAGGATGAGATGTCTAATGTTTCCTCTGCCAGTGCTCATGGGGAGGCTATGCTTGAATTCAAGAAGCAAGAGCTGCGGTTTAGGCAGAAGGAGCTTGAATTCAGCATAGCCAAACTAAAAATCGAACAGGCAGAAAAACAGAAAGACAGGGATCACCAGTTGGAACTGGCCAAGCTTCAGATTGCAAATGGGTCCAAGGATCCTGGACATGGGTCTGGGGCCTCCTCTCATCCACGGTTTCCGAAAGATCTGCTCAGTGTATATGAGGAAAGGAATGACATTATGGACTGGCTGAATGCGTTTGAGTATGCATGCAAAGTTCAACAAGTTGACAATGCTGATAAGATTGCCTGGTTACTCAGCAGACTGCCCCATTCTGGCTGCAGTGCCATTATGGAAATGTCAAAGGCTGAGCGAGCTGATTTCGCAATGTTAAAGCAAACTCTCATTTTAAAGTTTGGGAAGACTCCGGCCCAATATTTGAAACGATTCAGAGAGTATAAGAAAAAGGAAGGTGGTACTTGGGTATCTTATGTAACTGAATCCTTAAAGAACTTAACTGGCTGGGTCAAAGGTTATAAGGTTTCTACCTTCGAAGGCATGATAAATCTTGTCATGCTGGAACACATTTTTGCATCTTCTTCCCCGGAGCTTAAGCAGCATTTGGCCGATTCGAAGGAGATAGATCCTAAGAAGCTGGCCATTGCAGCAGACTTATGGGTGTCACATCGAGTGTCCCATAAGGAAAAAAACTCATCCTGGTAAGCAGGAGGAAGGGAAAAAGTCCAAAGATAAGGAGGGTGGAGAATCTGACAAATCTTCTTCTAAAAAGGGCCACAAAAAGAAAAATACGGGTAAGACACAAGAGAACTCACAGGGTAGTGGAGGTCAGCCTCCGAAACAGAACTCTGGTTACAATAAGCCTCCCATTGTAAACAGACCCAATGGATCTTGTTTTGCTTGTGGAGCAACTGACCACGTGAAGGGGGATCCCCGGTGTAAGGTTAGACCTTTGGGGGTCCACTCCGCTAATCTGGCCTTCTCCTCCTACGAGGAAGAAGAGATTACAGGAGCATCCTTCTCCTCAGACTCATTTCCCACCGGGATAGAAGCTGAGGTAGTTTTAGTTTCCCTGGGTTCCTGGGAGCCTAAAGTCGCAGAGACTTATGCTAGGATTCCAGATAATACCAAGCACTACTTTAAAGACAGTGTGCTGATCAATGGAGTAGATACTCCAGCTCTTAGGGATAGTGGGTGCAGTCGAACTTTAGTGGATTCTACCTTGGTAGACTCAGAGGAAGTTGCCAGAGCTACTCTGATGCCCACTAAATTGGCTGACGGCCCACTCCGTATGTTCCCAGTAATACCTGTAAATCTTACTTTAAATGGTACAGCAGTCAGGATTCCAGTGAGCATTCAGAGAAACGTCCCAGGAAAGGTCTTGTTAGGTAATGATCTCAGAGCTTTAGGGCTCGTAGGAGACACTGCCGAAAGACCCTACACACGGTCTCAAGCACGGGCAGCATTGGCCAAGACCAATACGCCGCCCCAGCCGAAGGGGAAACCCAAGGCGAAAGGAGTAAATAAGTCAAGACGAGGGAAAGAGAATATTCCCCCGAGCTCGCCTACCACTGCGGTGGAGGAAGTTGGTCAATCGCCCGGGCCTGACGAGGAGGTGGCGATGCCTGAAGTATTTGACCCCAACGACCATCCTGAACTAAAAGACTTGTTAGTAGAAGGTGGTTCTGATAGGGACGAATTCAGTAAAGGCCAACGTGAGTGCCCATCTCTGGAAGGCCTAAGGAGACAGGCCTGCTCCCAGCTTGAGGGTGATCCTCCTGGGACGCATAGGATTTATTGGGAAGGTGGACTCCTGTATAGTGAGCCCACAGAGTCTACAGAAGGAGACCATAGGAGGTTGGTGGTTCCCCTTGCTGTTAGGCCCTTCCTCCTGCAGTTGGCGCATGAAGTGCCCCTTGCTGGTCACCTTGGTATTAAGAGGACCAAGGAAAGGTTATCCATGCACTTCTACTGGCCCAGAATGGGGGTGCAAGTAGAAAGTCACTGCAGGAGTTGTGCCTCCTGCCAGTTATCTGGTAAGGTTGGCCCTACAATCCAAGCTCCATTGGTACCACTCCCAGTTGTGGGAATACCATTTGAAAGGGTAGGGATCGACATCGTTGGTCCCCTTGACCCGCAAACATCCTCAGGCAATAGGTTTATCCTGGTGCTGGTCGACCATGCAACCAGATATCCTGAGGCCATCCCATTGAAAACTGTAACTGCCAAGTCAGTTGCAAAAGCGTTGCTTGGCATATTTACTAGGGTTGGCGTCCCTAAAGAAGTTGTGTCGGATCGTGGCAGCAACTTTATGTCGAAGTATATGCAGGCTATGTGGAAAGAATGTGGGGTCACCTACAAGTTCTCTTCTGCATACCACCCCCAGACCAATGGTCTGGTGGAACGTTTCAACAGAACGTTAAAAAGGATGATTGGGGCTCTGGAAGAACCTCAGAGAAGAAAATGGGATCTTCTTTTACCATGCTTACTGTTTGCCTACCGAGAGGTACCACAGGAGGGTGTTGGCTTCAGCCCCTTCAAACTTCTGTTTGGTCATCCTGTACGGGGACCCTTAGCCATAGTCAAAGAGGGATGGGAGATGCCCACTCCCCCTGTAACTACCAACGTAGTTGATTATGTGCTAGGACTCAGAAAACGGATGGTACTTCTGATGGGCTTGGCTAGTGATAAACTGAAGGCAGGACAAGCACTGGTGAAACATTGGTACGACCAGAAAGCTTCCCTCATCAATTTTACACCTGGTCAGCAAGTCCTGATCATGAATCCCATAAGGCCTCGAGCTTTACAGGACAAATGGTCAGGCCCTTACACAGTGGTGGAGCCCCTGGGTGAGGTTAACTATTTAGTGGACCTTGGAAGGCCTGGACAGGCTCCAAAAGTGTTTCACGTGAATAGGCTGAAGGCTTTCGTCCCAAGAGTCGAAACCGCAGCACTGCTACTGGCTTCAGATGTTGAGGAAGAGGAGTCTGAACCTCTCCCCGACCTGTTCCAGAGCGGTCCTTCAGATAGCTCCTTTGAGGGTGTCCGAGTGGCCCCTCACCTGACTTCTGATCAGCAGGCTGAGGTGAACAGTTTGCTTAGGCAGTTTTCCCCCCTGGTATCACAGTCGCCTGGTTTGATACCTTGGTGCAAACATAACATAGACACAGGAGACAGTGTACCTACCAAAAGTAGGGGACACAGGATGTCAGACAAAGTACGGTCTTATATTAAGACCGAGGTCAACAAGATGTTAGACCTTGGGGTGATTGAACCCTCTAGTAGTCCTTGGTCCAGCCCTGTGGTTTTGGTTCCAAACGCAGGCACTTCTGAATTGAGGTTCTGCGTGGATTACAGGGCTCTGAATGCTGTCACCAAGACAGATGCACACCCCTTGCCTCGAACAGATGAGCTGGTGGATACTTTGGGTGCCTCCAAGTACCTCAGCACGTTTGACCTCACTGCTGGCTATTGGCAAATAGCTTTAGCAGAACATGCCAAGGAGAAGACAGCGTTTTCTACTCCAGACGGCCTTTACCAATTCAGGGTAATGCCGTTCGGGTTGAAGAATGCACCTGCCACTTTCCAGAGGCTTGTGAATCATGTTTTGAATGGGTTGGACGAATTCTGTCTTGCATATCTGGACGATATAGCAGTTTTCAGTGCCACCTGGGAAGACCATGTGAAACACCTCGGGATTGTGCTCCAGGCTCTTCAGAAAGCACACTTGACCATAAAGGCTAGTAAATGCCAGATTGGACAAGGCTCAGTGGTTTACCTTGGACATGAAGTAGGTGGAGGGAGGATACAGCCTCTTCCCAGTAAAGTACAAGCAGTACAAGACTGGCCTACCCCCACTACACAGATCCAAGTGAGAGCCTTCTTAGGACTCACGGGGTATTACCGAAACTTCGTGGCAGACTATGGCACCATAGCTGCCACTCTGACTGCCCTCACCACTCCGAAGAAACCCAAGAAGGTAACTTGGACCGACGAGTGTGAGAAGGCCTTCAATGGCTTAAAAGACTCCTTGTGCCAGGCCCCTGTCCTCAGGGCCCCTGATTATCAAATACCTTTTATCGTGCAGACGGACGCCTCTGACACTGGGATAGGAGCTGTACTATCACAAGTAGATGAGAAGGGTAAGGAACACCCTATTGGTTTTATTAGTCGCCAGCTTAAGGACAGAGAGCTCAGATGGTCCACGGTAGAGAAAGAATGTTTCTCTGTTGTGTGGGCCCTAAGGAAGCTGAGGCCCTACCTCTATGGGACCCACTTCACTGTGCAAACTGACCATAAGCCCTTAAAGTGGCTAATGAACATGAAGGGGGAGAATCCAAAGTTGCTTAGGTGGTCCATAAGTCTACAAGGCTTCGACTTCACTATTGAGCATAGGCCAGGTGTCCAACATAGCAATGCTGATGGGTTGTCCAGAATGTTTAACCGACCTGAACAAGAGACTCATCCAGGGGTGGATTAGTTCCCCCTGTACATAGTCTGGGAGGGGCGAGTGTTAGGAAAGATTTCGTAATTGTAGGTAATTTTCCTTCCATGTGGCAACCCCTAAACTTTTTGCTGTTGTTTTTCACCTTGTTCTCGACTTTGCCAGAGAAGTGCAGCCTTCTGCCGCACTCCTCTGGGCTTTCGCTCCATTCTTATGGGGAAACTGACATGCCCTTAAGACAGTCAGTACCGGGAAACGCTGTTTTCCGTAGTTTCATTTATCATGTTACGGCTTTCGTGCAACATGACACAAGAGGGCACTGTAAGCTAAGTTACTGCTCTCCTGAGTCTCTAGCCTTCTACAGGCCCTAGATACTCTTGTAGGATTGTAACTGATCGGTGCAAGTGATTCACGGACGGGAATGGTGGCAGCGATCGTTTCTTGTGTTTTGAGCTCCTTTTGGCGTTTTAAGCGCGTTTCTCGCGCTTAGCCCAAAATGGTGGCCTGGCTCCCAAAATGGCCGACCACGAGGCTCCTTTGTCCTGTCCTCTGACTGTCTTGCTCCCTTCACCTTCCCCAGGTCGAGCCGACCCGGGGCCTTCCTTATTTGGGCATGTACTTTCCCGCAAAACATGGATGCTTTCGCGGGCTTCTACATGCCTGGTGTGTGCCTCCAGGATGTGGGCTGGGATGTCTGGTCCCAATACACATCCTGGGTGCCAGAGAGTCTAGGGTGGTGTGAATGCCTGGGACCACCGTGGTCCGTGATAGGTCCATGAATGGTGTGAATGTTGATGAGCGGATCTCCCATTGGGTCCCCTCCATTTTGGCGCGAAGGGAACCGTGGATAAGAGGGGACTGGAAACACCACTACCATGTCGATCTCCTGAGTTCTCACGAACGAAGGAATACAGGAGCCAAGTATCCTGCAACCAAGAGGCTGAACCGAGGAATCGCTGGTGACCCACTGAAGGACTGCTCCTCTGCACTGCTGTCGCCTTGTGAAACCCTTTTCACCTTTGATCGAACCAGAAGGCCTGTACTGGTACTTCGATCCTTGGAATAGCGGGGACAGCCATTCTCGGCATCTTCACCATCTCCTGCTCGTAAGCCTTCGGAAGCGTCTCTGGGCCATCCAGCAGACTGACCAGCCTACACAGGAGTCTTGCTCTGTAACCGCCGCCAGGTTGTGTAGTATTTCGAGTCCTTGTCACTCTCACATGATTTGTACACTTGGCGTTCCCAGGTCTGAAGTGAGTAGTGTACATTTGGCTCAGATACATACGGCCGCTCCGTTGCCCTGCTGTGGTAACAAACTGTGCGGGTTCACTTCGTTTGGGACATCTTCAACTCAACTCTGCTGCTGCAGAATCAACACGACGACGAGACGTCCCCTGCTCTCCTGAACCTTCCAGCGACTGAAACTGACGCAGAGAAGCCTGGGTCTGCTTGCATCGGGGACCGGTGAGTAGCATAGCTCGGAACTGGTCACCCTCCTGCAAGAGCCCATAGCTTTTCCCCGCTGTGTCAAAACAGCACGCCTTTCCGTACTTGCGCTCTGCTTCTGCCCACAGTGGAGGCTGCGCTTGAGTCGCGGAACTCTGTTCTTCTTCATTCGTGCACTAAACTGAACTGCCTGATTTCCCTCGAAGAGACTCCCCTTTTGCCCGTTGGCACCAGCGTGTGCAGGTACTTTTGAGCACAAGGCTCCACTCTTCATAGGGCTCGGACTTCCTTTTAGTTAGGTGCCTCTGAAGGCAGACTGGGTCTAAGCATCATTTCGCACTGCCTGTTTTCCTTCCCTTTTAGGTGGACTACACATTTCGTGCATCTAACGCTTAAGACTTGTTTGTATTTGTATATATATTGTATTGGTATGGTATGTGTTGGTTTACTAGAGTTGTATTGTGATTTCTCGCTACGGTCATTGTTTTAAAGGCCTTGGAATACATGTGTATATATTTTTAATATAACACCTGTTTGGAGTAGTTTGTAAGTGTCCTTGCTTTGTGTGCTCATTGCGGGCTTTCAGTCACCCTCACCCCTCTTGAGACCTAGTCTTGACCGCCGCGATCGCTACCCTAATTGGTCTGGCTTGTCCAGAGGTTACCCTGTTCCAAGTAATTAGGTTGGCCTTCTGAACTTCTGCGCCGCCAGGTCAGAGTTCAGAAATCCGTCTTAACAGTAATCATTGGTGGGGACTTAAATGTACATTGTAGGGACTCAGATAGGAGTGGATCATATATGTCACTGTACTCAGTTAGTGAAATTAAGCGTAGGTGCAACCCAAATGGAGCAAAATGGCTATCCTTCCATAAAGAATGGGGACTGACCATGTTGCCAGAATCACTGTGGATTGCCCGGGAATCTGCACCTGGTCTGCGAATAACAAAACATTGACTTTGGACTACCTTTTCGCTAGCAATGAATATGCAGAAAGAGTGGAGTCCCTACAGGTTAAAAACACACCCTATAGTGACCACTCCAATTTGGCCCTGACCCCAAACCTGGGGGTTCTTGAACCCATGCAAACTGGTGGTGGGGTTAAAGTAAATCAGGGAAAGAATCTGATAGGTTGGTCCCAAGGTAACACACGGCTGGCCTCGAGGGCTATGTTGCAGCTCTACAGAAACAATCTATATCAGTTCTCCGGGTATAGTGTGGCTGAAATGGGTGATCAATTGAGTGTGTTGGCCTCAGAGTCTGGCTCTATGGGCCCCAGGAGAGTGGAAGTGCAGGCATACAAGCACTAAAACCTGTACAATAAAGAAATGCAATAGGAAAAACGCAAGCTGCATAGCTCCATCAGACAAATACACAAGACTGGTGGGGATCCAGTAAATAAGGATGAACTTATAAATAAGCGTAAAAACCCTTATAAGAAATGGTCATCAAGAAGGTGGACATATAAAAAGAATATCAAGTGGCAGCAAATGTTAAAAGTACTGTGTAGCAAAAACTCTACGGCATTTGGCAACAGCTGGCGAAAGTAAGGGGAGATAGACAGGGAATTAGTAAACCCTGTCCCAGCTGTAAAATGGACAGAATATATTTTGTCTAGATATACAACATCAGATACAGGGTTTCTGGGTGTTTCATTAGAGGAAATTCACATGTCAATGATACATCTAAAGGGCTCGCGTGCAGCAGGCCCAAATGGCCTGTCAAATGCTGTGCTTAATGCAAATTCTGCGGAATGGTCCAGAATCTTGAATATCCTATTTGACAGGGTTTGCAGAGAGGGGGTGGTCCCGGAAACAAGTCTACAAAAAGGCGGTACAGAGCAGCCTGCAAACTACTGACTGCTCTCGCCATTGGTTGTAGTTGGGAAGCTATTTGCATCATTGGTATTGGCTAGAATCCAGGGTGGATAGAGGACAACAATATATTGCATACCACACAACGGGTTTTAGACCTGGGTCAAGTACAATCCACATCAGGTTACTAGACTCTTTTATCCAGGTGGCCACAAGAAAGGGCAGCCCAGTGCTATATCTTGTATTTGTCGATTTCTCATCAGCCTTTGATTTTGTGAACTGTGTCATGCTGTGGGAAAAACTGAGCAAGTTGGGATGTCCAAACTGGCTGCTGGATATAAACATCCATCTCCATTCTAACACAAGTGTACAGGTCTAGTGGCTTGTGCCCTTTATGCTGATGACTTGGTTCTAATGGACGGGACCATAAACAGCGCTAAAGCTAGGTTTAGGGCCCTGATGGGATACGTAGCGAAAAATGATCTTGCTATAAACATGAACAAAACAAAAATGATGGTTGTAGTGGGTGGAAAGGTCCATCGGGTAAACCTATGCTATGAAGTGGAAAGACTGGACTATGTTTGTAGCTACACATTTTTGTGATTAGAGCAGGCTTCTAGTGGAAACTATAATACCATCATAGAAGCGAAGAAACGAAAAGCCATCCAATTAATGTATGCCATAAATAGGGTAGCTAGACAATCTGCATGCTATACACTAGAAGGGATTATCAAGTTGTACACGCAGAGTTTTGCACCAGCCATTCTTTACGGACTGGAAGCGCTAGCCATAAGGGATCTATCCTGGCTAGATGTTTTAGAGGGCCTATTCTGGAGAATGTTTTAGAGGGCCTCTTCTGGAGAAAGAAACTAAACCTCCCAATCCCAACAGTGGCACCCATGGGCTTTTTCAGACTTGAATTGGGTCTGGTGTCTCTAAAGGCTCAGGCATCGATTCGTAGGGGCTTGTATCTGAAGCTAAAAAGTAACCCAAAATGTCCCTTACTGTGTATATTGGGGCAAGGCCACGAGTTGCTCAGGTGGGGGGCAAAAAGATAAAGCTACTGGAACTTAAATGAGGAATGTTTTAAACTGTTCGGCCGGTCGCCAGATTTTGGAAACGGTACCCAATTTAAGTCACTGAAAGACATATATACAACAAAGATGGAAAAATGGGACTGGGTAAGAAATTACACATTTTTGGAAAAAGTACGAAATTATAGATATGTTACTGGCATATCACATAAATACCTAAAGAAACAGGTTTACCTTGTCAGAATTCATAGTCCGTTGGTCCGAGATTTCAGATTACGCCTCTGTATAAATCAATTTGCACTGTTAACGATTGAGGAGTATATAAAGATATCCCTATAAGTAAACAAACATGCCTTATATGTAAACATTTGGATATGCCACAGATATTCCGGCATGTTTTTACCCAATGTGCAGAGATGAGTACGTGGTACATGTGCTCTCTGAGCGACTTTGTGAGCCAATACTATTCAATCAAGACCAAAGCCTTTTGGCTTTACTATCTATATTCAAAGACAGAGTCAGTCCAGATAGCACTCTACCGCTTATGGTGTCAGATTAAAAAACAGTTAGACCTATTGGGCTGATGGTATGAGGGAGCACGTTTTAAAGTAAGCCATGGCTATTGTAATCTTCGTCTTAAAGTACACTCTGGTTTTTCTTAGTGTACTGTATTGAATTGTGTGTTTTGTTTTTCTATGTAAAACGCCACATTAAGTGGGCTCAGAGTGTCGATATCCTTCTAATGCAAATGGATAACTATGACTGAATTAGAAGATATCCACTACAGAGTCTTTGACTATTAAGTAGTGTGTGTTTTAACATTGTATGAAGTTTGAAGCCGATGAAATAATTTGACTTGATTTAATTTGTTTGAATGATAAATTAAATTAGTTTGTAAAAGTTCATTATTTGAGCTGAAAACAAATAAGTTATTATTATATTAGATAAAATCATTGTAGCAATATTAACAATTAGATGAAATATATAGCAACATGCAATGGAACTTTGAATAATGCCAAATTTTTACCTTATACTTCACATTATTTTTGATGAAAGGAAACATATTGCAAATATAATCATTTTAAAACAAATGACAGGTTTTTAATACATGTGTGCAGTTTCAACTTTATTGTGCATTTTTCCACATGTCAATACATACTGATCATACAATAGTTGAATAGATACATATATTGTATTTCCAAAGGAGTTCACCAGTGAAAGGAAAGGTACGTATTTTAAAATTCCAGATATATTTTCTCTACACATGGCAATCGTATTATAGGAATATGCTGAGAAATCATGTGCTTCTTAAGCTTCAGGCCTATGAAACAAAGGGCTTCATTAGGACCCTGGCGGTAAGGGACCGGGCCCATTCATTCCGGGCTGCCCTATTATGAGGTCTGCAGCGGGTCCCACTCTGGAACGCCTGGTCAGACCAGGCGTCCTTAGCGGGACCCGCTAGCAGACCAGGATGCTAACAACGGGCCCGTCATTAACGGGCCCATTGTTAGCATCCTCCCCATTCCCATTGAGCCCTATGGGGGCTGAAATGGGAATGGGGATGTACCGGTCCGGGTCCCGCGAGAGGGATTTACCGGACCCTTCAAGGTCAGAATGGCCCGGTAAGGCCCTTTTTGCGGGACCCGGACCTGGTACCCGGTATGGGGGTAGCCATGCCGCTAAAAGCGGCATGGCTACCACCATACTCGTAAAGAGACACAAAGTATTCTGAGACCAACGCTGAATTATTTTGCTGGTAACCACACTCCAGACACTTGGCCTGTAGTATTTTTCTACATCTGGCAAAGGTTCCAACTTCCATATGCATTTCTCGGCAGGTCCTTAATATTGACAATAAACTGTAGTGAAAAGAGCCTTAGAAAGTTTCTTTTTACTTTTTCAAAAATGTACTTGGAGGCGCACACATTTATTTGAACCTTACATTTAGAGGGGAACCCTTTTCATCTTGGTAGTGAGCAAGAGGGAAAATCCAACAAAATAATTATTTTGAACAATGCCTCTCTCGCTCTTTCGAATAGATTTCATGCTCTTAGTTCACTTTAGGGGTATATACTTGGGGTCTAAAGATGTTACAGGAGGAGGAGAAAGTGTCTTCTAATCTGGAGGAGGTTGTCGTAGAAGAAGGGACACTTGAGGTGTACCTGCAGAAGGGGTATGATTAACTTGAACTTGGAGTTGGCTGCGAGGAGGAAGCTCATCAGGAGCAGCAGGGAGAAGTAGCCCCAGAGGCGCAGGGGGACAAAGGGCAAATGGTAGCAGAGGTGGTGGTGCTGCCTGAGGCCAAAGAGCACCAAGCGGAGGAGCCAGCAATGGTCCCTCAGTAAATGACTCCGAGGGAGAGACTGGTGCCATTGCAGCATTTCTTGCCCAAACAGAGGGGACAAGGTGGGCTCGGGCTATACTCAAGAGGAGGAAGTTAGGACAAAGGTTACCCCAAACATGAGATCACCATGCATCTGGTCATGGGTGTGGGACTACTCAAGCTTGCCAGTTGAGGTGACTACCAGGGTGGAGGCAGGCAGTGTAATATGCAATATTTGCAGAAGAGAGTGATTTTTTTGCAGAAGAGAGTGAATTACGTAAAAGGATGTCTTGGGTTCTTCCACAATGTGCAAGCATGGTAGGCTGTGGCACAATGATGTGCTCAAGGAGTGCACATCACATGCCACAGATGCAGATAGTACATAACCCCCCTGCAGCAGTGATAGTGCCCGCAAAGGATTGTCAGATGACACTCCTGCTCTAGCAAGTGCTCCATTCCCCTCACCTCTGCAACCCACACTGTCTGTCCCAACACAGCCTGACCGAGTGGCATCATCAACAAGCAGGGATGCTTAACACGAATAGCAGTGCAGCCTCCTTTGGCTGGAGGTAGAATTTAGGGTGCGGTGTGGCTTGGGAAGAAGAGGTAACACAGAGTGATGTGCAATTCTGACACCTGCTGCTCCATTGCATGCTCTCTGTCAGTCACTGTGTGCAGGATCATTACTAGTGGTGGGTGCTAAACAGAAACACATTCTCCTGTACCATCCTACCCTCTTTTAGATGACCGGACACAAGGGTAGTAAAAGGGGAGGTGTATAATGCACTGGGATAATGCATAGAAAAATGCATTTGTGGCTCCGCTTGTTGGTGGAGACAAATACATGTAGGCAGAAACTCCAGCTTGTGAGTCTAAGTACTGTGACTGCAGAGAGTGGCTTTGCCAGTTGTCCGTGCCAAAAATATTGAGGAAGCCCACGTTTGTCATTGCATTTCTAAGACTTAGAGAATGGCTCCACTGGTTGGTTGAGCCAAGTAAAATGAGGCAACACCACCACTGAATGCAATGTTGGTGTTATCTGTACTGACAAAATCAAAGATGCAACAGAATTTAGAGGATGCAGGGTGGCACAGAGAACATGTAATTGAGGAGGCAGAGTCACTAATTGTGAGCACAGTCCTAGGACACAATGTGTGGCTCCTCTGGTGAACGGAGCTGAAAAGAATAAGACAGAAAACACCTTGAATTCAATATTGGTGTTAAGAGAACTGAAGAAGTCAAGAATGAAACAACACGCAGAGGTTGTTGTGTGGCTGTGCTGGTTGGCACAGTCACATGAATTGAGGCAGAGCCTCCAGTTGTTTAAGTAGGGTAGTAGTACTCAGAGAGTGGCTCTGCTGATTGAGAGAGTCCAATACTTTGAAATTAAGAAAAGATTAAACATAGGATTGGTCAGTGCATTTAACCACTCTGGTTTCTTCCACCTTCCCCTTGCTGCTCCATCTCCATGACTGTTGTTGTTTCATCAAAAATCGCCATCATCTGATAAATCTGTTGTGTGGTCATCCAAGCAATGGGTTTGATATTTCCTCACTTAGTAGTCACTGGCAGTGAGATACTGGTTCATTCTTCTAAATGTAATCCCTCCCACACGTGTGTCACTGAGGCATCTCCTGTGCTCTGAGACAAAAGCCCCAGCACCACTAAAAATCTGTTCACAATGCACACTAGCCAGGGAAAGCATATGCTTTCCACAACTAAAAGCGCAATCACACATGGCCAGAATGACTACTCACCAACAGGAATTCCAGTGGATAGTACTCTTTACCCAGTTGGCTTGTATCAAGTAATCAATATTAACAATCTAGTCTGCAGTGGACACTCTGAATTCATGCGGGGCACCGATAAATATAGATAGCCCTACTACGGAGGAGTCTATCAGAAAGCCTCTTACAGTTTTTCACATGCTGAAAGCTTTCCTGTGTGTCAAATGAAACTGTGCCAAGAGTTGTGGTGAATGAGTGTGCGCTGTTGAATACAAATGTTTGCAGTGTTGTAGTGCCACATTGAGTGGCTGATCTCTAAGCTTTTGTTCTTTCCCTGCTGAAGATGTGGCTTTAAACATCTGTTTAATTCATCCTTATGCAAGGCGATCTTATTCTCCTGTGAATGAAGACCAACTGTGTTTTCCTAATCCTCACACACATGTTGTTTAAAAGTTGCGTCCTAGACATAAAACTGTGGGTAAACAAATGTGCCGGGAGATACCCCTCATTTGCCTTCATCCCAGACATATGGACGACTACTGTTGGAAGGTTGAGAGCATGTTCATAACCATTTGCCCTGCTTCTTCACCACCAGCCAGTTCATGACCATGGATAACGTTGGATAGTTTTAATTCCAGCAGATACTCCAGTGGCAGCAACTTCTTGAGTGATGTAGCGTACCGGCTAACCCACTGGGTAACCTCTTCAAATGGCTGCAGGACAGAAATAAAACATTGCACAAAATGTACTACTGAGTAGGTGTATGTTAAGTAGGCTCCCTCCAGTTGCTGGTTCCAGATACTGCAGTAGTCAGTCACTGCATTGCGCTGTACGCACAAACGCTCCAGTATATGGGGATTTGAATTCCACTGAGTCAGCATTGCAGTTGTCAGCTGGTTGGAATGGAGATTGTGGCATGACAGTCGCTTTCTTAACGTATTCCGGTCTCTGTAAGATCAGCTAAAGTGGGTGCATATCTTCTGAGCCACACATACCATCTCAACTAGTGGTTGGCACTAGCTCATGAAGTGGGTTATGACAAGATCGAGTAAATGGGCAAATCAGGCATGTGCATGGTTTTGTCTGTCCTCGGGTCAGCTGCAACATTAGATCTGCTGTCAGCTGCCACTAACAGGGTCGGACTGGCCCTTTCGGTCTTTCGGCCCGTGGCCGAACGACTTTGGGGTCCCCTGGGGCCGGTTTTCCGGCAGCCACCTCTGGGCCGTTTTTTTTTTTGTAAAAAAAAAAAAAAAAAAAATTCACTTTTTTTTTTTTTTTTTTTAATTGGCAGGCCCCCGGCCCCGGCCTAGTGTGTGTGTGCGCTGCAGTGCGCTGAGCCGCGTCGCGAGTATTCGCGGGCCGCGGCCAAGTCAGATGGAGATGGGGGGGGGGGGTGAGTGAGCCGCCTGGGCTGGGTGAGCCAGCCAGTCAGTGAGGCAGGGCATGGAGGCAGGAGCCAGGAGGGGGAGGCGCCGGCGGCACACTATCTGAGTGAGAGTCTGCACAATCATCATAGCAAGGTAACACTAGTCACTAGATGTTACCTTGCTTTGATGATTGCATCTGCATCATGCATGCATCATAATTTATGATGCATGCAGATAGATGCAGATGCATGTGCATAATTCATTCACGGCGTCGCGTCGGTGGGCC
Organism: Ambystoma mexicanum; assembly: GCF_040938575.1. Classification (NCBI taxonomy): domain Eukaryota; kingdom Metazoa; phylum Chordata; class Amphibia; order Caudata; family Ambystomatidae; genus Ambystoma; species Ambystoma mexicanum. The sequence continues at coordinate 935,910,046 of NC_090941.1, forward strand.
TGGGCCACCACCAGGCCGGCGGCTGTGCCGCCAGTGCCACTTCAGGGGGCCGGTGTGCCTGCCGTGTGTGTGCTCACCAGCTCACGAGCCTCTGGCCTGCGGCTGCGGCGGCCAGAGAGAACGACTTGTTTAATCTGTGGGAGGGAGGCAGGCTGAAGCAATTGCAAACACACACCAAAGCAATTGTAACACCTGCCTCCCTCTCCCCTCCGAGTCCTCCTGACCCTGGGGGGGTGGAGCCTCCAGCCTGCCTGCAGGGCTGACTGAGGGCTCTGCTGAGCTGGGGCCGGCACTGTAAGAACACAGTGACACATTTCACACTTGCTTTCAACTTTGCTGCAGGAAGTAAGTAACACTTCTTTGCAAAGTTGAAAGCAACTGTCTTTAACTTGTGCCTGGGGGCTGGGCTGGGCCCCGGGGCCGACGGCGCAGTGGACGAATAAGTTGAATAACTGGACCCAATGAAAATTCGGCTGGGCAGGCAGTGCCTGCCCACCCAATTTGCCGCCAAATCGCCAATGCATACATTATGCTGCTGGCTGCTGCTATATGAGCCCCCACCCAAGCACGCACCGTCTGCAGTGGACCTCGAGACCGACAGTACCAGTGCCCACAGCCCACACAGGACAGGAGGACCACAAGGCAGCACTGAGGCGGCCAGCAGACAGTGGAGTGCCCAGTGCCAGTGCCGGCCACACAGCCCACAGACAGCAGCCCAGCCAACAGCCAGCCAGTCACTGAGGTAAGGAGTGGAGTGGGACTACTGTGAGCAACGTAAACATTAGGGCAGAGCCTGAGGAAAAACATGCATAACAAGTGCCTGTGTCTCAGCCACACCGTCCCTTTTCAGGGGATTTCCCTGCCATGCCATGCAATGTGAGTGTGCCTGGGGTGTGGGTGCATGCAGGTCTGCTGTGCCCACAGTGCCAGTGATGCGCACACGCACTCGCACATCCCGCTCAGACCCATCCCTCATTTCCCCCGTGCCACTGAACTCATTGGAATGGCTCCTTTCTCATTTTCTGAGCCTCTGGGCGCTATATTGAAGCACGCCAAAGGGGTGTTCACTGGGCACTGTAAATGTGCCCCATGCCATGTGAGTGTGCCTGGGGTGGGGGTTCAGGTCTGCAGCTGTGTGCCACAGTGCCAGTGATGCGCAGTGCGCAGCGCACACACTGCTGGCTACACTGAGCAACTGCTAAGGTGAGAGGCACTGCTGCTGCCCACTTGCTGCCTCTGACCTCTGATCCTGGGCTTACCGTGCAGGTCTGCTGTGCCAGTGATGCGCACACGCACGGCACATCCCGCTCAGACCCATCCCTCATTACCCTCGTGAGTCCGAGTTGCCAGCTATAGCATACCGTGTCCTCGCAGTGATGCGTGGCGCATGAGCCAAACTGAAATTGCACTGTCACCAAAAAGGAAGAGCGCGAAATGCCCCCTCGCCCCCCCACCCGCCGCACAGCCCTCACTTGGAGCAATAAAAACGGAGCAGGGGATGAATACTACCCCCACCCCCCAGCCCCACCCGAGCCCTTCCTGGCACATCTGCATTAATTTCGCGGTTTATTTTTCCTGGGGGTGGGCAGGGGGCAGGCGTCGATTGGCACCTACCCATGGGTTGGTGACTTTTTCTTTGAAAATGATGCATTGATTTTTTTTTTCCGATTTCCTGCGGTGGTATTTTCACCCAATGTTATTTTTTATGTAATTAGAGGGTGGGGGCCAAACCCGGGGCAGAGAAAAGGAGTAGGGGGCTCCTTTGGCGCGAGGCTGCAGCGAAGAAGCAGGGTTTGAGTTTCTGAGCAGGAAGGGGGTGGGGGTTGAATTATTAATGCACTTTGCAAGCGGCGAGAGTAGTTGGTGGCGAGAAGTGTCCATTCCAGGCTGCTGCAGAAAAGGGGGGAAGAGGGGAGCTTTTGTATTTTCGCACCTTCTGCCGGGGAAATAAAGGAGGGGGCTGGGGGGAGTACCTGCCCGCTTCTCTTTTTTTCCCTCGTTCTTTCTGGAGGGAGGGGTAGCAAGGAATTGAGGGAGCGAGAGCGAGGTAGCTTGCGAGGGAGGGGAGACCGTCGTTCCCAGAGCAGAGAGAGGTAGCGATCGAGAAGGGAGACCCGGGCATCCTGCGCCCCCTTTCTGCTGTCAAGGATTGTGGATTTTTTTAGGGGAAGAGAGGGGAAGGGGGAGGGAGGGTCGGGGCGGGGGGGCCTCCAGGTTTGGTTCCTGCGGATTGCTAGGCAAGGCAAGGCATAGAAAAGTGGAGGGGGAGGAATCGGCTGCTTATTTGGGGGGTTGATGCTGAGACCCCCCTCGGCTCCCGAACCCCCCCTTTGGATGTCCGTGAGCTCCAACACAATGATCTTCATGATACTGGCCCGTGCCACGGTCCCACGGAACTCATTGGCTCCTTTCTCATTGTCTGAGCCTCTGGGCGCTATGTTGCCGCATGCCAAAGGGGTGTTCACTACTGGGCACTGTAAATGTGCCCCATGCCATGTGAGTCAGTGAGTGTGCCTGGGGTGGGGGTGCAGAGGCACTAGTGCTGCCCACTTCTGCTGCCTCTGAACCTCTGATCCTGGGCTTACCATGCAGGTCTGCTGTGCCAGTGTTGCGCACACGCACTCGCACATCCCGCTCTGACCCATCTCTCATTACCCTCGTGCCACGCAACTCATTGGCTCTTTTCTCATTTTCTGAGCTTCTGGGCGCTATGTTGCTGCCGCATGCCAAAGGAGTGTTCACTGGGCACTGTAAATGTGCCCCATGCCATGTGAGTGTGCCTGGGGTGGGGGTGCAGAGGCACTGCTGCTGCCCACTTCTGCTGCCTCTGATCCTCTGATCCTGGGTTTACTGTGCAGGTCTGCTGTGCCAGTGATGCGCACACGCACTCAGCACTCGCACATCCCGCTCAGACCCATCCCTCATTACCCTCGTGCCACGGAGATTAATGCATAATAGCGGCCTCCGGTTTGGACAGAGAATCAAAGCAATTGGAGAACCAATTCAAAACTTCCAACATGTTGGTCAATGGTCAGTTGCCAATCCCTGCCAAAATGGCACTCTACCACAGCTGCTATAGGCCACTAGCACTCCCTAAAAGATGCGCATCTACGCCATTTAATAATTATTAAATACTGATGTGCGTTATGACAGACAGTGAAGCCCTCTGCAGAAAGGCAGCTAACCTCTCTGTGGCACCAAAGGCAAACGTTATCATGCGATCACATGGATCCCATTAAATCAGTACAACAAGATATAACACAGGTTTCTGATTGGCTTATGAATCCCAAATGCAGGAATGATGTGATGCACCCCCGCTTGAGCAGCTTGTACTGCCCCAGTGTGGTGTGTTCTGCGGCTGCATCTGCTTGCTGGGTGCCACTGTGCCAGCTCCAACTTATTTTTCAAACACATTGCAACGCATAGCGCCCAGATCTATAGCTTAATATTTAGCCTGGGATTCACAAACCTTTAGTCACCATTCCATTATATGTGTAGGCGTAAGCGACGCATTCCTTTCAATGGTGCACAACGTTACCTTGAAGTGCCGGATGGGGCTCCCCCAGACCCTTGGGCTCGCCCCATATTCTGAGCCCCCCTTTCTCAAACCCTTTCCTTCCCTCGCTTCACGCGTGTATACCTTCTGTAGACAGTAGACCCCTGCAGCCTGACACGAGGTGGTACCTCTGCCCCAGGGGCTCTCCCCGACACCGGAGCCCTCCTTTCCTCCTTGTTCCCTTCCCCCTCTCTCTCTATTACCCTCTCACCGAACAAATGAGTCGAATCTTCCCGAGTCCGGTAATTCCCCAGTCCTGGTCCCAATTCCAGCTCAAGTCTTTCCATCTTTCCTTCTTCTTTGACCGAAGGCTTTCTGTCCATTTGTTTTAAAATGTTCAATATTCTTCCTTTTCTCTCTTCAAATGTTACTCAGTTTCCTCTGCACACCTGCCTTTTATAGTTTCCATCGTCTTTTAATTTCTCTCTCTTCAGACTCACCTTTTTTTGTCCTTAACCTATCTTGCAAACTTCTGTTTCCGTTTATTTTTCGACTTTTACCTTCTCTTTTGTGTTAATATTTATCCATTTCAAACTATTGTCCTACCCTGCTAAGTCACCAAGTGTTTGTTTCTGATTTCATTTTCCTTTCATTGTGTATATCCCTACTCCATAGTCCAAACTTATTTTTCTTTAGACCCCACCCTTACCGTACACTTCCTCTGCCTGCATACACCCACTCTCTTTTTGCCTCCTGCCTGAGTACCAAAAGCATACCTGTGTTCTTCCCCAGCCCTCACCAGGGCCCATCAATCGCTCTTTTTGCATTTGTTTGCCCCTCTAGAACTTACCTTCCTCCCCAGGCTGCATCTCAGGTTCTGCCCTTATTGGCCTGCCTTGGCCCAGCCGACCTCCCCAGGCTCCATCTCTCTTGCTGCCCTGGTTGGTCTCTCGTGCCCCAGCCCACCTCCCCAGGCTCCATCTCTCTTGCTGCCCTTGTTGGCCTCTCTTGCTCCAGCCCACCTCGCAGGCTCCATCTCTCCTCCTGCCCTGGTTGGTCTCCCGTGCCCCAGCCCACCTCCACAGGCTCCATCTCTGTCCCTGCCCTTGTTGGCCTCTCTTTCTCCAGCCCACCTCCCCAGGCTCCCTCTGTGTTCCTGCCCTTGTTGGTCTCTCTCGTGCCCCAGGCTCCATCTCTGTGCACCTCAAATGTTGTGTATGTTTGTGTGTGTCCAGCATGGACTCCGCTATGTTTACACTCTGTTTCCATCATGAGACAAGCCGTTTCTGTAATTCTGCGCCACATTGTAAGTTTGGCGTATCAACTATGGTAATACCGCTCAACTGAATTCTTCTTACTGCATGCGGCTACGATAATACTACAACTGATTTAGGGTTGGTGCCAAGTACAAGTTATTGCCCGCTTTTGAGGCCAATTAAACTGCATTGGGGACATGTGGTAATACTGCATGGGGCAAGACCTCCATTGAAGATGAGGCAACAAGCAGGCAGCATATGCATGGGCTGCAAAGGCCATTATCGTGTGTTTCAGCAAGATAGGCGCTACTCTGGAATGCCACCTGTTACCACCATACTTATAGTGAGGATGACAGTGGCAGACTGGCCCATAAGGAACTTGGGAACACTCCAGAGGGGCCTATGCCTCTGAGGACCTGTCTGGGGCTGATCCAGTTACAAGCTTCATTTTTCCACCATCCGACAAGTATGTCATAATGTTTTCACTGGTCTATTGCAAGACTGAGCTCAGCTGTTCTTGGTGAGGGCAGCAGTCAGAATTAGGTGTCACAGCCATGGGCCAATGTATTGCCCTACTGCCATGCTGTCATGCTTAGTCTCCCTACCTTTACGCATTCAGTTTCCAGTGTTACATGCCTTTCGAAACGGAGCCTATAGTATGGACATTGTGAGCTAAGGGGGGTGGGGTGGGGCTGGGCATGTTGAAGGCTATAGCTTTTAATAGTTCCGGTGATGAGTGCGAGGAGTTTGGGTTGTAAAAGCTACTGGACGTGAGCAGTAGCTCGCTGTCCCTGTTACTGGAAATGGTGTTACCTTGCGCTATCTATTGCCTGACATATGTGGGAATTCGCTCCTCTACCTGTTACTAAATGGGTACATCAACGGTCACAGAGAATGATCAGGAGCCGATTGTGTTTGAGCTGGCTTTACCAGAGCTGGGAGCAAGCTGTACCAGTTATGCTCTACGGCCCCTTGGGCATCAGAGCTGGTTGTATTTGTTACTGGGCAATGTGGGCATGAGCGAAATGTAACCGTATCCGTTTTGGAAGCTGGCTGTACCTGTTCATTGGCATGAATAGTTAGGTAAAGAGTATTGCATGCTGCTACATTGCTCTCCTTGATAGAGATGGATTGTGGACCTGCCCATGGTAAAACATGACTTTTTTTCTGTGGGGAGGGGTTGCAACTGGGGGAAAAGATGAGAGAAAAAGTGTCAGTACTGAAAAGTCAGTTGAGCTGGGAGCAGCCTCGGACTGGCCTGTAGGACAATAGGCCCAGGGCCAACCAAAAACACAAAATGCTGGTGTGGGACCGTTTTTTTGGCCAAAGTGGGACCCTTATTGGCCCATGTGGGCCAGTTTGATGAGTTAATTCACACTGCGACTAGTAGTTTTGACCAGTGTTGCTGAATAAATATTCTTTAAAATATACAATTTGCATGTCACTTTATCAAAAAAGCTCCCCCGGGTACTATTCAAACAGTATCACAAAAGGAATGAAAAGCCATTTGCAAGTGCGGGCCACTTTTTCTTTGGTGCCTGAGACAATTGCATGGCCCAGTCTGACCCCGGTTGATAGCTAGCCTTTGTTGCTGACTGTGGGCAGTTCGGAAGCACCCCACAGTGTCTTTGTCGAGGGCATAGGGGCATTGGTATCCCGAAAGGGGCCAGGGATAGGCGGTGATGTGTAAGTTGGCTGTAGAGGCGCTGTCTGGAGGGAGGGGTCTGATGTTACTCTGTGAGATGCAGTAGTTGTTCTTCGAAGAGTGTGATTGGACGTGAATTGTTGGGGCACACAATTAAAATAGGGTGCCAAGAGCAAAAACCACTGGCACATCCATTACACCAGGGCAACAAATTCATACAAGCCCACAGAACTGTATGCAAAGTAATGTTATTTTATGAGTTGTGTTGTAATGTAACAGACACATGAAGCCTCCATACGTAGCATTTTCTGACCTCTCCCTAAACCTCATTCCGGTTTCCCTACCCACCTCCCCATCTATCCAACCATCGTCATCCCCACCCTCCTTCCCTGCTGGGGTTGCGGAGCCCTGTATAAGCATTGACTTGCAGCAGGTCCCAAAACCGCAGTGGGGGTGGTTGGTTCATGCCACTCCTGTGCCTCGGAGCTGTGGACCTCAATATGTAGCATTTTCTGTAAAAGTCATGAATTGACGTGATTCTCGGATGATGGTTTGAGGGCAACTTTTTTTGAGGCGAGGGGTGGGCCACTTTTTTGAGGCGAGGGGTGGGCCACTTTTTTTTTGTTGTCCGGGCCTATTTCTTGTCCCAGTCCGACCCTGGCCACTAATAAACCACAAGCAGTGAGGCGATGTAAACCATACTTTGTCTAAAAGATCTGCCTACTATGGTAACTGCTGTCAAACATTTCCACATACAAGGTGGCCTGCTAGTGAGTGATATTTGGTGGATGCTGTCTTAGGCTGATTAAGGGGTACAGGGAAGGTAACCCAGTGTCCAGTGATTGCTATGAAAATTGTGCCATAAGCATTGATCCACATGTCTGATTTGTATGATAGTGATTCAGTGCAATTCCCCTGTTTCCACAACATAGTTGCAAGAGGCGTAGTACTGGAGTTTTTATGAAGCAGTGCTGACTTGAGAATTTCACAGTGGGCATCAACCAGATGAAGGAGCTATCTGAATCTGTGTTTTTCTACCATATGAATAGGGCAGTAAATATATTTCCAACATTACAACCAGGCTCTCATTAAACAGACAGAACTTTTTCTTTTATGATATGTTGTGATGCACTCAAAAGCCCCTGCGGTCATGGGTTGGTGCATTAAGTGGGGCATAGGTTGTCTGTGTGCAATAAAATCTACAGGCAAAATTGGTTCTCTGAAGAGCTTGTGAAAATCGGAGAATCAGCAAGATTATCCAGGGCAGCGGTGAAGGATGGTGGTGCCAAACTGCCTGCAGCTGACGGATGCCGCAGGGGGAGCGCCCTTTCCTAGTTTCCTTTTGCCAAGTAAGCAGATGATTCAATCTCATTCTGGCCCACAGAGAAGAAGTGCCCAAAAAGGTACCCTCCTTCCATTCTGATGTATAGCAATTGGATAGATGAGCTTGTTAAAAATCCTCGTTCTTGGAGTTTCTTGTACTTTGTAATGGATGCTGTGTGGGTGTTCTTGACTGAGGAATCAGTGCTTTTTGTATGACTGACTGCAAAGTTGTGCTTTGTTTGTATGTGGGAGATGTAGGTAGCGAAATCCTAGCTAGAAAGCCAGCAGCAATGTCTTTGAATAGCATGTGTTTTTGGAAAATATTGAATACTGGCACAGAGTGAATGTTTTAAGGTTGTGTCCTGTTTACGCTGCTTAGACTTGGCTGTTGCATGCTTTGTCAATGGCTGCACCCTCTTCTGTTGCCTCTTTGGTCTCTTTGGCTATCTGTGCTATTGTCAAGTTAGAGCTATCTGATTCTCGATCTTGAATCAGGGGATGGAGCATAATCATTGGTATGGTCGTCATTGACATCTGTTCACAGGGAATCCAGTGGTGGGGAATTTTCGGAAATAACCTCTTTTCCCTCACTCCAGCATTGGTCTCTTTGTTAATCCCTTTTGCAACTTGGGTGATGGAAGCTCAAACTCCTATGCCTCCTCCTACTTTACTCAATTCCCTGTCACCTGGTGCTTGCTCAAAGGGGCTGCACTCATAATTATATGTCTTCCTGATGAACCAGATTTCTCTTTCAGACAGATCCCCCCAATCTTTTCAGAGGATGAGATATGTGGCTGCCAATTGGTGGGTGGGCTGGGGAAATCAACCATGTTGCATCTAGGCTTTTCCAATGCAAGAAATCTACTGTGGCAGGGAACAATCACAAACAGGCCTCCCCCAAACCCTTCCCATGATTCTATCACAATTGGGTCCTGAAGTAGATTCAGACATGTTGATTCAATTCACACTGCTATTTAATACATACAGATGGAAATCTTAGTGCATTGGCCTTATCCACTGCCAACATAATGCACATGGATTATTAATGTGTTAGCCTAACGCTTTGCTTAGTAAAAGCAGGTGTGCTCTTAGTGCTTAAGCCTTCTCCCACGCCTAGTAAATTCACACAGCGTTTCCAGTTCTTTGTCTTTCCCCACCTATAAATGTTATTTGAGGTTCTTAACGTCTGACTTCTCCCATGCCTATAAAATGTGCATGGGTTTCTCAGTGCATTGACCTTCAGTTCTTTGGCACACTCCTCTCCCTACAAAATAAACATGGGGTTCTGTGTGTGTTGGTCTTTTTCTCTAACTACAAAATGTAGTTGGGGGCCTCAGTGCTTCTCCCTTGCACTATGCCTAGAACATGGACGTGGGATTCTCTGTACTATGGTCTCCCCCTAAAACGAGTAAGTGCACATGGGGTTCACAATGCTTTGGCCTTCTCCCACTCCTAGTAAATTCACAATGGTGTCCCCTATGCCTGGTGATTGCAGGTGGGGTTCTTAGTGATGTTGCCTTCCATTCAGGGGAGTTTGGTTATCATTAAGGCCATGTTATCAAACCAGGTTTCTTTTCCTAGTAAAATATTTATTTCAAAGAAATAACTTCAAAAGGAAAACACAATGGGCCTCATTACACGGTGGGCGGTAAGGGTTAACGGTCACCAGTAAGGGTACCGGTGACCGTTAACCCTTACCACCTTATTACGAGGTCCCTTTGCGGGTTGGTACTTTAACGCCTGCTTTTAGCAGGCGTTAAAAAACGAACCCGCAAAGGGACCTTGGTGCTAATTACGGTACCGCAATTTGCGGTACCGTAATTAGCGCCTTCCCCATTCCCATTATGCCCTATGGGGGCAAAAATGGGAATGGGGAAGGGCCTTGGTGAATGGGGAATTACTGCCCCCGCTCACCTTGGAGTAGGGCGGTAATTCCACCATCCACCAAGGCGGACACGGTAAAATACTGGCGGCAACCATGGCGCTAATTGTTACCGCCTACCGTGTAATGAGGCCCAATATGTTACTACAAAAACAAAACGCAAAATGTATAAATCGTTATAGCAATATTAGCATTATTCATTCTATGAACTATATAACATCTATTATAAAATTGAAGCTAAACACACATATACCCATGAACCTACAATAACAAAATTGCTCAAATGAATACAGTTTTTGTCTTTTCAATGCGACACAGAATTATAGGGAGGATAGCTCAGTGGCAACGTGCTCGTCTTGGAAGCAAGATGACACGAAGCAACACAAGTTCGATCCCCGGGTCCGCACTTAGAAACCTCTGGATATTTAAGCACGTTATACAGATGCAACTAAGACAACAACAAAAATTTCTATAACAGCGCCTCGATGCCAACAGGTTGTGTGAGCGCTTAAAAAATGCAAATAAATAAATAAAATAAATGTTACTATAAAGTGAAGAACCAGCTAAATTAAATATAATCAATGGTTAACCAACCAGGATTCCATATGGGGCAAGCATTTAGCCTTTAAAATCATAGCATTGTTGACAAACTGCAAAATGACGAATGTGGTGTGCATGATCTGTTAAGTGAGAAGAAAAAAGTAAAGGCATGTCAGGCTCAAGCAAAACCGTGTTTCTAGCGAGATTTCCTGAGGCGTGCGTAAAGTTGGCAAAACAATCAGGGGTTCTTCTGACAGATTTTACAGGAACATCGATCTACATATTTTCCAGCGCAGCATTTAGAGAACTAGCTAAACAAAATGAAAGTGCTCGTCCTTAGTTTCACTGGTGTGGCAGTTTTGATTGATTTAGCAAAACAGTCTAGATAGAATTCATAGCTGCCATGCCTCTTTAATGGAAGATAATGTGGAATTGAGTCGTAAGCCAGCTAAGACTTCTTTAATCTTGGTAGAGAGAAATGTATGGGCTAGATGCTTCAGCTGTGCTTTTGTAACATCCACAATCCTCTGAAAGAAATGTGACACGTCCTGGATAGCGAAACTCTTTTTTTACACAACCGATCCAGTCGCTGCTGGCACTCACATCTGAAGTGATTAAGTATTGGATTTAGGTTTGAGTTCATCTAAGATGTGCATTCCTCCATAAACATGCCCAAAGCAAAAGCAGGCTTAAGTTGATTGACTAAGCCACAGCACATTCCCAGTGCATTTGTGATACAGAGGTATACAGTGGCCTAAAACTGCCTGTAAACATGGATTTTCTTTGTCTGTAATGATGTCATATCAGTGTAGCCCCACACCCTGGACCAATTCATAGCCTTAGAATTTGACTTGTTTATATATATTACGAACTAGCGGTACCACCCGGCGTTGCATGGCTCTGTAGCTGACATGCACGTGTGGGTCTGCTATATCCTTGTGTATGTGTTATTGTGTCATAACTTCCTAATTTTGAAAAATCACAAAAACGTCAATCTTCTGAAATCGCCTGTACAGATAGCACAGGGCTAGACCCCGCTCCACCCTTGTGCAGGGTGAATGGATGGGGTTGGTCATATTTCACTATCGCCAGCAGTACACCCCAGACTGGTATGCCGAACTTGTGTCCTTACTTCCTAGTTTTTGGAAAAGTCACAAAATCAACAATCTCCCGAAATGATCTATATTGATAGCACAGGTCCTGACCCCACCCTGTGCAGGACAAATGGGCGGCGTTGGTCAGATTTCACTATCACCAGTACACCCCAGACTGCTATGCCGACCTGGGGACCGAATTTCGCCTACCAACTGCTGTGGGGCTGGAGCCAACAATCACAAGATTGGCAATCTCCCGAAATCACCTATAATGATAGTACAGTGCATGACCCTTGTGCAGGGTGAATGGCTGGTGTTGGACAAGTTTCACTATCGCCAGTACACCACAGACTGGTATGCCAGCCTTGGGACAACATTTTAGCCCATAAACTGTTATAGGGCTTGAGCCAACCCCGAACATACAAACACACTTTCATAAATATATAAATAGATATGGGGCCTGTGGGTGGTTTACTCCTTCAAGTTATTAAGGCAGTGTTGACCTACACTAACTTGGTTGTCTGTCTGCTTATATGTGGTGCCCACTTTGAATATGAGACTTTGCATCTGGGAATGTCCCTCTGAGGTAACACACGTTTCTTACCGACTGCAATTTGACTCCTCATGCAGCCCAAATGGCTGAAGGTTTATTGGTTGATTTACTGAATATGCATTATGCTTTACTTAGCAACATTTAGTTGTACTTTGCACACAGCAAATGAGGTCAAGATACCAGTGGGCCAGCAATCACAGTTCACGCAAGTGCAGGCCATTTGATTCACATCAGCTGTGCTTGCTGGGGCACATATGTTCCTAACAAATATCCTATGTACACCTATGTGGTGCATTTATTCAGTTCAAGGGGAACACATCGACAAATAAATTGAAAAGAAGTGGTGCCAGCATGCAACCGTTCCTGGCACATTGAGTGATTGATAAAGGGGGAAAGCATTTTCCAGAGCAACCACAGCGAACCCTTGGCAGGATGTGTTGCATTTCAAACGATATTGGCAGTAGCGCGTCAAGCATCGGAATAGCGTTCCAGCTGGTCCACAAATTGGATCTGTTCACATTATTAAAGGCATTGGTTAGGTCTAAAAAGTTCAGTTAGATTGAGGGCCTTTCAATCTTGGACATAATTGTCAAGAATTTGTTTTACATTTTTAAATTTGGAATACGTTCTTGTATCTCCATGTATATATACTGAATGTTCAGTAAGAGGACATAAGACTTAATGGATGAAAACATTTTATGGTAGATTACTCTTCCAAGCCACTTAGTGGATACATCTAAGAGGAAAAGAGACAGTAAAAAAAATATATAATCATTTGAATCCCATACACCATTTATTTTCAGATTTGAGCTTTAGTGTCAGAAACATCATGTTTATGTTTAGGTGCATAGTGTACTCAAGGCAAATACTAGTTAGGTGAAGAGGGCATGATTATATTCTCGGGCGTATAGATGTACAATAGTGCAATTACTGTGTCCTCAAGCCAAGCAACTTCTTGCTTTGTAGGCATTGGTGGGTCACATAACAACAGGACAGGGATAACATGTTTTAATAATGCCCATTGATGCAGTCATTCAGATTGTGCAAGTGTACGCTAATTAAGCATGTTCTTTTTCTGTTGTTTAACATCCCTTGTCACAAAACATTGATCAAGCTAATGAGGTGCAGAAGTGTGCCAATTGTAATTTGCTAGGTCCTCAAACTACTCTAATATACAGTAAATCATCATGTGTTCTGCTTAGTTGGACTCACCTTATTATGGCAGTACATAGATGTGGTATGTTATAACTTAACATATGGTGACTTCACCAGGCATAATATGTTTTACAGGGCATTTGAGGCTGCCCTGACAGAAGACAGTCAAATCCAATAATTGTGAAATTTTGAGTGAATTTAAAACATTCAAAATTTGATTAAGTATTAAGGTGTTCTCAAAGGGGGGCATACTACCTACAAATAATCACAGAACACAAAACAAATAGCAAATGAGGAACATCATAAAATGACTACCACTTTGTAGCTGCAGTTTTCCAACAAACGGCATCATTGGCAGTCAATGAGGTACTGTGAAGATGAAGAGATCAAAGAGAAGACATGCACGATGGGTTAAACATAGTTTTGTCGGATGTTTGGGGTGATGCTCACGTGTTAGTGTGGGAAGATGGGGGAGGGGTTTGACAGTAATGGGTTTTATCACACGTGGGCTCCATCCATCTTCCTTTACAGGAGATTGGATGGGGTGGATTTGAAACTGTGGGTTTTCTCTATTGAAGTAAAATAAATGTGTTAGAGATCCTTGTTGGAATTAACAGTATGAATCACACAGAACTAGATTTGGATATGTTGAGAACTTAAGCATGTTAGCTTTTGAATATGTTTTCATTACTATAGGGATCATCCAGCTGGGATAGAAGTGTAGAGATTCAGGCCACTGGGTTCGTCCCTATGAAGTCATAAATCATTCAGGTGAGAGTTCTGTGTGAGAACACAGCTTCAGAGTGATTGCTAATAAAGTCCCACTGAATTTATCCAGAAACAAAATGCATTTGCAAGAACTATAAATGTGTCTTGCCAGATTGCCAGACCAGGATTAAATGTGGAATTGTGACTTGAGAGAGATAGACAAGGAACATCCATTTTGTTGAAATTGAAAGAAATGGGACAAATTCCAGAGTGCTGGGCCAAGGTTCGACGCAATGAAATAACATCTGAGAGGTACATTGAAAGAGCAAATGTAATTTAATTTGTGTTGGTTGAGACAGTGCCACAAGCTAATCATTGAAGTATTCATCAAAATCTGGCACAATTGTACATGTAGGGCATCAGACTGAATTGAGAACTAAATTCAGACATGTTCCTGACTGCGGAGAAGACAGAGGACAATGGCAGTGACAGTCCATGAAGACGATCAACCAGTGGGTAAGTGAGCATCATCGTCCATTGGACAGAAAAAGCATCCACAATTGTCTCCACTTCTCAAACCTCGCAGTCTCGTTGAAGGATATTATGAGGATAATTACAGAACTGTATAGTGTGCTGCTGTAATTGGAACAATGCTATGCCTTGTATATACATTCCAGTTCAAAAAGACTCAGAGTCAGAAGTATTGAATAAAAAGTTGCATAATCACTACACTAGTAGCTGGGGTACTGTGTAGATAAATGTACCACGGTAAACCAGTACTCCTGTGTGCAGTCTTTTCAATAGCAAACACCAACAACCATTATCACAACAAGGTACCCTGTTCCACACGACTTCACCAGCAAATCATATGCAGCATGGTCAACTAGGATATCAGATCAGAAAACTCTCTCCTCACCTTCCGCAAAAAACTCAAAACCTTCCTCTTCATCTGACCCCCTGTATGTACTGTTACGTCCTAATTTATGCTCTGTTACTTCCTCATCTTTGTAAATACTAATGCACTGCAATTGTTTTCACGTATGTAACTAAGTAAACTGTCTGTAACCAGCGCCACGATGCTTCCGGGCTACTGCGCGCTTAACAAAAATTCGAATAAATAAATAAATACGAGATCAGCAAAATGTGGTAAGGTTTTTTGAGGGACTTATGTCATTTCTATGAGTAACATTGCGCATTGAACCTAGAATATGCAAATGAGGGAATCATTTCCATTGACTTATAATTTCACAAACAAAGAGTGGGCAATTCGGAAGGTCCACCTGGGTCTACACACCCTCAACTCACCACCCAACCTGAGATTGGTTGATCTGTTCTCCTATGTTTCCTCCCATGGTTGCTGGCAGATCCCTTGCTGCCGAATTTGCTGCTCTCCCACTCCCCATTGTTTTGTATCTGCTCCCTTGTATCTCTAACTCCCACATCATATGCTTCCCCCGGTTATTTGTAAAGCACTCTGTTGCATCCCAAAGCAATGTCTTCACACAATAAATACCCTTATAATATTAATCATAATGAAAGTAGTAAAAATGAGATCCTGCCCATTCCAAATATAAGTATGGACGTGTAATAAGGAATTGTCCTGGTGATGATTTCAGAGGAATGGCTTTAGTCAGTAAATACAGATACATTGTCAAGGGACGAGTGGGGGATTTACAATTCATCAGTAATGGTGGGCCACTTGAGGTTCCAATATCACTTCTTCTGTGTCGCTCTCTCCCACACTTTAAAATGGCACCACATGGAGCTAAAAACTGAAAAGCTGAATACCCATTCCTGGGAGTTGGGGCATGGGTATATATTTTAGCAATGAAAGCATGGTATCCTTAAAGACTCTGAAGGTTTATTGTTTTGTGCTGAATAATCGACATATTAATGTAATCTGTGGCAAACCTCCCCCTAAATGGCCAATGAAAACGTACAAGTTACCATCTCAAAGCCTCAGGGACCTGTGAAAATATGTGGGTCACTTTTGAGGGGAGTCATCAGGTCAAACCGCCAAATCGCCCCCAAAGAACTAGTATGCCCCACTGCATCATACACAACACCTCATATCCCCCAGAGCATCCCATTGTATAGGGGAACCTGTTTTCTATTTTCAGTGCATGGCCACTGGAAATAGAAAAATAGGTTTAACATGTACAAACTGCATTTACAGAGTCTATGAGGCACCAGTAGAGCACTAGCACTTATACGTTGGCTCTGTGGTGGATGACAGCATTCACCCCAAACTTCCAGGGTCCTTTTAGACACTCATTGGTGAACCTCACATTTCAATAGATTAGTTTCCAGCTAGGTTTGAACGTTTGTGGGGCCTAGAAACATGCATATTTTTGGTGGTTTGAGTTATCCCTGATTTAGTTCAACTAGCACTATTCAATGGGAAGATTGAGAAAATGTGCAGAGCATATATATCAAGTAGTCGATAAAGTGGCACCATTAATGGCTTTGTAATTGCCATCAGAGTGACTTTATAAGAGTTATCTGGCAAAGAGTAGCATGGCCACTGCTGACCACTACATTTTCAAACAAAAACATCTGCGTAATCTGTCATTGGCTGGCACTACCACCACATTAAGGCCCACTACTGAGCTAGGCATCAGCAGTGATAGCCATTCACTTGTGATTTGACAGATGCAGCTTTTCCATATGTACCTTCTGAAAATGTCACTATGTGCCTTTAATTAATTAATTTGGCATTTATATAGTGCTACGAACCCTCAGGTATCTGAGCGCTGCTTATTATTACCCATGGTGTGTGGTGCTCATTTATCGACCTCGGAAGGATGAGTTTGGCCCCGCCGGGATTCGAACCTGCGTTAGCAAAAATGCTTTGGGCCAAGTGGCCTAGTGTCCATTTACTGATGATACATTCTGAATCACAGTTACTTTGACAAAAACAATTTGGAACATTAGTGGGAAAGAATTTGGACAGTAATGAGAGAAAAATCTACTTTACCTCAGCATATGGACCAGTGCCCAAAACACAGATTAAATGGCCATAACATCAGCACTCTAATCCGATAGAACTGAGCGAAAGACTTGGAATGCTCTTTATAAGCAAGTTATTGCTTGTTTGCAGTGTTGTAATGGCAGGTCTCACAGGGAAAGTGGTATTCGAGAGCTGGAGGTTGCAGAGAAGTAACTGCAACCCGGACAGCTGCATTTGGCTGCATTTGGGTTATGTCGCTGTCGATAACAGGTCACGTGTGATTTGCTGTTAATGCTTGAGAACACAAATGCATGTACCATGCTTTGCACTTGTTATCCACCTCATGAAGGTGCATTCATTTGGATATATGTGTTCTGTGCCTCACATCACATTTCAGCCACTCGTATTGTGTATGCAATGGTTTGCACATAGCGCAGAAGAGACAGACTTTGACACAACTGAAACGGTCAGTGACCCACACTATAGGATTTCCCAATCTGCATAGCCAATAAACTTTATTCAATTATTTTTCTGGGTCTGGAGGTATAGACTAGATACTGGGTATTGGCAGTAAATGTTTGTAGGTGCTTAATTGCGTGTGTTAAACACCTAACAAAAAAAACGCACCGTGCTGACCCTGCCACAACATACGTTCCCAAAAGATCAAACAATGCAAAACATCTACCGCCAATGCCCAATTTCCAGTCTATAAAGGGGGCGCTCATCCATAACGGGTGAAGGGGCGGGTGGTAATGGGCGATGGGGAGACAACCCCCTCTTTATGGACGACCCAAGCCATCCTCGTGAAAAGACTGAGCGCTCCCCCTGCTCTAGCGAGCAGCTAAGGGAGAGCTCCTGGGAAGGCTTTCACTGAACTGTCACAGGGAACACGGTCTCCCTTTGTCAGTTCAGTAGAAACTCAACCAAGCTGAATGAGACATGCAAATCTAGGGCTTTTTTCTTCGCCAGTCTTGCATGACCCTTTGGGGATGTAGGTTGGGTTAATGAATGCCTGCATTTGTGAGGGTATGTTCTTGTGTCTCCCCACATATCCAGAGCCTAAGGGGTGGAATGATGGAGATGTGCACATGATGGAGCCAGGAAGTACTCTCTGCTTTCTTGTTCTTGTTGTATGCTTCGCGGGAACCAGAGCACCTTCATTAAAGATGATAGAGCAGGCCCAAAAGACAGGAATCCAGAGCGGGTTCCAGGTATGAACATTTTAAAAAATGTATTTGTGTTTGTGTGTGAGTATGCAAGGGTTTATGTTTGTCAGTGGGCACATGAATTATGGGAGAGTGTATGTTCTTTGGGTGTGCATGTTTATGTGAGAGAACATGAATGATCTATAGGTGCGCGGGTGAATGTGAAAATTAATGAACAATGTAAGAAGTCATATGAGTGCTGATACATGTGAGTGAATGTGAGCATTACTTACAGTAATCACAAACAATCCTATTCAAAATCTTCTTCGTCATGCTACTTGCATCAAGAGTAAGGACTGGGATAAGGAAGAGGGACATGGGGTAATGAAGAATGAATGATGCCTTATGAATGCGGATGCATATTTTTGAATGGGACCGTGTATGACTGATGCTGTCTGAATGCTGATGCGTATGAGTGAATGGGAGAGTGAATGTGGGGATTAATTACTGGTTATCTTCATTAATCCTAGTCTACCTCTTCTCCATCATGGTACTTGCATCACAAGTAAATACTGGGAATAGGAAGAGGTGCATTGAGGGAATGACCCAGAGACAATGGTAAATTGTCCATCCTTCTTCTATTAAACCCCTCTTCTGCCTTCGACCTCATCAAACACCCAACCCTCTGCCTCCCCCAGTGGCTGACTACGCCCCTGAGGCAACTAAATGGATTGCCTCCTTCCTCACAGAAAAAAACACTCAAGTCTTCACTGACAACTCTGCAGCCCCACTACCCTACTCCAATGTGCGTCCCACAAGGCTCCTGCATCTCCCCCCACTCTCTACAACATCTACACTAAACCTCTCTTTGATCACCTGGATGCCCTTGGTGTTTCATCTACCAACTAAGCGTATGACACAGATCCTCCTCCCCCTAATGGGCAACTACCTTCAGGACACTTCCATGCTAAACTCAATCTACAAGATTATCCAAGGTTAGGTGGCATCCCCTCTGCTCTGCCTAATTGATGAAAAACCTGAACTCCTGCTCGTCGGCTCCTCAGCAATTCTCAACAAACTTGATTCCCCCTACCGCTCCTTTGTCATAGATGGGATTACAATTCCTGTCTAACCGGCAGTAGAAATACTGGGTGTCTACCTCAAAGCCACCCTTAACATGACAAGTCATTGCCTACTCTGCCGCCCACACCATGAAGCTCATCAACACCAGCAGACTTTTCCCATCCACCAACAAATGTTTCACTATTGCTCGAGCTATCATCAGAGCCATGCTAGACTACGGCAATGCCCTTTTAGCACGCACCACAAAAAGAAACATCAGCAAACTGCAAGTTATCCAGAACAACGCACTCCGGGCTGCTGTCACACTCTCCATACGCGTCCACATCACAGCAGCCAGAAGAAATGTCCATTGGCTCCCGGTTTGTGAACGTATTCAATTCATAATTATCTCCATCACTCACCACTTTATTGCCAGCGTAAGCCCTTCATACCTGTCAAAAAGACTCAAAAAAACATTTCAACTAGGCCCACAAACTCTGCATACTGCCATCGCCTCTCCATCCCGAGATTCAAATGCAGCAGAGTAGGAGGCTCAAGTTTCCTGGTCATGGCCCCCACGCTTTGGCACTACTTACCACCTACTCTCTATGTGGAACCATCATATTGGACGTTCGGGCAAAACTCTTGACAACTTGGCTGTTTGTCTAACCTGAACTGTCCTCCTCCTCTCTCCCTTTCCTCTTCTCTCAACCCAGAATATGCCCTGTAACCAAGGCCTAGGTACCTATGGGTTATGCATGCTATACACATGCAAAATAAATGATATGATATGATATTATATGGCATTTATAACGTGCCTATACAAAAGTGTTTCATTTATTTATGAATAAATAAATGAAGAATGAATTATGCAGCATGAATGCAGATGCATGTGTGTGAATGGGAGAGTGAATGAACAGTGCATGATGCCAAATGAATACTGATCTGTGTGTGTGGATGAGAGAGTAAAGGAAGAATTAATTATACCATATGAATGCAGATGCATGTGTATGAACGGGAGAAGAATTAACAGTGAATGATGCTTTATGAATGCTGATGCGTGTGTGAATGGGAGATTGAATGAAGAATGCATTTTCTCGTTTGAATGGTGATGTTTGTATGTGAATGTGAATGATGAATGAATGCTGTATGAGTGCTCATTGATAAATGTTGGTGCGTGTGTGCCAGCAAAACAGCAGGCCTTCTATTGGGGGTAGTAGGATGTGAGTGGGACTTTTTGGTGTGTGCAGTTGGGACCGTTTTTCACCATTGCATTGTTTTTACTTCTTCACTGGGCAGCGAAAAGAAAGACAGTAAAATGCGATCTTCTACTTGTACTGTGTCACTTTGATGGGTTCAGTCCGGACATGTTATTATACTGTGGAATGGGACTTTTTGACTGGGCATCAGGAGTGAAGGCAACATAATGAGAGCTCATATCCGGGACTGGCCAAAATTGGTGGGTCCAGTCTGGACATATTTCTTTACTGAGGTAGGACATTTTTACAGGGCATTAGGGGGAAGTCCTTATGATGAGTGTCCCTACATGGCATTGGCCCACATTGGTTGGTCTCATCTGTACATGTTCCTTTACTGTAACATGGCATTTTTTACTGGGCATCAACAGTGACGGCAGACGGATGAATGTTCCTATGTGGTATTGTCCCACATTGGTGATTCTATACTATACATGTTTTATTACTGTGGTATAGCAATGTTACTGTGCCGTGGCATTTAACACTTGTAAAGCCAACAGGAGTATGTTATTATATGGTAATACTGGTATATATCGGTGCAGCCTTCATGGACATGTATGGGCATAGACAATATGAACATATTTTCAATACTTGCATATGTTTTTTGTCAAAGGCATCATGAAAATTAGCTCGAAAATGCTCCTATGCAATGTTGATGACTTGCATGTATTGGATTTTCTCATGTGATACCCTACAAAATCCATTGAAAATTGTGGCTTTTTAACCCAATTCATTTGCAGAAGGTGTGTTGAAAATGCACGATTTTAATGCAACATTTTAAAAATGTTCTTTGGGGGAGAACTTCCTGAACTCCCCTTATTTTATTTATTTATTTATTTATATGGCGCTGCAGCCCACAGGCATCAGAGCGCATTCCAAAAAGACAGGACATGCGGAAACAGAGTACGGGACAGTGGTAGAACCACACATGTAAGTCAAGTCAGGCAAAATACAGAGGTTTATAGGTGCCTAGCCGGGAATTATTTGAATAAGAAAGTCTTAAGTTATTTTCTGAAGCATAGATGGTTTCTTTCCAACCTCAAAGTCACGGGTAGTTTGTTCCATTTAAGGACACTTCTGCTCGTGAAGGCCTTGCCTAGACCCGCTGTCTTTTTTTGCTGGAATTATTTGAAGGATGCCTTTATTGGAAGATCTCAGATTATGGCTTCGTTCATGCCATTTGAATAGCTTTTTTAAGTATACGGGAGCTTTATCATAGAGGCAGCGATGGACCAGTGTGAGAGACTTGAATATGATTCTCTCCTCGATGGCCAACCAATGCAAGTCCCTTCTATCACTTGTAATATGCTCCCTTCTTGATTTTCCCGTGATAGCCCTTATGGCATTGTTCTGAATCACTTGCCATTGCTTCAGGCATTTGTTATTAGCGTTTAGGAGTAAGGAGTTACCATAATCTAGTTGGGAGAGTGTTGTTGCTCTAGCTATGGTGGTGCTGTTTCTCGGGTTAAGCAAAGGTCTAATTTTTTTGAGTAGTTTTTGATGGTATTGGCAATTTCTTTTCAGATAGGCTGTGTGGGCCTATGCTCCCAGTGAAGCCTGTAGGTAGACACCAAGCGTCTTTACCTTTTCTGATATTGCAATTTGTGCCTTTTTGATACCAAATGAGGACTATGATGGGCTCAGTTTTTTCCATGCATATGGAGATCCAAAAATCATTAACCCAGTTTTGGTACCATTAAGGCACATCCAGTTTGCCTTCATCCAGCCTTCAATGATATTGTATATGGATGTTAGTTTTTCATTGTCCTGCCTATAGTCTCCACTGAGTTCGAAGACTAATTGGGTATCGTCGGCAAAGTTATTAAAAAATATGCCAAGTTAGGTCAACATAGTACATAAGCAACGCATATATAGGTTGAATAACAGAGGGGAGAAACTGGCTCCCTGTGGGACTCCACAATCCACTGGTTTGGTCTGAGAGGCGTGATTGCTCCAGATTATCCTGGATTGTCTAACTTGTAAGAAGGAAGACACCCACTCAGTGGCCTCTTGTGAACAGTTTCCTGATAGTTCGAAGGCCTCACGGTGCCTCCAATGATCAAGCAGATCAAGGGCTGCCGAGAGGTCTAATAAGATCAGTAGGCCTGTTTTGCCTTTGTCGAGGATACCCAGCATTTCAGTCTGCAGATCTAATAATGCAGATTCAGTGCTGTGACCAGTCCTGAAGCCCGACTGTTGAGGGTGGAGGAGATCATACTTATCCACATATTCTTGAAGCTGTTCAGTGGCGATTTTGTCTAGTATTTTGAGTAGAAAATTGCAATTTGTTATTGGTCTTAAATTGGCGGGATCTTTTGATCTAGTTCTGGTTTCTTAGGTAAGGGTGTAAGAGTTACTGTTTTAATTTTTTTTTTTCCTTTATTGTTTTGGTTTATTTACAAACCTTTACAAAATCACAAACATATCAAACATTGATTTTACAGAAACAAATTGAAAGAAATACAAGAATAAAAACACCAAGCTATTTTAACTGATCAATCCAAAAATTGCAAATTATATATCAAAATGTTCAGATCCACAAAATCTAAAAAACAAAAAAAAAAGTTTTACCCTCATTAAGTGAAGTCACAGACATTTCTTAAAAAGGTTGTTACACAGATTTTTAAACTTGTACAATTATCATGTACCATTCTGTACCATAAAAATTCTCTATTCACTTCATTAGTTGAGACTACAAATTTCGCAAAATACTCTAATCTTTGAGTCCTCAAATGGGGGCAAACCAATAAAATATGTTGCAAAGTTTCCACAACACCAGAGATTTTTCAAAATCTGCACCATGGACCTCCTTCTGAGGTGCGATTTCTAATACATTTTATTTGATTAGTGGGTAAAACATTAAAGCGAAAGCGCATAAAATCATTATGCAACCGCTTACACAGATATTTGATTAAGTAGCCTTCCATGACAGGTTGCCATTTCCAAGTAGAACAGGCAAATTTATACAGTTTTGAATCTAAGATTTTACCTTTCGTTCTTTGCCAATCAAAGCCCATTAAATTGATCTTCACTTTTCCCGGCTTATTACATAATGAGATCATAGATAGACCTAGCTCTTTCAAACAATTCTCACTTTCACCTATTAACGCATACATGAAAGGATTCAAAGCTTCTTGATAAGCACATGCATACAAGGTTTCATCCATCAATGTTTTACATTTTTTCCAGAGGCATAGTCTCTTCCAAGTTGCATAGGAAGAAAGTGAGTGCAAACCCAATTAATATCGTATTAGGGCCAGTGGTATGCATTTGGGCAAAAACCACAGCACAGCTCTCCAGATTTTTCCTTCAATACTTGTCAGATGTGCATGTAGTTCATTAGAGAATAGTTCAATTCCATAGGTTAAACGTGGTATAATTTTTCTGTTATAGAATTCCCTCAACGGGACCATAGAAAATGTTCCAAATTTGTTATCAATAGCCCTCAGCTGTCTAATGGCTATTTCTGATTTCAAAGTCAACTGACTTTTTATCAGATTAGTGGAATCCTGGCTAGAAAAGTAAAATCCCAGGTTCTTAAGCGATGGTTGTGCCTTAATCCTCTTTCCTTCACATGTCCAAGCAAAAGCACTCTGTTTTTTATTGTTCTTACCAAACCGGACAATAACCATTTTACTGGATTAATTTTAAGTTTGAGATTGTCTATAAATATTTCAAAGGCTCTAAGTAGCCTTTGTAGTCCAATTTCGGTTTTATCCAAAAGAAGAAGATCGTCGGCGTATGCCATCCAAGCTATGCACACATTATTCAGTTTGGGAAACACCATACCTTTACTACCAAGTAACTAGGTTTTGAGCACCACATACATAAAGGTTGAAAACCGTAGGGGCCAGCATACAACCTTGTCTTAGCCCGTTCGGAATAATGATTGCATCAGAAAGTAAACCCTCTGTCGTTAAGCGAACCTTCAAACTAGTGTCTGTGTACAGGGCAATAATAATCTGGAGTAAATGAGCTGGAATACCAAGTTCTTTTAACTTTAGCCACAGAAGTTGCCTATCTACAAGATCGAAGGCGGAGCTAAGGTCCATCGAGGCCACAATTAGAGATCTCTCCCCCTGCCTCATAGATTTGGCTATTAAGGTTTTCAATACAAGACCCCCACAATCGGTTAGAATATTTTTTTTAAACCTATTTGTTTCGAATCAAGAATGGATTTGGCTTTAATCCATTCTTGCACTTCCCTTAAAACCAAAGAGCAGAATATTTTTGACTCTGGGTCAGCAATTGCTATAGGCCTATAGCTAGTGGGACACATGCGTGAACCCTTCTTGAAAACCGGAATGACTATGGATACTTTCCATGAAAGTTGAATAATCTTGGTCTCTAAGATATTAGCATACAAAGTTGACAGAATGTTTCCCCATATTACCGGGTCCATTTTTAGCAGTTTATTAGACAAATTATTCGGTCCAGTGGCTCCTGAGTTTTTTGATTTCTTTATGAGATCTATGATATCATAAACTGAAGCATTCAAAGACCAAGACTGACTTTCAGCAATTGTTAATTTGCATGTCACCTCATTGACAGTGTATAGTTTGGAGAAATGACCCAGCCATACATCCTCATTAATAACATTCAAGGCCATATCCTGTTGAGGTTTTTCAATTTCATTTATCAAATGCCAAAAATTGGTACATCCATATCCACGTAGAGGTTTCAACATTAACTCACTGTCCTGCTGCATTCGAGAAGCTCTATATTGAAAGTGCCAATTTTTATAAGATTGTTTAATTTCGTTTTTTCTCATGTAGTATTCAGACGGCAGTAAACTTTCTTTTTTTAATTGTCTAAGTTCTCTTCTGTATAATATTTTACATGCATAGACTAATGTATCCGTATGGTGTCTATTTTTGGTCATCAATTTCTTACCCGTCTCGGGCAGAGTAACCAGGTTATCAATGGTATTTTTAATAATCAGAGAAGTTTAAGGATAAATAACAATCATCACGATGGAACTCAGACATGGATAGGCAATCCTTTATCATTGTTGAAGTAAACTTAACATTCTTTTTGTGGCACCATTTAATTATGTTCCCTTGCTGATTGAATGTCACCCCATGAGTATATTTTTCAATAACAGGAATTTGAAAATCAACTGCCATTTTAAAGGTGAGAAAACAATGATCACTAGTGCAGGAGTCCAGAACCTCAAAGTAACATACACTCCTAAAAATGCCAGATGAAACAAAGATATAGTTTATAGTTGATTCAAAACCTCTGGCTTTCCAAGTATGATGATCCCCTCTGAGAAGTTCTAACCCCAAGGATTCTGCAAAGTGCATCCACAACCTTCCACGTAAAATACTGTTACCTCCCACCCGTGAAGGCTGTTCAGCATTGGCCAACATTTCATCACCCAGTAGCTGTTCACAAAGACAGTTGGCATTCATGTCACCAGCCAGAACCATTTGACCTCCCGGGTTTGTCTCTCGCCAGGATTCAATTATTACTCCCAATTTGGTCTGTTCTCTTCCTAGTTGCTGGTCAGTCAATTCGCAAGGGTTCCAATAGATGTTAATAAAGAGGAAAGAAAAACAATCTTTATTCATTCCTAATTTAAATGCAACCACAAGAAAGTGGTGTTCCAGACACCATTCCCCCATCTTGGAAAAAAGATTAGCTTGTGACAGCTATGAGTAGATCACCCTTTGGGCGACCCTTGTTGGAACCATGTGCACAAATGGTGACCACAGTAAACTCTTCCCAGCACAACTGCTCCCTTGACCATGTCTCCTGAAGAAGAACAAAGTCAAATCGTGATAGATAGCTCGTAACTTCTTCATTATTCAAAAGATTCAAACAACCCTGTGAGTTCCAGCTCACCAGTTTGAGAGTCACACAGGAGCTAGAGAGGTTTGCCAAGTTTTCCGAGTGAATCAATAGATTCCCTCAGAGTCAAGGCCAACCACCTCCATTCCTGTTTGTTCAGATCCGATTCATCATTAGAAGACTTATTAGCTTGGCTGGTTTCTAGTTGCTCTGCTTCATGCAGCCTAGGCTTCTGTTTTAATGGCACATGAATTTTGTGTTGATGGATATCAAACCTAGTTTTTGAAATGATTCGGCCTCCTTTAGCAACAAAGACCTTACCAAAGGAGAAGGAATGACAAGTCTTACATAGTCATATCTAAATCTGTGATAAAATCAACCAAAGTGATGTCCGCAGAAGTGATCAAACTGAGCTCAGGTATAGTAGCTAATAAAGATAAAATGTATGATCTATTTAGTGAGATATGTCTGGGGTCTATGAAGAATACTTTCAAAATCAAGCCCGGGATTTCAGGAAACACAGGTTGTCTTAAATCAGTGTCCCGGTTATCAGAAAAAGAGCCCACAATATAAGATTTGTGTTCATTAAATTTGACTTCGTGGTGAGCTCTTCCCTGCCCTCTCGGTACATTCCCCTGACATGAGACCGGGACCTCTCCTGTTGGCAGTATAGAAAGATTTATTCCCATGGTACAATTGTTTATAGAGGTCTGATTTTCACCAAGCACCTTTAGAATAATACGCCTGAAATCATTCTCTTTTGCCTCTTCATCAGTACCATGAGCACCCACACTTGTCACATAGTTAGCGTTGGAGTAAAGAAGCTCACGTTCCCCATTCACATCGTTATCAATAATAGAGTGAGTGTCATTCTTCCCAACATCATTGTTGCTACTCCAATCCACACTGCCCAAACCAGTGTTAACTGAAATTCCAGATTGTTTCACACGAGTTATTACCTTGGGTTGTTTTTCATTGATCGATTCTCTAGTGTGACCTACACAACTTACTAATGCAGGATGAGGCATTTGTATGACCTTGGGGATACTGTTAGTAGTACAACCTTCATGGTGTTTAATACCCCAGACACCTTTAGAGTTTGGGTTTTCTTTACTAAAGTCCAGAGAATGAACACCTTTAAAAATTTGATACAGAACATCAGACTTTCGTTTTAAGGCTTCACTCAAAGTGTTCTCCCCTTCTGTGAAAGCGCCTCTTTGAGCACATTCCACATCAATTATTTGTCCAGTCATGATAGCCGTTGTCAAGACATTAGCCCCCGAATTTGTCTGAATCAATGTAGGTTCTTAGAGCATAGCGCCCTCTTCACAAGCTAACTGTTGCATATCCACCTTTCTCATGAATTTTTGCGACATTTTGTTTCTTGCCGCATTGTTATTATTTTTTTTTAAATTTTGATTAGCCAATTTCTTACTCTGTCGTTTAGAAATTTTCACCTCAAAGACATCATTATTAGGAGTCTTTGAGCAGCCATTTTTTTCTTTACCAATATCAAAAGCCTCTGCCTGTGACTCAATAGTTAGGCTTTCTGAGAGTAAACCACCCCCAACTGCTTGTTTAGATGGAATTGTAATAATCTCTTCATGAGAAGCAGATTTGTCCAGGACAGTTTTTACATTATCCCTTAACAGCCCCTCAACATGGGCAAAAATAATGGGGGTTTCTCAATGCCTCAGCAAAAGATTCCGTTATATACTGAGGCATTTTCAAAAACTCTGTGGTTAAATTTGTCAGACTGCTGTTTGTTTTCTCATTTCCGACAGCAGTAGTCTGTTAAATATGCTCAATGTTGCAGCAAGGTCAGATCCTATACCCATGTTGGTCGGCTGATTTTTAGGTATAGCATCCACATCTGACACATGCCTTGCCTCCAGAGATGGACTAAATAAGGTATCAGCAAAATTGTCATAGCAAAAACGACTTTCTTTCATCACGTTAGGTTCCTCCAATACAACCTCTTCCACAGCGATAGTAACCCTCCCTGAAATAAATTCAGGTAGTTCCTCATCAGCAAAGAGGGGTTGTGAGGGGTCAATTAAATCCTCTGTAGTCTTACAATTAAGAGAACAGTCCTGCGCGCATTGCAACAAGGCTTCTCCCTCATCACTAATAACTGGAAGAGGAAGAGCCGCAGCCCGCGACAATCTCGCACGACGTGTGCTAACAGCATTGAAAAAATCAGCTACGATGTCTTTCATTGCAAACGCAGCTTTCTTTTCCCCCATATTCAGATCACAGAGGGCAGATTGCAGTACACGTTTTTACCTACTTACCTTACCGCCTAACTACGAGGTCCCTTTGCAGGACCCAACCTTAACGTCTGGTGTAGACCAGCCGTTAAAGTTGGGACCTGCAAAGGGACCTTGGTGCTAATTACGGTATCACAATTTGCGGTACCGTAATTAGCCCATTCCCCATTCCCATTGAGTCCTATGGGGCAAAAATGGGAATGGGGAAGGGCCATTGAGAAAGGGGGAATTACCGCCCCGCCAACCTTGGAATAGGGTGGTAATTCCCTTTTTCTCCATGGTGGTACCGGTATGGTACTGGCGGCAACATTGGTGCTTATAGCACCATGGTTTACCACATAACGTGCAATGAGGCCCAATGACCCAAAAAAAAAAAAAAAAAAAGGAGTAGTGAATCGGTTAAATCTCTCAAAGAAGCACAAGTGCGAAACAAAGTCAACTAGGTCACAACTTGTCCTTACCAGCCAAAACTCCAACACTGTATTCTGTTCCACTACAGAATATCACCGAGCATATTCTACTCGATGTAATGAATGACAAGAAAGTGTTAAACCAGCACCGCACACTGCTCACAGTGAACAGTAAACAGTGCTTACTGGTGCTTCGTTGTGCGCGCGCATGGTTCGCTGCACCATGGGTATTAGTAGAAAGAGGTCGGAGCAGGCAGGGGGCGGAGCCAGTGACGCTTGCTGCGAATCAAGGGAGAGAAAGTATAGTAAGGTACTTAAATTACACAGTACTTAATACAGTAGTTCAGACTAAGAGTCCGTACATAGATGCCCATGAGCCTATGTATTTAAACAAATCCAATGGAGTTTAGTTAAGTTCCAGAGCGCTGTATATTCACCTCCAGGCAACAGCGGTGTTACAGCCAAAGACGTCCTCTTGCCTGCGCGGCAGCAGCGGCATACAGAAAACTCCTCACACTCTTCCCAGCCGGTCCGAACAGTAAACAGTGCTTACTAGTGCTTCGTGGTTACTGTTTTAATTATGGCAGGTACAATGCGGTCCCTAAAGGACGCCTTTACCATTCTTCTGAGAAATGGAGCGAAGATGTCAACATTTTCTAGTATTAGTTTGGGTGACAACACATTTCCTGTACATGATGTGCATCTAATACTTGAGAGAGTTTTCTTAATCTCTTCCAGTGATATGGGTGAAAATTGGAATTTAGGATTTTGCGATCCAGACTTAGTCTCACGTGGTTTGTTCGCGATAAGTGGATTACAGTTCTGACTGACAATTTAGGATGGTTTCTCTGGCCTCGATGATTTTGTTGTGAAAAGTCATTTGAACATTCTCACAGTCTAATTCTGTTGGTTGAAATGTTGGGGTGAGAGCCTTGGGTTTATCAATGGCTTTAAGGATCTAGAAAAGTTTACCGGTGGAATTGGAGGCCATGCTGATTAGTTCATTGTAGTGATGTTTCTTGAGTTAGATGAGTTTGGTCTTGTATCTGCTATCTGCGGTCTTCCAGTTCGTTTTATTTGATTCTGTGGGGTCTTTTGACCATTTCCTTTCTAACTTTCGTTTCTCCTTTTTTAGTTTGATGGCATCGGCATTGAACCATTTTTGATGGTTTATGTTGGGTCTAACTTGTTTATTTTTCATGGGAGCATGGAGGTCTAGCAGTTATTTTATATATTGATTATATACCAATATGATTTCCTCACATGGATCATCATCTTTAGTATTAAGCATAATTTTGTCTATGTCTTCTGATAGAATGGTTGGAGTGATTTTTTTTAAAGTTTCTATCTTGTACTGTTTTGGGTGAGTTGTTTATTTTCACTGCTTTTTGTTTGAGAGCGAGTAGAGCTTCAATTTTATAGTGGTCTGTCTAGATACTGTTGCTGGCATATGCTATACTTAATTGCAATAACTATACCAAAGAAAACCTATATAACATACACACAATATCAAATATGCTGCGCAATGGCAACTGTAGGACATGTAAAACTATTATGCCCAGTCAACAAAAATCGAATCCTCCGTACACATGCCGGTTAAAGAAATAATGAAGTGCTAAATTACTATGCCTTGACTGAAAGACAATGAACAATCATAATGGGAAAAAAGGAAAACCTCCTCTGAGGATTGCTGTGCCTAGGCAAGTCTATGGGACCCTAAATAATTAGTGGCGCCTGACTTCCCGGTGCCATCGGGCTATTACAAGTCCGGCGGCCGGAAAGTCAGACGTTCCTCCCCATTCCCATAGAGTCCAATAAGACTCTATGGGAGTGGGTACACGGAAGCACCGGCACCGTTGTTAATGGTGCCGGTGCTTCCGTGACAGCTTGGCCTGCCGTGACCGCTGTGCCTGGCAGGGTCAGACCTGTCGGGAACAGCTGCTCTGGCAGGCAAACCTGTAGTTTGCCGGTCCGGAAACAACAGTGCCGGTAAGCATACTGGCACTGTTGTTTCCGGACCGGCAATCTTAGAATGATGCCCTATGTCTCCTTGCCCAGTGTACACATATCAGAAAGTGAAATGTGTAATGCAGCCTTTACAGGAATTAAGAGCCTCCATTCCTAGTTTGCTGATTGGCTAAACAGGTGGAAACAGCGAGAACAATAAAGGGGACGTATGGGATGCAGCCTTCCATTAGTGGTTCCAAGCTGCATTCTTACATTGAAGAACGCATCCTCTAAAGCACATTAGCACCCTTATCTTATTGTTTTGCTAAGGCAATTGGAAAAACGATTATACGCAATGTATGGACACCGTTCCTGGGTATTCACTCGGAAACTGCCTTCCTCGGCTGTATTATCCAAGTTGAGATTTCAGTGCCAGGCCCCTTCTCCCACTGCACTGTCACCTTTGCCCATCTGGTACCATCTCTCGTTGCCCTCCCACTTTCCTGACACCAGTGCACACTACCCCCTTAAGGCACCAGCAGCATCGCATCCACGCGTGCGAGGTGCCACGTGCCAAAACAATACAACAGCCCAGCATTACTCAACCAGCCTCTTTCTTTTTACTCCCTTAAAACGAGCCTTTCCCACCATACCACCCACCCACGGGTGCTAAAAGGCTAAGCACCCTGGGGTCGGGATTCCCAAACATTAGGTGCGCAGAAAGCCTGACTCAATGCTCAAAGCGAACCATGGAACAATTCACAACCGAATTAATCTCACTCTAGTTTAGGGTCAACGTGCAGCGGTTGTAAACAAGACCACACTAAGCAACACTGGTTCGATCCCCGGGTTCGCGCTTAGAAACCTCTGGGTATTAAGTTTGTTATAAATAAACAATCATATCATATCACTCTTGGTGAAAGATGAGCACAGGTGTAAGCTAGAAATAGTTGGAAGCGGCTAGTTATATAAAGGAAGCACGCGACAAGTTCGTAATTCTGCATGCACTGTTTGCTCCTTTCCAATAATAAAACATGTGTTTTTTTTTCAAATGCAGACGTAGCGCAATAGACAGATTAAGTTCTCGATTTAACAATGCCATCCAGCATCGGTGAATGTCGACTGAACTGATGCCTTTAAACGGGAAAATGAGTTGAGCGTCGGTAAACTGTTGCTTTCGTTAATACTTGTCTCCAGTTTATTGGGTTTTGGAGACTCACAGCCTGCTTTAGCCTGCTTAAGCAATTAACCTTATTTGGCAGATTATCAGCTCTATTGATTGTTTGTTTGTTGTGTCCTGGAACTGAAACGAACTGGAAAATTAAGGAAATCATGCTCTGGGGGCCTGCGTGTATTCACCTTGCATTTTCTGATTTAGTGGTAATCCGCTGTTGTCAAGATTATCACCTGGTGTTTTACAAATTATCCCTCGCAAAACTAAACAAAGATAGGGAAATTAATGAATTATTCATCTGTGACTTTGACGGGATTTAAATATACAACAATGCAGTGGCGCTGTACAAGTAAAAGATGGTGCGAGCTGAGGAGCGGGCTACAACAGGGGGCGTCACCGTCAGTATCCTGACGTCATTACGCAGTGTAGTGTTATATGAAGACCAGGTTACTCCATTACTCCCGGTCAACAGCTCCTATCTGAATTGGAGAAGGAATTTGCAGGATGACAAATAAACACATATTTTATTTGTCCGATATGGGTGGGGAAGAGAGAGTGAGGGTAGGGTTGGTGGGGGTAGGGTGGGAGTCTGCAGGTAGAGGAGGGGGAGAGTGGGGGTAGACAGAGTAGAGTTGGGTCAGTAGCTGGAGGTACAGAGAGCAGGTGTAAGGTGGTTGGATGGGGGTTAGATAGAGTGGGGTAGGATAGGTAGTTGGAGTTAGAGAGAGTGGGGTTAGGGTAGGTAGGTGGGGTTATAGAGAGTGGGTCTAGGGAGGTTGGGTGGGGGTACAGCTATTGGGGGTAGGGTGGGCAGGCGGGTTTAGATATAGTGCAGTATGGTAGGTGGGAGAAGAGGAAGTTGGGGTAGGGAGGGTTGGTGGGGTTATAGAGAGTGGGGGTTTGGTAGGTAGGTGGGGCTAAATGGGGGGTATAGGGAGGGTGAGTGGGGGTAGGGAGAGGGGGTGGGTTGGGTGGGCAGTGGTAGAGATAGTTGGTAGAGAGAGTGGGGGTAGGGTTGGTGAGTGGGGTGGCCTGGGAGACTGGGGGTAGGATGGGAGAAAGAGGGAAGAGAGGGTGGGTATAGTGTTGGAGGGTGGGGGTAAACATAATAAGGTAGATCCATTTCAGTAGGGTAGGGTGGCAAGGTAGAGCGAGTGGGGCTAGGGTGGATGGGGTACAGAGTGTGGATAGTGCTGGTCCGTGTGATATGGTATGATATGATATGGCATTTATAATGCACCTATATGCAAGTATTTCAGGTGGTGGTAGTGTAGGGGTAGATAAAGCAGGGGGTACAGTGGGTGGGTTTTGGTAGAGAGAATGGGGTAGGGTTGGTGGGGGTAGAGAGAGCCGGTTTGTATGGGTTGATGTGACTAGAGTGAACGGTTGAGATTAGAGAGAGCAGGGGTTGGGTGGGGGTAGAGAGAGCAGCATTAGGGTGTGTACGTGTACGTAGAGAGAGCAGGGAAGGTGGGCAGGGATAAGAAGGGCAGAGGTAGGGTTAGAGGAAGGGGTAGAGAGAGAGCTAGGGTAGTGTGAACAGTGGAAATAGAGAGTGCTGGAGTGAGGTGTGTGAGGGTATAAAGAGTGATGGTGGGGTGTGTAAGTGTATTAGAGAGAATGGAGGAGGGGCGGGCAAGTGGGGATAGACAGACTGTGGGAGGAAGTGAGTAGAGTGTGTGGGGGTGGGGTGAGAGGGTGAGGTATACAGAGTAGGGTTGAGTCATTGGCTGTGGGTAGAAAGAGCAGGGGTAAGGGCGGTGGCTGAGGGTAGAGAGAGTGGGCTAGGGTGGGTACATGGGGTTAGAGTGGGGGTAGTGTAGGTAGGTGGGAGAAAAGAGAGTGGGGGTAGGGGGTGGGTGGGAGTAGATACATTGGCGTAGGGTCGGTAGGTGGGTTAGATAGAGTGGGGGTAAGGTAGGTAGGTGGGAGAAGAGAGACTGGGGGTATGGAGTGTGGGTGGGGTTAGAGAGCATGGGGGTAGGTTCTGTGTGTGGTTGTAGATAAATGGGTATAGGGTTGGAGGGTGGGGGTACACATAGCAAGGTAGGTTGGTTTGAGTGGGGTAGGGTGGGAGGATGGTGGTAGAGAGAGTGGAGATTGTGTGGGTGGGGTAGAGACTGTGGATAGGGCTTGTGGGTGGAGGTAGGGTGGGGTAGATAGAGCAGGTGTTAGGGTGGGTGGATATTTGGTTGAGAGATTGGGGTAGGCTGGGTGTATGGTGTGAGAGAGTGAGCAGGAGTTGGGTGGGGGTAGAGAGGGCAGCAGTAGGGTGGGTAGGTGTACATAGAGAGAACAGGGATAGTGTGGGTGGGGGTAGAGAGAGCAGGGGTTAGGTAGAGAGAGCCTGGGTATAGTTGAGCATGGGGGTAGAGAGTGCGGTGGTGGGGCAGGCGAGGGTATAGAAAGTGGGTGTTGGGTGTGCAGGTGGGGCTAGAGAGAATGGAGGTGGGAAGGCTGGGTGGGGATAGAGACAATGGGGGTGCACTGGGTGGGTGTGGTAGAACGAATGGGGGTGGCATGAGAGGGTGGGGGTAGACAGAGTATGGTAGGATCAGTGGCTGGGTAGAGAGAGCAGGGGTAAGGTGGGTGGCTTGGGGTAGAGCGAGAGTGGGCAGGGTAGGTGGCTGGGGTAAAGAGAGTGGGGTAGGTGGGGCAAAGAGAGTGGGGTGGAGTAGGGAAGTTGGGCAAAGATAGTGGGGTAGGTTGGGTGGTGGGTGGTAGAAAGTGTGGGGTTGGGGTCCGTGGGGTTAGAGAGCAGGGTTGGGTGGGAGCAGAGAGAGCAGTAGTATGGTGGGTAGGTGTATGAAGAGAGAGGTGGGGTAGTGTGGGTGGGGAGAGAGCAGGGGTAGGGTGGGTCAGCAGGGGTAGAGAGAGATGGGGTTTGGTGAAGGGTGGGAGTGAGTGTGTGGAGGGTGGGGAAGGTGAGGGTAGAGAGAGTGGGGTGGGATGTACGGGTGGGGGTGTGAGTGGTGGTGGGGTGAGTGGATGGGGCTAGAGAAAGTGAGGGTGGGATGGGTGAGGGAGAAAGAGTCTGGGTGGGTTGTGAAGGTGTATGTAGAGAGAGCAGGGGTAATGTGGATGGCAGGGGTAGAGATAGAATAGGTAGTGTGGGTGGCTGGGGTAAAGACAGTGCGGTAGGGCTGGTAGGTGGGGTTACAGAGAGTGGGGGTAGGGTAAGTGGGGTTAGAGAGAGCAGGGGAAGGATGGATGGGTTAGAGAGAGCAGGGGCATGGTAGAGAGCAGGGACAGGGTGGGTGTTTGTAGAGAGATCAGGGGTATGGTAGAGGGAACAGGGTTAGGGTGTATAGGTAGATGTAGAGAGAGTGGGGGTGAGGAGGGCAGATGGGGAAGAGAGCATGGGAGTAAGCGGGTGTGGTAGAGAGAGTGGGAGTAGGGCAGGCAGGTGGGGGGCATGTGCCCTTGGAGTGGAAAAGGGGCAGAGCTCTCTTTTGCCTTTAACGGTTCTTTCTTCACCTCAGCTGAGGGCTTTGGAGAGTGAAACTTTCCCAAATTAAGTCTTTCACAGGGTGTCCAGACATTTGGTCGACCTAAAACTGGTCGAATGACATTTGGTCGACGCAATTTGGTCGAAAACCAAATGGTCGAATTATTTTTATATTTATTTTTCGGGTTTTCGTTTTTTACAAAAATGGGTTTTTAGAAAAAAAGGGGGTTGGGGGAGGACCCCCCCCCCAAAAAAAAAAGGTGAAAATAAAGAAAAAAAAAATTCAACCATTTGGTTTTCAACCAAATTGGTTCGACCATTTGTCTGGTCGACCAATTTTTTTCGACCAAATGTCTGGTAACCCTTTCACAGCACATCTATGTGTCTTGAGAGGATCTGAGAGAATATGAGAAAGGGGTGGGGGAGCCCTTCTTCTAACCCCTTAACTGCCATGGGTTCCCCTCTTACCCCAGTGCCAAGGCTTTCTTAGGTGCTTTTGGTATGTCGCCATTCAATCCCTTGTAACATTTTTGTTACATGAGATATCTCGGCCAAATTTAGCACCTTTTTGTCCCACATGTAGGCGGTCATAACACCACCAAGGTATCCTAATTTGCTGTAGGGGGTTTTGAGGGTAGAGAAAATAACCGAAAAGGAAGAATATTTATTTTTTTCTCCAGAAAATGCCAATAAAATGATGTACAAAGAAGCCTGTGTTTTTTCCTTATAAGAGCTAGGAACAAATGGTTTGCTGTGCTGAATTCCCCTTTTCCAGGCTTCCAAGAACAGGTTGAATGGAAACCAAAAAAGGGAAGGGTAAAAAAGCTGAATGGGAACACAAAAAGGCATACATTTCTGAAAAGTAGAAAAAATTGCAAGTTTAGGAAAGGGTGATTTGCGCAGGTCAGGCAACAACCATGTAGGGAAAAATTCCATAGTTTGAGTAAAAATCGTCAAAATGGCAGATAAAAAGGTATGTGGTGGACATGGTTGGCCTGGTAAGGCAATGGCTTCTGTGGATTTCGAGAAAACAATGCTCTGCTACATTCCCCTGACTCTTCCAGTTAGGAAATCACACATTTTTTGTAATTTTTCACAAAACAAACAATACCACACGCCAAAAACTGAACCATGGTACACTGGATTTTTATGCTTACAGCCTAACCAGATGTACTTAGCATGTGTAAATAAGGAAAACAAATGTGGTGATGAAGGGCAAATATACATCTTTTGAAAGAGCACATATAGACCTTTTGAAGGGTAGGTGACTTGTACAGGTTACAAAAGTGAATAGTGCCTAAAGCAGCGACTAAATGTAGGTCACATTGGGAAATGAAAGGGTTGTGTGACAAAGTGCATCAGCAAATGGGTTGAAATGTTATGAAAACCATGCAAACACAACAAATGTTGTATCTTCCCGCGTTCCCACAGGTGTCCCGACTAAGAAAACGGTACCTCACATGTGTGGCTGTACCAACCTGGGAACAAAGAGAAAAGGCTAAACCACTGGTAACCCCAAGCCTTTCCAAGGCAGGCTTCAAGCGGAGGGAGCAGGACTAGCAATGCCAGTGAAGGCACGCTAAAGTGAAGTGAGTTGAAATGCTGTTGCAGGGAGCAGGAGTGATGTTCCTTTGTAAGGCATGCACAAATTCAGAGCCTATCTTTGCCTTTCAAGGAATGATGGGCATTCCCGGAAATCAGTCAATCTCCCAATACTTTCCCTTTGTATGATACAAAAGGAATCAAGGCTGTAGGCAGAGGGCTGGCTTGGAAGGTTATTGGGGACAGTACACCCGAGTATCCCTCCTCATTCCTTGTTTTTTACACACCTTACATTTTCTGTATGGTTGTTTCTTCATGGTTGTGGCAGGAACATAGTCAGCAAAGTGTCGTACTTTCAATCTAGTCACATTGTCTACCTCTGGAAAGGAGGGAGTTTGAACATAGACAATGGTCAGAGATTGTACAACTTCTTTTTCAAAGTTCAGAAATGAGAGGTTGTTTTGTGGAGCAGCTGCACGGTATACAACGTAAGTCCCACAGACTTCGACACAGTTTTCACTGAGGCTGGAAAAGCAATACCTAATGAATATGTAGAGCACAACCATGAGAGTAGGTCAGTAGGTGAGCAAAGTGAGTTCACACGCAGGCTAGCAGAAGATGGTCAGAATCGTGTATGTGAGATAAAAGCTGAATTAGAGACATTTTCTGAAACAAATCAAAGTGAGATTAATGTCCATATGTTAGAAGAGGGTCCCTCTTCAGAATCCCAGTTGATAGATGACTTACACCCATTGTCGACCAGTGACATTAGCTGCTACAAGACACCAGATTTCAACCAGTGTAGAACTCAAGACTATGTTAAGTACATGGCTGTTTCTTCTCCTACACATACAAAAGAAGTAAAGCATGATGCCAAGACTTGTAATGCAATCAACAAGAATGTTGTTTCTGATATAGTTACATGGAATCAGACAGTACAGAAGTCAAAATGAAAGATTTGGTTGGAAATGAAAATGCATCTTTTTATATGGACATTGAGAGAATGAGGAGCATTGCAAAGAAAAAAGGTAAAACAGAAATCTAGTCGTCATTGCTTTAGGTTTCCACAGTTCTGTTCATCTGACCACTACCAACACCTGCCTGCCCTACTCCCACAGACAAGAATCTGATATCTACTGAAGATGTGAGTCGATCTGTAGTCATACCTAATGAAAAAATGCCTTGGCTTACCAGAGAGTCGTTTACAAGATAGACTCTTGAAACCACTGGGAGTTAACACAGATGAAAAGGGAAGTAGAAGTGACAACTGCATGATTGCAACTGAAGTTGTAACTCACAATTATGAGCTGTCTCCTACTTCCTCAGTTGGCAAACCGGATGCATGCATCTTTGGTCTCAAAAAACAAATGCCTGCCTCACAGAGGGAATTTGAGATCAATTCTGGTAAAGAAATGAGTCAGAGTGGTCATACAAATGGCAACAATAACCATTGTTTGGTGTTCCTTGGTTTGTAGTCCTACAAAGACTCAAAATGTGACTGAACATTGTGCAGTTTCTTCTATCTTACCTGTAGGCCAGAATGGCATGAGGAATGGATATGTATGTAAAGGAAAGCACGATGAATCTGGTTTTGGTTTAGAGGATGAATTGCAGCATTCAAACACAGTATTCCCAGCCCTAATGTATGACACTGGAGGGCAACAAGACGTGAAGATGGTAACTCCCATGAAATTCAAGCTGTCTCCTCTGATTCAGACTTGTCTGGTTGCTCATCTTGCAGTCCATATGACATGCCAGATTTTGTAGAAAAGTGAAACGCATCTACTCCTGTGGATGATGAGGCACTTTCTGATTTTCAAATGGCACACACTGAAATAATTAAAATACAATCTAGAGTAGGAATTGTTGGGATTAGAACAAGTCCAGTTCTTGCTAGCTGATTTTCAGGAAGTACGTATGAAAGTGAAATTTCAAACAAAGCATCACCTACCTGGCCAGCTATACATCTTTTCCCTCCAGAAAGGAGAAAGGGGCTCCCTGCAACCACTGCTGAACTTGGGGGAGGAAAGACCCACATGGGAGATGGACGCCCAAGGCCAGGGACATCGCCCCCCACTGTCGCAGACCTCTGGGTGGCTGCATTATAGCTTTTCCCTCTGTGGAGGGATGGGGACCCTGCTGGGGCACCCTGGAACTGCAGCTGAACTTGGGGGACGAAAGACTCACATGGGAGACAGGCGCCCAAGGCCATGGACATCACCCCGACTGCACTAGACCTCTCGGTGGGCTGCATTACAGCTGTGCCCCCTGGGAAAGGATGAGGACCCTGGTGGGGCTCACTGGGACCACTTCTGAACTTGGACGAAACAAATGGTGAACATTAAAATAAAAGGAAAGAGCTCCAAACCAAGTGCGCATTGCATCCTCAAAAGAAATGAACATCTGCATTAGTAGCGCAAACAAATTTCAGAAAGTGGTAGTGATTATGTTATTCAGGCCACACCCATCATTGCCCTCCTTGCCTCCCCACTACCCATTCCCACCCATACCACTGACACTCCAGTCACAGTCCCTCCCAACACAGTAACCATCCACCCCCACAGTACAATGCATAATAGCAAAAGCAAATTCCGTACTACTTTCATAAGTCAGTGAAAGCTTTCGATTAGCCACAACTGCAAAGAAAACAAAAAAGAATTACAATCTGTACTCAGCCCACCAATAACACATCCAAACTTTCAGGCTGCTATCTGCAAACTTTTCGATTCCTTCAACCAGATACATGGCACATCACAGTCATATACCACCACGGAATGGTGAACTGCACACTGATAGGAAATGGGAATATGACCAACGATCAACCAAGTAAACATTGTGCAGATGGCATAGTGGCAAACTGCCCTCCCAGGGGAATAGCACTGTTCAGCTGGTCTGGGGGGCAATTTGTGGCCTGCCCCTGCGAGTGTGTCCCATGCCACCTCAATACCACCCCCAAGCACCCACTCCCGCTCACACCACCAACACTCCAGCCCCAGTTCCCACACACCCCACTAACAATCCGCCCCACTGCGTAATATACAATGTTGAAAAAACCCAAATTACATACTTACATAACAATGGAGAAGCTTGAACTGTACAAGACCTGTAAAGGGAAAAACACACATATATTATCTGTGTCAGCCCAGCAAAAACCAACCCACACTGCCATGCTCCCAACATTAACTTCCTCTACTGAGCACAGGGGGTACTCACTACATAAATTCCTTCAAAACGCCCAATGCCTACTTACTATGGTGCTCACTTCCCCTGTCCGAATACTGTGCACAGGAAGTAAACACCACACCAATGTGCAGTGCCTTTGCTAGACGCAGATCCAGCGATCCACACCCAGTACTGCACTTGCTTTTCTTGCAAAGCAGCCAGCCCCCTTCCATTCATCACAGTCCCTGGTGTCTAGTTCACCCTCCAATCCCTCAAAACACCAACAGAAAAAAACAAGAGATTTCTTCTTTTTGTTTTGTTTGCCCCTTTGCCATGGGGCAGATGGGCACATTACTGTGCCCATCTGCCCCCATGGTGGCCAAAACACACTGCTCCATGCATTGGGGGGGCTTTACCAAGTTTTCTACTGGCCCTGTTCACTCCACCCCAAATAGTTGGGGGGCATCTCATGTAGTCCTCCATGGGGCCACATAGGGGCAGAAGTCTGCCCCCAGGGAGGGCTGCATGAGATGCCCCTCTCCATTTTGGGTGGGGGGGTGGACCACCCCCCTTTTCATGACATACATGACTGGTGTTTTAGGGTGCCCCCCAGAAACCCATACAGCACCACTATTTCATGATCTTTTATTTTTTTGTTTTTCCACTTACCTAGAGGTGAATGGGCACATTAGTGTGCCAACCGGATCCCAGGGTGCCCAAAACATGCTGCCCCATCCATTGGGGGGCCTGTCCCAAGTTTTCTGGTGTCCCTCTACCAGATGGGCTACCAGAATGGATGAGGGGCATCTCAAGTAGCCCTCTGTAGCATCACATAGGGACAGAAATCTGCCCCCAAGGAGGGGGCAATGAGATCCCCCCTCCATTTTGGGTGGGGGGAGAAGGACACCCCCTTTTCCATGACATACATGACTGGTGGTTTAGGGTGCCCGCCAGACCCTCCTACAGGCACAACTATTTCTTGATCCTTGTTATTTTTGCTTTACCACTTACCTAGGGGCAGATGGGCACATTAGTGTGCCAATCTGCCCCCAGGGTGCCCAAGACCTACTGCCCCATCCATCGGAGGTCTATCCAAACTTTTCTGGTGGTCCTTTCCCCCGCACCCCAAATGGATGGGGGGAATCTCATGTAGTCCTCCCTGGGGGCAGATCCCCCTTCCTAAGGGCAGTCATCTGTTCCCAGGGAGGGCTACATGAGGTGCCCCCCATCCACTTGGGGTGGGGGGGGAGAGGGCCACCCCCCAAATCCACCCATGTTTACATTATTTTTTGGGACCTTCCCTAGGGGGCCGATGGGCACCCATCTGCCCCCTGGGGGGGCCACCCTGCAGCCCCATCCTTTGGGGGCCTGTCCACACTTTTGTGGTAGCCCTCTCTCCCCACCCCAAATGGATGGGAGGGCATCTCATGTAGTCCTTCCTCGGGGCAGATGCCCCTTCCTATCGGGCAGAAATCGGCCCCCAGGGTGGGCTACATGAGGTGCCCCCTCCATCCACTTGGGGTGGGGGGAGAGGGCCACCTCCCTTTCATTATTAATTATCTCCTGGTGGTCCAGTGGCGCCCCACCCCACAAAATCCACCCATGTTTACATTGTTTTTTGTTTTTTTGGGCCCTTCCCTAGGGGGCAGATTGCCTCCAGGGGGGCCCAAATCTGAAGCCCCATCCTTTGGGGGGTGTGTCCATACTTTTCTGGTCGCCCTCTCCCCCCCACCCCAAATGGATGGGAGGGCATCTCATGTAGTCCTCCCTGGCGGCAGATGCCCCTTCCCAAGGGCAGAAATCAGCCCCCAGTGGGGACCCAAACCTTCAGCCCCATGAATTGTGGGCTGGGGGAGAGGGCCGCTTACATAGTAAGCAGCCCCCCCATCCCCCATGTCACAAACACCTCCATGGTGGTCCATTGGCATTGCTGGCCGCGGATCGAGCGTTCTGCGCCCGATCCGCAACCAACAATGCTTCAAAAAAGGTGTTGTTGGAAAGGAGAGAGTCTCCCCTTTCCAACAACACCTCCCTCTATCTCAACGGCTCAATAATGCCGGAGATCGAGGGAGAGGAGCACGCACCTTTTCTCTTTCACTGCGGCAGCCAAAAAAGGTTGCAGCAGTCGAATTACTTTCAGTTTCAAGTCGGCGTGCATTACGCACGCTGACGTGAAACAGAAAGCAATACAACCCCTGGGCCAGGAGGAAGAACCTCCTCCTCACATAGCCCAGGGGTTGGATTTCAGTTTTGTGCGATCCCTTCTTTACATGGATCGGACAAAACAAAGTTTAAAAAAGGGCGAGCTATTTCGTCCTTGGCACTGCAAACGTAATGTCAAGGACGAGATAGCTCGTCCTTGGCACTTAAGAGGTTAAAGGCAAATGTCACCAGGTGATTGGACTACAACTAGCATGCTCTATTGGCCTAATCCCTGTGCTAGAGTGGACTTTGCCCTTCTGATATCACACTCAAAGTGCTTTGCTCCAGAGGAAGTGGAAGGGACAGGAAAGAGAAAGAGGACAGAGAGCAACTAAATGGTGGAAGTCTCCTGCCTATTCTACTCCCACCCATTCCCTTCTCACTAAGAACAAAGGTCTTTAGTGATGCAGCACCCCGGTGTGAGGCTACTTCTTTTGAATGGGTGTGCTCCTTTAATGCCTGAACATCTACAGAACACTCATAACATGAGAATTATCAAGGATAACTTAAGCAAAGAAGAATGTAAAGTTATGCACTGTATAAAATAAAATAAAAACACCAAAATCAAAAAAGCAGACACAGGTGGTAACAACATAATCATGAACATCAAAGAGTATATTGATGCTGCTAAAGAGCACTCAAAACTCCAGGCTTTTACTCCAAACTACAGACAGATCCCACTAAAGAGGTTTGTTTTCAAAGAGGTTAGCAAACATATGAATAAATGCCATGGGCTTGGTATAGTCAGTGGTGACAAGAAGGATTGTTTAATGTCTTCAGTAAGCAAAATTCCCATGATATACTTTCTGCCAAAAGTACATAAAGAATATGTGAAAATACAAGAAATGAGACCAATCATGTCAGGTATTGCTTGGATCACAGAACCAATATCGGAATTCTTTGACAAACATTTGAGGAAATATGTTTTCAAACTTAAATCGTACACTAGGAATCCATGGCTATTTTTACGACACTGGAGACTGTAGAATGGCAAGGAGGATACACCTTAGTGACATACAATGTCAGATTTTTATATACATCCATCAAACATGACTTGGCCTTAGGAAATGTAAAGGTTTGGTTGAGTGGAAATTCAGCCTCTCATTATGGATGAACTGATTATGGAAATGTTACAGTTTGCTCTTTCAATGGCCAATCACTTCCTCTTCAATGGCCAATATCATACACAAAACAAAAGAGTTGTTAGGGGAGCTAAGTATGCCTCCATATAGTCAATCTGTTCATGAATGAGTTTGAGACAAACCATACTTCAGCATCAAACTTGGAAGGCAGTGAAAAACATTTGAAAATATTTATTAACAACATTTTTGTTATTTGGACAGGAAGCGAAAGTGATTTACAATATTTCATAAATAAATTAAACAATTGTCGATTCCAAATAGAATTAATATGTACACACAATTCTACCTGGCTGTTTGGCGTTTTCTGCTGAAGGCTGCAGCATTTTGTTTCTCTCATTTAAGAGCGAGCGGAGCGTAGTGGAGAGAAGCCCCGCCCCACCAGGAAGTGCGGGCCTAAAGGAGGTCCCAGACGCCCTTGCGGCGTAAAGCCCGAGCAAGTCAAGGGCGAGCCAGTTGTACCTGACTGTTCGGCTGTTTGCTGCGTTGCGGAGGCGTAGGTGGAGCACTATAACACTAAAGTGAAAGCGCTGCCGCGTCCTCATCTGGAGACAGTGACCAACCGGGAAGACCTGCACGACTGGTCCAAATGGGTCGCCTGACCAGTGAACCCGCAGAGCTGGGATCGGAGCCGGCGGCGAAAACAAGACTCCAGGTAAGACAGAGGCTGGCCTCCCACCCGGCATTCCGCTGCTCCCCCTCTCCTCAACGCCTAATGAAAAGTAAACACATGCCTACACTAAAACAGTTGAAACTCCCCTTTACGAAAGATACACTCTTGTTGGAATGCGAATCATCTGTGTCATCTGCCCCCCTGGAAAAACTGAAACAGAGCCTGGCATTACCACCTGACGCAGTTGAAAAGGAGGGAGCACCTATTGATGGCATTTTCCCGGGTCCATCGCCGGGGTCCCTAAAAATGACATATAAGCCTCCCAAGGTTGCAGATGAAAACCAGGAGATGCTTTCCCCACAGAAAGCGCAGAGGGAGGCACAAAGGGACAC
This sequence comes from Ambystoma mexicanum, assembly GCF_040938575.1. Classification (NCBI taxonomy): domain Eukaryota; kingdom Metazoa; phylum Chordata; class Amphibia; order Caudata; family Ambystomatidae; genus Ambystoma; species Ambystoma mexicanum. The sequence goes on from NC_090941.1 coordinate 935,954,203, forward strand.
TCCGGGTCGAGGAAAGGACGCTATAATATCAGAAAAGGGACCTGTTTTAACAGAAAGCCCATCCGCATTGTCCCAACCCAAAAATCCCGCTCCAATACTGGAGAGTAGTTAGATTATGAGGGAGGATGACTCCACCCATTCTGCTACTCTAGATTCTCCGCAGCCAGTAGAGGAGTCACTCCCTCTGGCTAGCCAACTAGGGGAGGACCCCCAGAAAATGGAAAGGAATAATTCAGAGAATGATAAGGTGGGGGCAATCCATCCGGCCATGCCATACTCATGGACAACTGAACACACTCCAAAATCAGTGGAAATAGAAAATTGCCTAGTCGGCACTACCCCAGAGTTAGAGAACAACTTGAAAGAAAACCTTGTACCACCGGAGAAAATACTTGCTCCCACAGTCCAGACAGATAATGTGGAAAACAGTAAGACTCCAATAAAAAATGCTGGAGTCAAGGAACCAGTAAACATCAACACTCTCCCCCGCATTCCCATACTGGAACTTCTGACCAGTCCTCGTGCCTCGCCGGCTCTGTTCAATCATGAGAAGGGACTGCAACAGCCGGCCTGGCCGAATCTCGAGCAGCTGAGGGATAGTCTCCAGGAAATGGACTTCTATGAATCGGGTACAGGACAGATCAGTGCAAATAATTTAGAAATATGGCAGGACGAGTCCCTTTGGGCAGATAAGGAAGGACCCATGGAGCCTTTGACACTAGAATTATTACAACAAAAAATTCAAAGGACGCTTCAGTAATTGAGCAAAGTCATATTCCCCAGTGGGAGTCAAGAAACCCATGAATAACATCGGGCGTCCCAAAAGGGATGACTAGAGAGGAGCGAAAGAGCATTGAAAAAGTACCAATAAGTAATTCTAGCTTGGCAGAGAAACTCATACAGGATATCTCAAACTTAACTGGGAAAATTACATCAGAAAAAAGGAAAAGCCTATCCTTTATCAAAGAAAAAATTGACGCCCTCGACGTGGAAGACCCCCTTGACGCATATAATCAGAGACATGGTAAAAAAAGAAAGTGACATTTTTACCTCACTAAAAACACCAGTAAATGTGAGAAAAGAGGACACTACTCAGGGACATACAGAGAAACTGGAAATGAAGATCAACGCCATATCCTTGGAAAAAATAAGCGATTTAAGCAAGAAGGGGAGAATGGAAGACTTCGTACACATACAAAATGGAGCGATGGCGGCCTTGAATATTACACTCGCTCCATACCTGAAGCTCTATGAAAACATTAATGACTCTCTGCAAATGGTTCTTGCAACAAATTCTAAAACAATGGACCAGTCCATGGAGATCAACGGGATCCTGAAAAGATTAGAGCAGAGGATGGACCTTGAAGCTGATAAGTCAACCAAATGGCAGGATAGGCTAAACTATATGGCCAGCCGAGACTCCAAAGACAAGCAACTATTGATGGAGGCGATATTGGAAGCCCACAAATGGCAAAGACTGGGCTCCCAACAACCCCCACATGAAAGATCTGAGGCCTATTGAACTAAGAACGGAAATAGCTGAACATCGTACCCTAGAGCATCAACCACTAGTATCCTCAGAAGTATCAAAACAGAGCCTAGCTAAAAGAGGACCCTTAATACTCGGCACAGGTTTGAATAAATCAAAACTAAGTCATGGAGGCAAGGACATCTCCTCACCTGATGATCCTCCAGACATGACAGAAAAGGAGCCAAATGAAGAGAACACTAAACCAAGCCATGAAATGTTCCAAGAAGTCCAAAAGATAAACAAAAAAGTAGTTACCTTAGATACAAAAGACTCACATAACAAAGTGGAGAAAAAAAACAAAGAATCAAGCAATCAAGAGGAAGGAGCATGGTTCAAGCGCCTTCCTAAGAAACATTAAAATACCTGAGAGAGAAATACAAAGACATCCAGCCAAGAAACCGAGAGTGGAGCTGAAAATAGCCAATCTTGAGAATGAAAAGACAAACCAAAAAATTCAAACATCTATTGAAACAGAAAGTGAGGCAGAGACAGAAGGGTACCTAAGTGATCTAATTGAAGTTATGGAAGAACAACAGGAGGACGAACGTTGGCTCAATCTAAGTCCCTCAGAGTGGCAGAATATTGACAATCAGCTATATCACTATGAGTTGGAAAAAAAATCAAAAGGTGAGGAAAAATGTAAAAGAGCGAAGAAGACTAGTAAAAAAAATAGAGGAGAAGAAAGGTGATAAAGCAAGGAAACGTCCGAGGAGCGAAGATCACAAAGAGGAACCAACAAAACCACGAGAGGAAGGTTGGACAAGAACAGAAGAAAGGGCGAGAAGACCGCTAAAAAACGACAAAGTAAGGAAACGACCTAGGACCGAAGAACAACAAGAGGAACCAACAAAATCACGAGAGGAAGGTCGGAATAGATCAGAAGAAAAGTCGAGAAGATCGCCAAAATATGCCAAAGCAAGGAAACGCCTAAGGAGCAAAGAGCAAAAAGAAGACTCCCCAAACTCGAGAGTGAACTTCTGGAAAAGACTGGAAGACTGCCGAGGTTTAAGGCGACAGGCATGGAGAGCGAACCGAGAATTTGAACTTGGAGACAAACGGAATCTACAAAGAAATATCAAAAAGGGCCAAAGCGAGGAATGTCAATTTGAAGCAGCCGGAAGGAGACAGGCCCCCCAACAGACGTTTAACCTCAAATTGGAAAGAACGTCAAAGAATTCAAAAGGAATAATTTTGAATAGGAAAAACATGATGTCCATTTTTAACCAAATGACAATACTCGGAAAGATTTCAACAGATGATATTCTGATTATTGAATTTCCAGAGAAACAAAGGTCAGATGTGATACTACTTCATCTCGCCTCGCAAAGGATAAAAGAAACCATAATAAAAGCCAAGGAAAGGTTAGCTGAAGCCGGCTTTAGACTATCGGAAGTCGAGCTGGTTGAAAGAAGTGAAAGAAAGACAACTAGTGAGCACTCTAGATTTGAACAGCAGAAACCGGGGTTGAACGCACCAAATAGAGAGCCTAAGAGCCATGGATATAAGACACCAGTAAGAGAACACAGGAAACTGAGGTATGAGGATAACATTAAGGAAAAAAAATACGCTCATGGAGAAGTTGAGGAGGTGACTATACCACCCAAATCTACCTTGAGAATTAAGCGAACAAATAATTCTGAGAGCGAACATCAAAAGCAAAGGAAAACGGACTCTCAGCACTGGAGGATAAAAAGCAGAGAAGATCACAGACCCAGACCCAATATCCGGCTCGAAAAAATGAGATTCACGGTGGACAACTCAAACTCCAAAAAAACAGCGTATGGACCATCTACAGAGACTTCCAATGCAAAAGACAATATACAGATGCCAAAATCAAGACCAAAAAAAGGGAGAGCGAGACGTTAAACCCGAAAAAAAGAAACAATATGCTGAAACAGAGGTAGCAAGGGGCAAATCCCTACTGGCCTCATGGAACTCCAGGAGTTTTACCCATCTCTTTACAGGAGAATGTGCTTTCCTAGCGAAGTATGACATCATTTATCTGCAGGAATCGTGGCTAAGAAAGCGTCCAATATGTGAAGGATACGCGGTATACATGAATCCAGCAAAGAAGGGCCCACTAGGTAGACCACGTGCTGGCCTTCTGACACTTGTAAAAGAAGATAGCGACATGGATGTTTTGCGACATTCCGCCCCTAATCCATATGTCCAGATTCTAAGAATAAAGAAAAAGAACAAGCCCAAGGGAATTGGAATTCTCATAATTAACACCTATTGGAGTCAAACGGAATGTGTAATTGAAACATACTTGGCCAATATCATGACTGAAATAGATGAATCAATGATAAAGGAAAAAAAACAACTTACTGTTCTTTGCGGAGACTTGAACATAAAGCTAATGGACAAGACTGGAAAGCACAAACCCAACTCAGCACTAGAGGGCAATGCTAAACGATGGATGGAAGAAATGGAAATAAGAGAAATGAGAATTCTCAATGGCCTGACAAAAGGAGACCTAGAAGGAGCCTCCACATGGTTTAAAAACACAACCAGTGCCGTCTTAGACTATTGTTTTGCAGCAGGGAATACCCATAGATGGATAAACTCCATGAGAGTTAAGAAACAGTGACCATGCTCTGCTGGAGATTAAATTCAAATGGGAATCTGGGAGGACAACAGGCTCATCCAAACCCCTGGTAGAAGTGACAGGAGGCCAAACTCGACTGTGAATAAAGCAACCAAGAATTGCAAAATTAACGGATGGATACAAAAAGCATGTCGGAACAAATGCTGATGAGGTGGAATATAAATGGCTCCTAAAACAGTTTGAAGTACAATACAAGGGGTGCAATAATCCCTCAATAACAGGGAAACACGCGTACAACGCGGAACTGGTGGCAAATAGAAGGAAACATCAAGCCTCACTCAGAAGCCTAAAACAAAATATGCTGCCTAACAAAGAAGAACTTATCCGGAAATGTAAACAATCTTACAAAAATTGGCAGTCTTCATCGAAAGCATGGCGTGCACAATGTGACGCGGAAACGATGCTAGCAGCGCTGCAAACAACAAATACATGCAGCCTATGGGAGATTATTAACAAAGCCGAAGACCTCCAATCAGCTGTGACCATCCCTCAGGTTTCAAAAGAGAGATGGGTTGAGCACTATACCAACCTCTTCAAGTCAAGCCCAGGAGAAGAAATAAATTTAGGCCCTTGCAAAAGGAAAAAAACATCCTGGAAAATTGACTATGATTATGATGGCATTCAGGGCATTATTAAAAAGCTAAGCTCTTCGCGAGCTGCAGGGCCAGATGGCATTTCAAACCAACTATTGAAAGGAAATGTGGACGAATGGGCGAGTTTTATCATACAGCTCTTTGACCATATAAAGAAAACCAGAACCATTCATCAACATGGAAGGAGGCACTGGTAGTGCCTATATTTAAAAAAGGAGATTGAGAAGATCCGAAGAATTATAGGCCCATCGCCCTCCTGGACTCTATAGGGAAAATCTTCGCCTCAATTCTTTTAAGAGATCTTAAGAATTGGGCAATCAAGGAAGGTTTATTGGATAAACGAAAAACGGCCTTTGTCACTGGGGTTGGAACTACTCTGAATTTATTTATCCTCAATATACTAAAGCTCCGGACCCTCGAAAACAAAGCAAACTTATACCTAGGCTTCATAGATTTGGAGCAAGCCTTCGATTGAGTCAGTAGAGGCCTCCTGTGGACAAAATTGAAGAGCTGGAATTGCCCGGATGATCTTATGGAAGCAATTCAGGAACTGTATACAGGCACATCAATTCAAATTATAACAACAAAAGGAGGAACCACCACGGAAAAAATTCCAACATTTAAAGGAATCAAACAAGGCTGTGCTTTGACACCCTTTCTTTTTATTTTATATCTGGCATATATGGTGGAATCCCAGAGTAGGATTAGGGCATTTCCATCGAAAATCAACGACAAGGAGCTGTCTTGGATCCTCTACGCCGATGACGTGGTCTTCATTTATCAAACGGCCATAGGCCTGCGGCGCCGTATTACAGAATTCAAACAATACCTGGATAGAAATCAAATGAAGGCAAACATAAAGAAATCTGTGGTCTTAATAATGAAGTCATCCAGAGGGCAAATATCAAAAAGAATGAATTTTGTATGGTCAATCAACAATCAAAACCTTGATACAGTAGAGTCACGTTTACTTCGGAATAAGAATAAATAAAAATGTGAATGAGTATGGTCAATATAACCACATCAGAGAAAAACTGTCAAAATTAACAAATCAAGGAAGAGCCCTCCACAGAAGATATGGGAAATACACAACAATGCCAATATTGACTTTTTATAAACAAAAAGTGGTGGCCACCTTGACCTATGGTGCTGAATCCCTGCTCAATCTGCAGTGGGAAACCTGGGATGTCATTGAAGCCTTCTTCTGGCGGACGATCTTAAGACTACCAAATTGTTTGGCAATCACAACAATAAAGCATGAATTAAGACTTCAATCTTTAAGATCCATAGTCTTGTGGAAGACTATCTCCTTTTACAGGAAGTGTACTCTGGAACCTCTGCCACCACCATTCGAGAGTTTGGCCAAAACATCGACGGGAGAAAGGGATAAAAATCTGCAATTATGGAAAGAGAAATGTCTGATGGTTCTAACTCAATATAACATAAAAGAAGAGGCTCTAAAAACAAATCCGAACAAAGCAAAGAAAATCCTGCAAGAAAATGACTGGGATGAGACGAGCACTTTAAAGCAGCAAAATAAACTATGCTACAATATCATCTGGGAGCGTAAAGCATTAAACGACCCTCCACTCTATTTGAGGAGATTCCCATCGTCCCACTATAGAGACCTCTTGATGCGTTGTAGAATCAACATCCTATCAACCAAAGAGATGCAACTTCAAGGAAAACTGATTGCGCCTCCAGATGCAAAGTGTCGATATTGTGAAAACCCCAACATCATTGAAACAACTAGGCATTTGGCACTATCCTGCCCAAAACTAGCAGAGGAACAAAAGCTATGGTTGGGAGATTATGTCTCACTTATCATCCCAAATAAGGAAGAGGAATATTGGGCGAGACTCATGACAGTGGAGAAGTTTGGTAAAACGCTCGATGTGCTCAAATTCATTGAACATCTCTTGGTAGTAAATACCTTAGATATGGATCTGAGGATTTCGGATGGACAATAGTCAGGGTTATGCATAAGGGTTAAACTCTACTTAGCTCCCAGCTATCGTAAAGCTACTCTCTCATTCCTCATTCTCTTTACTAGGTCAGCAAGGAAGGACTCAATTGTATATAGATGTATATGGACGAGATATCTTCAGAGTGATGTCATGTCATTTTATGTTAAAGGTTATAAAAAATGTAACCAATAAAACATTAAAAAAAATATGTACACACAGTAAGAACACCAAAACATTTCTAGATTTAGAAATCAGCATCAGCAGCAACAGAATTGTTACCGGAACACATCGTAAAAATACAGAAGATATTTTTTTTTTTACATGCCAGGAGTAGACACAAAATGATTGTTGTAAAACATAAATGCTAAGAAATGCTACGGGCTAAACGAAATTGTAGCGGCTGATGATTTTGAAGAAGATGTCTTGAACATTTCTGAAAGGGTAAAGGACAGATTCTATAGAGCACATGCAATTCAGATAGCTGCTGCTAAAGCTATGGAAACCGACAGAATCACACACTTGACACCTATATGCAAGCCCCAGAGATATGATATGATATGGCATTTATAATGCACCTATACTCAAGTGTTTCAAGGCGCGACGAGGCAAGGGGGGGAACAGAGCGAAGACAGAAACAATGATCTTACTAGGCCAGGTGACATGAGATCGCGTAAGTGCAGGCGGGGTGGGCAGGATGTTAGGGAGATTTCTCACACAAGTGCTAAATTCCCTCTACCTTAGAGCCCTCCAGCTCTTTTGCTATATGTTGGGGTTTGAACTTTTCATTTTCAATGTGTTTTACTTTTGTGTTCTTTGGTTATGGAGTTTTAAAATAAATATAAGTATGTGAAGTGACATTTTGCTCCCATTTCATTGGAGCTAAACTTGTTCATTTACTTTCCGGTTGTATTTTTGTGGTTTATTAGTGTGTGATATTGAGCTGCTTATGCTAGTGTAATGTTTTCTAACTGAGTAAATTAATGTATATTCTTTTAGCAAGAAACTTTGAATAACTGTGTATTTGAATCACTGTATTGGTTGGTCCTTTGTGTGTGTAACTTGTTCTACTGCTCACTTAAACTTTTGAGATAAGTCTGGCTGCTCAGCCATCGCCACCACTTTATTGTGTAGGACAGGCTTGTACCAAAGGTGAGATTGTGCTTGCACTTGTAGTCTTAATTGCCTGTAGTGTTCGCAAAGGCTACTGCAGGTGATTCTGCCTAACACTGGTGTACAGCGGTGAGGATAAAGTATACTTGTTACATTTAGAGTGCTACTTTCACATTTGTTCAAATAATCCTCCCAAGGCTAAGCAACACTAGTAAAGCAATTGTTTTATCATGAGTGATATGGGAAGCTACAGACAGGAGACCCTAGTGACTTTAACTGTTGATCAATTGAGAGATATGTGTAAAGCTAGGAATCTCACTGTAAAAGGCAAGAAGGTTGAATTGATAGAAAAGTTGTTAGAATACCAAACTGTGAGGAGTGGGCCTGAAACCCCCACAGCTGCAGCAAATGTGGAAAATGTTGATGAGGATGATAATATGTCAGCGCCCAGCTATAATATTGTGGATGAGTTAGATGAGGCAGAAGAGTCTCAGAATGTAGGCCCTGTTTTACCTTTACCTGCCCATAGGCCTCAACCTTTGACCACAGGGACCCCATCAGGTCCAAACCTATGTCCCGAATTTGTCTCACTTGAAAAGATGAGACTGGAGTTAGAATTTAAAATAATCCAAGCTCAATCTGAAAACAAGCATCAATAGCTTAGACTCAGAAATTAATTGAATCATGCACTTCAAATGAAAAAGTTGTCTCTTGAAACTGGTTCTCTCCCAGAGTCCTCTAGAACGTCTAGTCCTAGGAGGCCTTGCATGCCCAAAGATGCAGTAAGTATGTATGAGGTTAAGCTTGATATTTTTGATTGGTTGGCTGCTTTTTAATATAACCATGGGATTCAAGACATTACAGGGAATCAGTTGATTCCTTGGCTTTTTTCTAGGCTACTGTCATGATGCCTACCTCCAAGGAGCCAGACAGGGCCCGGCACCCTCAGAGGCAGGCAACATGTATACTAGGGAAGTACCAGCCACCTCAGATAGGGGCTCTTTGGACTCAGTCCTGGCGCCGTTGGCGTCAGGCTCATAAGGGATAACAGTCCTGGCACCATCGGCGCCAGGCTCATACAAGATATGGAAGGAATAGTGTTTGGTGCAACTTACCTGGCAGACCATGCTGCATTCCCTTACCTGGCAGATCATTCTACAACTTCCAGATGAAAAAGGAACTACTTAACCACACGGGTGTGGCTGGTGGCAGGATACATACCTTCAGTGGAAGGATAAATACCTGGGACTACTTGAAAGGCTATTTAAGCCACGCCCAGACAGCAAACCAAGCTTCGCGTTGTTCTGCTCATAGCAGCTGGACGCTCACCGTGCCTGCTCCTGCTCCAGCCCTCGATCACGCCTGCCAGCATCCTGGAAACACCTAAGGATAGAAAAGGGAAGAAGAAACAGGTGAAAACAAACCTTACCTGTTAAAGCTGCATTTCGGATTCAGCGCGCCAACGTTCCTGCAAAAAGACATCATTTTAAAAACTCACTGCGTCGCATACATCTCGGCGCACTTCTCTTACCTGCACGTGGCGCCTTCGGCTCTGCGACGCCCATCCGGATCTCCTGCAGCATTCCAGCACCTACGGGAAGACGAAGAGAAGAAAGCAAGGTGAGAAGGGGAAAATAACCAAGAAGCACTTACCTGCCAAGCTAATTCTTCTTACCTTCGGGTCGATGCCATTCCTTGGGCATTTCAGCACCCCGGCCCCTATGGGGAAAAAGCAAACATCACATTAGTGAATGCAAGAACCGTAGCAAACGAACTATTTAAAACTTACCTGCTTACAGGTCGGACTCAGCTTCTGCTTCGTGCCGGCTCCATTTCTTCGGCATTCTCGAACTCCGGCCCCTAAGGAAAAATAGACAGGAAAAGACAGTAGTGGGCCTACACCAAAACTCACCTGAAATCAGGTTTTCGACGGAAACCGCCCTCAGCCCGGAGTCTTCCATTACCTGCAAAAGAGAAGAGGAACAGTTTAGACTCAAGCTTGCCATAAACATTTACGGTACTTACCGGAACAGACAAGCGAACTCGAACTTACTATCCAGTGACGTAACTGGATCCCAACGCGCCCCTGCATCAGAAGCAGGATGGAGAGCTCGCCTTTTCAATCCCTAAGGTGAGTCTCCACAGGGAATTACAGAAGGGTTGCAAGGAGGGTGAGAAGGGGAACGGGAGATCTACACAAAACCCGCAGAGTTTTAACCCTTCCTTTTCGCTCACAGAAGGGTATTCATCCGAGCCAGACAAGCCAGATTTGGGAACCCAGCCCACTCCATCTTCAGGGTGCTGAACATCTCCTTCGAAGAGGCCACTGCCGTCCAGACCACGCCCGCGCCTCCGTGGGAACCAGGTGAGTGTTACAGCTACCCCCTGTTGCAACTGATGTGGTAATTGGGTTGGGGGATTTAGACAGACAGGAATATGAAACTGCGAAGCTAGCTTTGATAGCTAGATTTGGGAAGACCCCTTCTCAGTATCTTAAGAGGGATAGAACTCTCAAAAAGCATGATGGTACCACTTGGGCTACCTGGGTGTGTGAATGTTTGAAAAACTTAGATGGTTGGGTTGAATGTTTGAAAAACTTAGATGGTTGGGTTAAGGGTTACAGAGTTGACACTTATGAATGTATGAGAAATCTGTTTATGTTGGAAACCATTTTCGATGCATGCTCTCCTGAGCTGAGACAGCACTTGGCTGACTCCGTGGGAACCAGGTGAGTGTTACAGCTACCCCCTGTTGCAACTGATGTGGTAATTGGGTTGGGGGATTTAGACAGACAGGAATATGAAACTGCGAAGCTAGCTTTGATAGCTAGATTTGGGAAGACCCCTTCTCAGTATCTTAAGAGGGATAGAACTCTCAAAAAGCATGATGGTACCACTTGGGCTACCTGGGTGTGTGAATGTTTGAAAAACTTAGATGGTTGGGTTGAATGTTTGAAAAACTTAGATGGTTGGGTTAAGGGTTACAGAGTTGACACTTATGAATGTATGAGAAATCTGTTTATGTTGGAAACCATTTTCGATGCATGCTCTCCTGAGCTGAGACAGCACTTGGCTGACTCTAAGGAAGTAGATCCAAAAAAGTTAGCTGGAGCAGCTGACTCATGGGTAGTCAACAGGGCCACTCATAAGGATTCTGAGGCAACTCCCAAAAAGGATGGGGGGAAGCAGCACAAAGGTGAGAACACAGATACATCTAAATCCATCCAACCAGAAGAGGCCTCCAAACATAACCAGCTTAAACCACTTGGGAAACCAAATAGGGCTAGTGAATCTTCTAGTTCCCAACCAGAGGGAGGTCAGCAGAAACCCCCATTCCAGAGAGCATTTGGTAAATGCTATATTTGTGGGTCAACTGACCATGTGAAAGGAGATCCCAGATGCAAGGGTAAACCAGCAGGGGTCAGCACAGCCTCCTTAGACTTCTCCCCAGAGGAAGCAGTACAAAAGGCTAGTGCCCACTTTCAACTATTTGCTGAAGCACCCAATTGGGTCTTCAAGTTACTGTCTCCTTAGAGTCCATGGGTCTGGGTAGGAAACAGACTATGGGTATGTATGACTCCATTCCAGAAAAATCTAAAGGATATTATATGGACAGTGTTCTTGTCAATGGTCAGGACAACCCTGCCATGAGAGACACTGGGCCCAGCAGAACAATTGTGGATGAAAGCATTTTCAAGTCTGAGGATGTTGCTAAGGCACCCAAAGTTCCCATTACATTTTCTGGAGGCCCTGTCCAGTTGGTTCCAATTCTACCAGCTCTCATTCAGCGTAATAATATGACAGTGAGGATTCCTGTCAGTGTCCAGAATGAGGTGCCTGGGAGAGTCCTGTTGGGGAATGATTTAAAAACTCTAGGAGTAGTATTATTCAGTACCCCCCGCCCTCCCAGTGAGAGAAAACAGAACCAAACAAAATTGGCTAGAGAGGCAACCTTAAGCGACCACCCTGAGCCTGTGGGAACCTCTACGGAGAACCCAACTGAAAGCCCTGGTGTTTGTAAATTGACCACTAACCCAGGCAAATCTGACGCTAGTATAGTGGGGAAATGGGAGCCCCAACCAAGCTCCATCATTGCCCATCCAATTTTAAAGTCATTGGCCCCCCCTGCTTCTGAGGAAGAGGTGGATAGACAAATTGGACCCCTCTCTAGGCCTGTAAGAACTGGTAATTTTCAAAGCTGGTGGAAAACCAGGACGAATAGGTCTAAGGCTAAACACTTTAAGACTGTTGGAACTTCTACTGAAGACTCCAATGTAAATCCTAGTATTAGGAGGGAAACTTCAAAAATAGGTAAGGTCAGATCTCAGAGCAAGTGGCAGCATATACCTTGCTTGACCACAGCCCCTCCAACCACGATACCTGAGACCCATCCTGCTCTTGAGAGACAGGCGGTGAGGGACCATGGAGGCCCCTCAAGATCTAAGGGATCATTTTCTAAGGACCCCTTGAAAAAGCCTATTGTAGGTTCAGAGATTGTCACAACGTCTGAGGGACTGTTAGATCAGATCCCCTATAACTTAAAACGAGAGATGTACCACAACAAGTTTGTAGGTCCTATAGCTTGCAAAGGAAAACCACTGATAAAAGTTTCATAGCAAGGGTTACAAAAGGTTGCTGGTGTACTCAGCAGGCCATTTAAATGACTTGCAACAGAAGATCCATCCCGGTGGGTATTAGATCCTCCTGTCCCTTAGTCTGGGGGGTGGCGAGTGTTAGGGAGATTTCTCACACAAGTGCTACAGTCCCTCTACCTTAGAGGCCTCCAGCTCTTTTGCTATATTTTGGAGCATTGAACTTTTCATTTTCAATGTGTTTTACTTTTGTGTTCTTTGTTTATAGAGTTTTAAAATAACTCCATAGGCATCATCCTGTTTTGTGTGTGTCACACAGCACCTTCAGTGCAGTGGCACAGGGATGTCTTTCAGACTTCCCAAGGTTTAAATACCTTCTCTGGGACTGACTACTCTCTCCCAGAGCCGGCAAAGTTAAATTGACTGTACTAGTCTCTTTAAATTTACTGACCCAGCACACACTATCTTCCTATAGAGTGCTGGAGGGGATGCCTAGCTTCCCCTGAGTCAAAACACTCATGTAACAGTCCTATGTTACCCTTTCCTACTTTAAATGGCTGGTGGTAGTAGTTTAGATCAAACTACCATGATTTATCCCGACCGCTAACAACGGTAGCTAAAAATCGGGTCAGCCATGTTTTTCAATATGGCGCCCAAGACCTATCTGTAAAAACAGACTCCGGTCATCTTTTTTCGCCATTTCGTTTAGGAACGGTCCTTCTTGTGTTTGTCTCTGCACACCAAACCAGGTTTGGTCCCTTTGTTCGTTGGCCTTTGGCGGGCTTCAGTGCGAAAGCCCACTTCTGGCATGTGTGTGTCTGGGGTGGACAGGATGTGAGGGAGGTGCCCGAAACCTCCTGTGCTTAGTCTCCTAGGAGACCTGAATGTACTCTAGCGTGATTGGCCAGCTGGCTGTCCAGCAAGGACAGCCACCCTGCTGTGTGAGTGACAGCCCGGCTGGAATGAATGGGGGAAAACTGTTTAAAAGCAGGTCTCTGGGACGTGGAAAGCAGAGTCGACCACTGGAACGAAAGAACCGAAGACGAGCTGAAGGAAGAGGACTGCTGCAACTCCTGGATGACCAGTGAAGCCCTGCTGCAGGTTCAAATTGCCTGAAACTCCATCGTCAGAGAAGCCCTTCAAGGTTAACTTCTTCCCTTTGGGGGGAACAACCAACTCGCAAGCCACCTGGACACCGTCCCCGTCTGGTCGAATTTTCATCAGAGTGCTGTTGAAAACTGGATAGCCAGAGGGAAGGAAACCAGCTTGTGGACTTTAAGGGACTCACACATTAAAACAATTTCTTGCTACAGCTTTTGGCCTCATCCCTGGGCAGTGCAGGAACTTCCTGGCGTCCTCCTTCTTGTCCCCATGACTGAAGCTCAGGAACAGCAAGATCTGCTCGAACTGCCAGGAACAACTGCCTCAGCTAGAGCTTTCTTCATTGACAAGGTACTGTGCAAAAGCAGCCCGGAAATCTTTTCGGCCATCAAGAAAGTGCGTGAAACTTTCCTCCACTACAAAGGCTTGTCCTTCCCTTAACATTTGTCAAACTTTTCGCCTAGCCAAATTCTTCTAATCTATGTGGCAAAGACTTAACCGTTTCTTACCAGAACTGTGCTATCCTACACAAAAGACTCCAAACCATTGACTGTGGCCCAAGCCTATTGAGAAGAATTGCTGGTTGTATTTAACTGAAACCCTTTGCCCTGCCTATGAATGTATTTGGGCTGTCTATTCTTATAACCTTGTTTTTTTACTTCCTTTATAAGTATCTGAAGTGCCAATTTGCTCTCAGTTCATTGAAGCTAAACATGTTCATTTACTTACCGGATGTATTTTTGTGGTTAATTACTGTGTGATATTTAGCTGCTTATGCTAGTGTAATGTTTTTTAACTGACTGAGTAAATAAATGTATATTCTTTTACCAGGAAACCTTGAGTGAGTGTATATTTGAATCACTGTATTGGTTGGTCCTTTGTGTAACTTGTTCTGCTGCTCATTTAAACTCTTGAGATAAGTCTGGCTGCTCAGCCATTGCTACCACTTTACTGTGTAGTACAGGCTTGTACCAAAGTTGAAATTGTGCTTGCACTTGTATTCCTAATTGCCTGTAGTGTTCCCAAAGTGTACTGCAGGTGATTTGCCTAACACAGGAGGAAAGTGCAGGGGAAAGGGGAGGGGGCACTGCAGTACAATGGATAACAGCTGAAAATAAATACACATTAAATAAAAAGTGTAGCCAGCAGGTGGCAAGTGCAAAGGTAAGTGCAGACATCAGGTGCCAGTGCTGGTAGGGGGCTGTAGGGATACAGAAACAGCCCCGGAGTGCAGGGTTGCCAAGGGGACAGTGCAGGTGTGCAACTTGCAGGGAGGGGACATGGGCACAAGATCAGAGGGTAGCCAGGTAACCAGTGTAGTTTCAGTTTCTAACTAGGTGATCAGCAGGGGAGAAGAGGAGATTAAGCAGAAGCAAAGAGGAAGGTCTTGAGGTGCTTCCAAAACCGGAAATTGTTCTCCTCAAGTTTCAGAGAGGCAGGGAGGCTGTTCCTTAGGGAGGCACCAGCCGAAGAAAGAGATCTACCATCAACTCGTTGCTTGGAGAAGCGGCTGACCCTGATGGAATTGGAGGCGGATGAGCGAAGAGCTCGAGAAGTAAGATATATTTCTTTTTCTTTTTTTTTTATTGTGTATGGTTTACATACAAAACCTTTACATTTAATAACATCTTCAATAAACATAAACAGAATCCATGTTACAACTATATCATACAATTGTTGTTTAACAAAATTAATTCAATGTCACATATTACAAATAGACCAGTAAAATTAATTTCTGTATCATACAGAGCCTAGATAATATTTTTTTTAAAACCTGAACATAGGCACCTAAAATCTCCCAATGTCCCCCATAGAGTGGGTCAAGAGGAAATAAGAAGAAAGAAAGGAAGAGATAGAAAGTAACCCATCCACTTGGCTTAAGGAAGACCCATTGATCACACAGAGACCAAAAAAAGATCTAAGGATTTGATAAAACCTGCTACTGCCAATCCTTCCCTATATTACAGATTGATAAACATCTTGACCAAATATAGTTATCTTCTCCCGGAAGGCCCAGAATGGCAAATTTTTCCAAATATAAGGGTCTACATCCTTTCAACTCAATCCAGAAGTAAATGGCGAGTAGTTTCCAAAACCCCCAACTTGTGGCTAAATCTACAAAATGTATTAGAATCTTCAACAAGGTTCCTTCTCTTCAAAACCTCTTTAGTTGGTAAAATATTCCACCTAAGTCTAAGAAGAAGGGAGCGATAATAACGGTTTGAAAACTGTGTCATCATAAATGAGAGCATCCCTCTTTTCCTATGTTCATAGTTAAGGTCACAGAGAGATGGATAAATATGTAGTCTTTTAGTCTTGTTGTTTTAATCATATACATATAGACGTTTTTTTAAATTTTATCTGGATAAGTCATTAGTGTTTCCCTATCAGTCGACAAATCCTTTAAAGTCTTATCATAGAAGTCTCTGAAATTATAAAGATAACCATTCCCAACTGAACAATTATGTCAAAAGAGTATTTTCCCTCATAGAGAGTTTCACCTTTCGGGCAAAAAAGGGAGCGGAATAGGGCCATCATCCCCCACAGAGATCTAGCTCTTAGAGAGACCAGACCCAATTCAAATCTCATTGCCACAACTGGGATATTGTTGGAGAGTTTCAGAATTTTCCTCCAGATTATTCCTTCTATAGAATCCCCAAAAATCTGGAGATCCAAAAAGTGAAGCTCCATTTCATATATCAACTTTGGCAAAACATTCCCTTCATGAAATTCTACTGCTGGTTTTAAGGAAAATCTTCCAAATTTTTGATCCAGCTTAATGATGTGAGTAATTAGCGTTATAGCCTTTTGTTTAAGGAACAGTCTAAGTTCAGAGAGTGATGGTTGTGCCAGAATCAGGAGCCCAGATACAGAATTTTGGGAGCTTTTACAATCGGTTGGCCTCCTATATTCCAGTCCAAATTTTTCCTCCTTTTTCCCTTTGAGAGTACCAAGATACAGGTTTTACTGGGATAAATATTTAATCCATTAAGTTGAGCAAATTGTTCGAATTTATCAATCAAATGTTGTAGCCTCACCCTCGTCTCATCAAACAGGAGGAAATCGTCGGCATATGCAAGCAACGAAAACCTGATTTCCCCCAGTTTAGCACTGACCAGACCAGCCTCGTTGAGATATTCTCCAACATCTGCTTATTCTTCTAGATAGGTTCCCCTCCATATTCAAGCGCACATGTATCCCTGAATTCTCATACATTGCCATAATGAGTTTTAAAAGGACTTCAGGGATACCCCAATAAGAGAGTTTAACCCAAAGTTGTGACCTAATAACAGAGTCAAAAACAGTTAACAAATCGATGGAGGCGACATATAGGGACCCACCAAATTTACCCAGGCTGTGTCTTGTAGGGCAGTCAAAATCAAACCATTGAGATTTGTTGAGTGCACTGCCCTGAACCCCGTCTGATATTTAATCAGTATGTTTCTTCGCCATTCATTCATTGACAGGTGTTAACAGGAATGAAGCAAATAATTTGCAATCTGCATTAATCAATGCAATAGG
Organism: Ambystoma mexicanum; assembly: GCF_040938575.1. Classification (NCBI taxonomy): domain Eukaryota; kingdom Metazoa; phylum Chordata; class Amphibia; order Caudata; family Ambystomatidae; genus Ambystoma; species Ambystoma mexicanum. The sequence continues at coordinate 935,971,226 of NC_090941.1, forward strand.
TCTATCATTTTTGACTACATTCCAGTCACCTCTCTTGAAAATAGGTATTATATGCCGAAATCGTCCCTCGGGAGTAGGGGCGGAATCTGGCCATGCCTGGGCCGGTTTGGAAAAATAAAATTGAAAAAATATATATATAGTTTCAATTTTCTTTTTCTTTTTTCCAAAAAGCCTTTCATCCTTCTTAGGTCGATAAATGAGTACCAGAACAGGTTGGGTAATATTGTGTGCATATTTGTTCTGTAAAAAAGAGCTTAAGCATAAGTTCTATACAATAACATATTATCATTTGGCCTTGGACGTGTACTTGGATTTACTGTAATTTAGTGTACATAGGGCCAATGCTATTTGATGCCACTTCCTGTTTTGTCAAGGGGTGGGGTCGAATGACATCACTTCCGGTGATGTCATCAGAGGTCAAGGGTCGTGAGGCGAGGGGTTGTCCACTTTTTTGAGGCGAGGGGTGGGCCACTTCCTTTTGGGTGACCGGGCCTATTTCTTGTCCCAGTCCTACCCTGACTATATGGGCTGTCTGCCAGCTAGTTGGTATAGTACCACCCATCACAACATTTTCAAATAACATAGTGAGTATTTGTGCCCACATAGCTGGCAGCACTTTCAATGTATTATTTGTCAGCCCATTTGGACCTGGTGCGCGTGAAATCTTAACCGTTTTAATTAATTTAAGTATCTCCTCATATTCAATGTCTGGTACCCAGGGTGTATTTCCCTCATCATCCCCTCTATATTTTATTTGACAGCCCTCTGACCCATATCCATATAATTCAGAGAAGAATTTAACCCATTGTTCCTCTGATAAACTGTTCAATTGATCAATGACTAGTGGTGTATCCTGAGAATTAAGGAGGCCCTAAGATCTCTTTTCACCAGAACATGTAGCATTAATTCTGCATCTTTCTGCGACATACTACTTTTTTTAGCGATACAGAAATTCTTATATATCTGCGTATAGTTCTAATCCTTGCATTTTTATCTAATTGGTCAATATTAGATTTGCGTATTACTCTGAGCATCTTCAACATATGGGACTTTTCTTTAGCCACCCCTCCATCAAAAATGTGTATATGTTTTCTTTTCGGGATGCCCTTGTAGGTCTTTCAGGAAGTTATCAAATCGTGGTACATTAAATACCTCCTGTTTCCAAAGGTAGGAGGTGTTATTCAGGATCTGCATCAATTCTCCATTAAGAACTTCTATATTGGCAGGTGACCATCGGATGGATACCTCTACCGTGTCCCATAGTCTTAAGGTTGGTACCTCGCCCTGTAATAATCTTATTGAGCGGGAGTAAAAAGTGAACATTCAGAGTACTATGATCACTCCTGGTGTTGGGATTGACAGAGACTTCGGATGACAGTGGCACCAGAGACTCATTTACAAAAATGTAATCTATGGTTGATGTACTCTCTCCCCTCCGCCAAGTTGGTGGTAATGGGCAGGCCGGATCTGATGTTCCATTGAGGCCCACAAGGCCCACAGATTTGAGGGAGATATTCCATAGTCTACCCCATTTGTATTTCTGTCCCCTTTATGAAAGACCCACCATATCCTCTCCCAGGTCCCCGTAATCTTCTTCAGACGAGATAGAACACTCTGAATGTAGGTCCCCGGCTAGGATCACTTTGCCATAGATATTTGTTATTTTCCAAGCTAATATTATTTCTGTGATCTTTTCCAAAAAAAGGCTTTAATGGGGCTATCCCTGGATGCCAGTAGACATTGATCAACAAAATATCCACCAAGCACTCTCTTGAGGAAACCTTAATGGCCTATATTCCTAGAGGCAGGCCATGGATCATCATAGTTGTAAATCCAAGGGTAGACTTAAGGGCAATAAGTAGTCCTCCAGATGGTCTTACCCCCTTACTGGGTTTAGGTAGTTATGATCAGATTTCAAAACCATCTACAAAAGGATTCACTAACAGCCAAGTTTCTTGGAGGAAAAAGCAACTATTATCTTTTAACATATGCACTGTATCGATATTTGTAAATAAGTGCATATTCCCCCTAGTATTCCATGAGATGCACTTCAGACAACCAATATGGGCATGTTCACTCAAAGGGGTAGGTCCTCCCATACTATGTTCAATTCCACAAAGCTGAGGTAATTTGTGCCCAGGCTTGTGAATCTCTAAGGTGCCCTCTAGGAAAATGCCTCCGTTTACCTCGGCCATTTCTTTCTCGATGGTAGACCATTGTCAAATTCCCCCTGTAATCCTTGACTCTGTCACCTTTGATAGAGTCATGTTTCATATTCAGAATCTTAATTTCAAATCCAAATTCTCTCAAACCTTCAATTTCTCCCTTTTAAAGGTTGAGGACCACTCTAGATTTAAACATGTTGTTACTCATATCCAAAGGATCCTTAATTGGAAAGAAAATCCTTTCTATGTCACAACTGCACACCAGAGACAATGCTGGTTATTGGGCAAAAATGTTCAATGTAGGCCCAGTGGTTTTCTATCCTGGGTCCCGAGGGGTCTATAGTTAATAGTCCTCGTCTGTGTAGTATCTAGACAACTGAGGACATATAATTCTCCCATTAACTTGGGTTCAATTTGTGGCCCCCTCATTATAGGTATAGAATCACTTGTATGAACCTTCAAAACATATCTCATCTGAGCGCTTATTAGTGGGTAACTACTACCATCATCGTTCTCTACATTAGAGCCTCGATGGTTCAGAGTACCTTCCACCGGTTGAGGCTTCAGGATGCATAAATCCTGTAGAAGTTGTTTTGCAGAGGCGATGTTAACAAGGATAGGACTATTGCTGTCTGTAGCCATCTGATTGGCCAGACTAGTTGCAAAGGGTGTCAAATTCACATTTTGAACACCCTCCAATATCTGTGTTTCCTGAGCTTTAACCACCTCTAGTTTATCGGTGTGTTTATTAGGTATATGATGACGACTGATCACTAGAGTATACTATTGTTGGTTTCCCTATACTATCCACCAATCCAAGGGTTTTTAGGGGTTGATCAGTCTGAATTCCTGTAGCAACCTTCAGAGGATTAGATTTTATTTCCTCAAACAAGGTCCCTAAAGATATTTAGGAAGAGAGTTGAAGGTATTGAGGCCCCGGGCCCCAGAAGGCCTTGTAGACATCGCAGAGGGTTTTCAACTTAATCCTCACAACGACTGGGAGCCAGTGCAGAGATTTCAGTCCTGGAGAGATACTATCCCTGGGCTTAAAGCCAAGGCAAGTCTCGCAGTCATGTTCTGGATGAGTTGCAGAGGGCGTAGAGTAGAAGCAGCCAGATTAAGAAAGAGGCTGTTGCAGTAGTCCAGCCTATAGAGAACCAGAGCTCTTGAGACAGTGAGCTTCTGGGGCAAGGAGAGGAAAGGAATAATACCTCTGAGCAGGTGCATCTGGTAGTGTGACTTCTAAGAGACGTCAGAAATGTGAGGAGAGAAGTAGAGTGTGGAGTCTAAGATGACCCCGAGGATTTTAGCCTCACAAGTGGGAGCAGGAAGAGGGCCAAGAGAGGCGGGCCAGAGAGTGACAGGAAAGCAGGTGTGCCAGTGAGGAGAATCTCGGTCTTGCAGGCATTTAGGTAGAGATCATTGGCAGCAAACCACTCCTGGATAGCAGACAGACAGTCAGAGATGAGAGAAGGAGAAGACGTGGTGGAAGGGAGCCGGAAAATGAGGTGAGTGCAATCCGCATAGCATTGAAAGTTTGGGTAGAGAGGGGCAATGCGGTGGGCAAGAAGTGTCATGTATTGGTTGAACAGACAGGGAGAGAGGTTAGACCCCTGGGGAAAACCACAGGTAGAGATAGAGATAGAGGAGAGGAAAGACGCGAGTTGGACCTGAGAGGGTAGTTCAGAGAGGAAAGAGGTCAGCCAAGCGATACCCAGGTTATCATGGAGACGGTTGAGCAGGATGGCATGGTCGACCGTGTCAAAGGCAGAAGAGAGATCAAGTAAGATGAGGACACAGGGTGTGTTGGAATCGAGCTTGGTGAGCAGTTCTTCATGAATGTTCAGGAGAGCAGTTTCCATGTGTCTGGCCACTCTGAAGCCAGACTGACAGTGAAGGAGAAAGGATGAGAGGTGGCCGAAGAAGGGCCAGAGGAAGAGCAGGGAGTAGCGGGAGGAGGGGGAGGAGGAAGAGAGACACGACAGGATGTCCTGAGTTTTAGAGATGAAATGAGAAGCCAGGGCCATGCAGAGGGCCTGGGAGAGGACAGGAGAGGTAGAGACTGCAGCAGGATTGGCCAGCTCCTTGCAGATTTTAAAGAGTTTGCCGAGTTGTTGGATGCTGCATAGATATGGGTTTGGATGTGGGTTCTCTTCTTGGTGCGGACAGAGAGCCTGTATTGCCTTTAGAGCAGGCGGGAGGCCAGTTTGACAGAGGATGTACCGGAAGCACGCCATGTGATCTCAGCCACCCTGCACTTGCATTTAAGGGGGATGAGGTCTGGGTGGTACCAGGAGTTGCACTTGAATTTGGGCTTCAAGCGGATCCTCATGACAGGGGCAAGAACATCAAGCGTATCAGATATAGCAGAGTGGAGCATGGAAAGGGCTGTGTCAGTGTGTGAGTCAGCCAAAGGGGGATGGGAGGTGAGAAAGTGGTGGCGAAAGCCTCAACTGACACACGCTTTATGGGTCAGATAACCGAGAAGGTAGGTGGCAGTGCTGGAGTCGGCTTGGCCTGAGGGGTGGAGATAGTGAGCTGGGAGGAAAGGAGAAAGTAAAGTGGTCAGAGGAATAGAAAGGGGAAGCTCTGTAGAGATCAGAACATCCAGAATGTGCCCTTCAGAGTGAGTCGGGCCAGAGGGGAGGGTAGAGAGTGAGAGAGAGTTGCAGAGGTCGCAAAAGAGTCCAGAGGAAGGACAGAAAGCATCCAGGTGAACGTTAAAGTCACCAAGAAGGAGGAGTTGAGTGGTCGAGACCAGGAGTCAGAAGAGGAGATCTGACCAGGTGGCTGATAAATTTTAGCCACTGTAAGGGAATGGCTAGGAGAGAGAGAGCTTGCAGACAAGGCATTCAAAAGAAGAGTAGGCCTGCATAGGAATGACAGAGGCAGGAATCTACTCAGGGAAGATCAGGGCTACACCCCCTCTGGAATGATTGGACCTGGGCGTGGAGAGGATCTTGTAGCCATCAGGGAGGAGAGTGTCGAAGCTCATGACAGATCTGGCCATGAACCAAGTCTCAGTGAGACCAAAGACATCGAGCTTGAGTTCTTCAAGGAGGCGCCAGATGTCAGAGGATTGTTTGACAGCTGAGCGAGAGTTTAGAGTAACAATATGGAGAAGGTTGCCATCCTTAAAAGACTTCTGGGGAGGGGTACAAATCAGACATATGCCCTGCGGAGGTGTAGAAAAAGACCAAGGGGGGGCAGAAGAGGAAGGAGGAGAGGGAAAGGTAGTCAAGGAGGATACAGCAGTGGGAGGCAAGGAAGCCGTGGAGGGAAGAGAGGGGACAGCAGGAGAGGAAAGGACATTGATGAGGCGCGGGAAGCGTCTATCAAAGCGTCTATCAAAGAGGAGAAGGTTGGCCTGAGGGTCTTGGACCAATATGGTACCATTCAGGTAAATGTTAATGAGGAATGGAAGGAGGTCAGGAGGGCCTCCCACCGGTTGCCACCATTAATGGGAGAAGAAGAGAAAGGAGAAAGCAAAGAGACCATATGTAGAGTGCATAGGTCTGGCGAGGGAACGACAAAGAGGATGTCAGTGAGGGTTTGCCTGAGAACAGAATTAACCCATTTGAGGTATTACTAGATTCCCTGCACACATTAAGGTAGTTCATAAAATACTCAATAGACATTAGAACATATTGGGCCTCATTAGGACCCAGTCAGTAAGGGGTTTACGGCGGCGTAAACAGCGCCGACCCTTACCGCCTGATTCCGAGGTCCCTTAGCGCCATGGAGGATTTAACACCTGCTTTTAGCAGGTGTTAAAATCCATGGCGCTAAGGGACCTTGTTGTTAATTACGCCACTGTAATTTACGGTGGCGTAATTAACGCCTTCCCCACTCCCATTATGCCCTATGGGGCAAAAATGGGAATGTGGAAGGGTAAATGGGGATTGGGGACTTAGGTGTGTGTGCATACCTTACGATTTGCGTACGTTTTAGGCCACGCCCCCCACAAGCCACGCCCCCAAATGAGGGCCCCCCCTCGATTTCTTACCCCACTTAAAGCCCTGGGAATGGGGAAGGCGCTAATAATGGTACCACAAATTGCGGTACCGTTATTAGCTCCAGAGTCTCTTTGCACCTGGCGTTAAGGGAGGACCCGCAAAGGGAACTCATAGTAGGGCGGTAAGGGATTACTGGCACCGGTGCCCTTAATCCCTTACTGCCCACCTCGTAATGAGGCCCAATGTGTTCTAATTTTACAAATGAAAAAGGACATGTTTTCGTCTATGCAAGGCGGATTAGTTTTCCCATTTCACCATTTTAACCCTTTATTTTGGAGACATCACATGCTGAAATGTACAATGTAACTTAAATGCCACTGTAAGGATTATAGGTAGCACCACTCATATTCACATCATTCTGTTTTAGTATCAGGAGCAACAAGAAACGTTGTGTTATCTAAATAATATTTTCAGACATTATCAATAGGCCATGCTTTTCAAGTTAACTAATTGTTGAAACCATCTACTCACCATTGCTGTATTAACTAAATAAAATGAGAACAGTAAGGATTACATGGGGAGTGTGGATCTGAAGATTGTACTGTCGGTTTCCAAATTAGCATATACGTTTCTATGCCGTCTTTCTTCTATGTTTAAAGGATAGTTCCGGGACTTTTTTTTTATTGTTCCTACGGTTCGGCCATGTGTTTTTAAGCATAAATCGGTAGATCGTAGAAAACTTTCCTATGGACCTTACCCGACTTTTCGTCCATTAACGCACTCGAAATCAGCCGCCATTTTGTGATAATCCTATCATTTCCCCCCATCGAACTGGCTCACCTGCGTTTGCGGCACTAAATCAAATCCCCCGCCCCTGAAACAGACTTTATCAAAACATTCATATTCCCCGCCTCTATCCGTGACGTGACTGTGCTGCGTAGGCAAACGCGCCCAGGTGTCTTCTACGCGACTCCACACAGAACCCGGAAACCAACACAGATCAGCTCACAACACAGCGCGCCACAATTCGGAATATGAAACTGTACTTTTAAATCAAACAGCAACACGGTACATTTGGTAAAGTACATTTATTGGACATCAAATGTTTAGAGAATATTCAGCGATTTGCATTTTTCTTTGCTCTCGATCCAAAATAGTTCGTCTTGAGGCAAGCGATGTTCGTGTGCAGTACACAGGGTGTTGGTTTACGATAAAATAAGCTCTTCGGTCGCACTGATAATTGCATGGCTGTTCCAACAACGAGGCACTGGGCCACCACAACGGTATGTATGTTGCATCTAGCCATTAGTACCGCGTAATGGCATACTTGTACTTGGCGATCGTCCCACAAAATGGTCAGGGTGGTAACGTTGATCACGCGGAGAAGCAACTGGCGGTTGTAAAAGCCATCCGCCGGTGTCTGGTACTCGTGACACGGACAATAATGAAGGATGTACCTGTTTTAAAAACATAAAAAATGAAATTAGTCTCACCATCAGATCTTTATTAAAATTATTCATTTTATATATTAGGTCGGGAAATTATTTCATAGCTAGGACAGTGCAACTGGGTATTATACGTCATTTCCAGTAACCCACCCCCTCTCCTCCGCCTTTTTCAGAGCCGCCTGAGCGCCAGTGGACCCCACTTCGTCACTGATATGATATAATATGGCATTTGCAACGCGCCTATACACAAGTGTTTCAAGGCGTGGCGAGGCAGGGAGGGGGGGGACAAGGAGAAGACAGACAACGATCCTCCTAGGCCAGGTGTCATTCAGATCGCGCAAGTGCAGTGGTAGGGGGAAGGTAAAAGTGCAAGGGGAAAGGGAGGGGGGAAGTGGAGTACAAGGTAAGTAGCATAAAATAATAAATACATAGGGCCAGCTGGTGGCGAGTGCAAGGTAAGTGCAGAACAAGTGCTGGGAAGGGGGGGCTGTAGGATACTGAGACAGTCCCCCAGTGCAGGGGTTGACAGGGAGGCAGTGCAGGTGGAGAGTGGAAGGGCCCAGGACCGAGGTCGCAGACAGTGGACCAGTTGTAGCAGGGGAGAGGGAGAGAGAAAGCAGAAGCAAAGAGGAAGGTTTTGAGGTGCTTCCGTAAAAGGAGATGGTTCTCCTCAAGATAGTGCGCGGTACAAAACAATATGCCACATAGAACGAACAAGTACAACTTAACCCGTCTTTAAAGCTAAAGTATAATAATTAAATTGCGGTATAAACTCATCTAAAGAGTTACTTACATTATATTTGCATTTTCCATTGTGTCTGTGCGTAGGGCAGCCCCGAAATACCACTCCTTCTATGCCGACGTTATTTCTTCTAATGAACGAACATTAAATGGCTATCGTTTCTGAAATTTTATTCATTATCGTTTCTTACGTTATTGCACCACACCCCCAAAAATAAGTCTTTCGGGATGGTCCCGGCCTGTCAAGGTCAAATAACAATAGAACCTTATACTGAGTCGTGGGCCATTCCGGCACCCGAGCAAAAAATCAAAGCAGCTGACCTTCACTTTGAACGAGCACACATTCCTAGTTAGCTACATTCAGTGTAAGGCCATCTCACAGGACTTGAAATGTACACTCCATCTTTGCATTTTGTCTGCTTGCTTTGCAGCCCCAGAGAACCATAAATACGGAGACATTCTATATGTTTTGAAAAATGATTTATATTACTGTTTGGTTTAATTTAATGCACAAATGAACAAGGTTGGATAGACACATTGCATGTACACTGAGCAATCACTTTTATTTACACAATACATAGCTACACATATTCAATGGGCCTGCGACATGAGGAGACTCGAGAGAACAGACAATCAAATTACAATCATTTAAACCGTGATGTGTATTTCTCAATGAGCTCTGCTTTAGGTGGACATGGAACAGAGGCAATGTTGGGTGGCAATGCAGTTGTCCCCTGCACAGGTTCGTTCACAACTCCATGTATGTGCCTATCTAGGACATCAACAATAAGTCTCTCAATAAACTCATATTGCATATCCTCAAACACTGGTTTGATCACCCATTGTTTACTTCTTTTAGTGAAGGCCTTATTGTAGCGAAGCGTCCCTAAAGTTCCGGTCGTCCTACTTTGTTGACGGCCAACATTATGGTTATGTGCCAAGACCGCTAGAAGAGTCCGATTTATCATGCCCTCCATGCCAAAATGCAATCGTTTTGGCCTGTACTTTAGGCACATATTGTGGAACACCTCCAAATCTCCTGTGTGGCAGAATTCTGTGAGTCCCCTCAAATCTCTTGTTATAGTTTTATCAAATACAATCTTTTCAATGGCTTTGTGAGTGGGTGATGAAGGAATCAACCACTTCTTCTTCCGTGCCTCCTCTGTGGACAAATGGCCATGTTCACAATTGTGGAAATGTTGGTTCGTGGTCCAGCGGTGAACGTTGCTACAGTGTAGCATTACTGACCGCCATTTTTCCAGTAGAATTTCCAACAACCCTTCACATGTTTTTGAGCTCCACCAAAGATGGTTGCTGATTGACTTGGACCACTGTGAAATACCTTGCATATCTTTTTTTTACCTGCAGCCGACATTTTTTTATTGATTGTTTTTGCAAGATGCCATACGTCAAATTGGTGATTTATATTTTTGTACTCTTCTCTCATTGTCTTGGCAATTGAAACATGTCTGTCCGTGGCTATCAGGTCGATCACCATTCCCTGCGATTGTAGTTCTTGCAATGATGCTACAAAGCCAACTTTCTCCATGGCCACTGAGGATGTACTTTGTGAGACCTGCACGACCACCAAACTCACAATTTTCTTACTTTCCATGTCCTGAAAGTGGTAGGTGCAGTACTTGGCTGAAAATCCTGGGCTGTCGCACTGTCCATCACCGGCTAGCCTGAACCGTTTGCCCTCGAATGTACTTTCAATAGACATTTTTTCCATTCTCCAAGCTTCGCTAATGGCTGGAAATAGATAATCGGTTTGGTATTTGTAGAACTGAGTTTTCGCAATGAAATGGATTCCCACAAACTGAAAGAAATACTCTAACTTTTTAAAACTTGAACCACTAAAAAGTGCGGCCGCTGCACAAAGTAGATTGCCTGCTGGCAGTTGCCCCAGCATGGGTTGTGCAGACCATGAGAACGGATGATATTGTGTACAGGTGGCATGTATTTTAAGGTTAGTGCCTCGAATTGCACGAGTCACATTAATCAATGGCTCCCCACATACTTCCCCACCAACCGAATGCCCACATTTCAGCATAATAATAATATCAATCAAACAACTATCGAATACAATGAATTTGGCCTCTTTCCTTATACTGTCACTCTGCATCCCAGCTGGTCCGGCCTGTAACGTTGAGGACATGTCACTCACATTAAAGGTACAATCTCTGATATCGTCTTCCGCTATGTTCAGTGATATTGATGGTGTTTCATTGTCGTCCATTACATTCTCTTCCATTGCAACATCTGTTCCTTCTCCGGCGATGGGAGAATAAAACAATTTCTTCAACTTTCTCGCGGTCTTAGTTTTTGCGGGTGTGGATTCTGTGAATTGATCTCCGACTGCATCCGAACTACCAGGAGGACATTCACTATCAATGGCTGGTGGTGGTATAGCTCCGTTGTCAATCACTTCATATTCTTCCCATTGGCACGATGCACCTCCAGTCTCAAGTCCCTGCCAAAAGGTTTGACAAGCAACATCTCTCGTTCGCTTCACTGTCTGTGTAGATGTAGTTCGTACACCCACTCGCAAAGAGAGGACAGATTGGAAAAGGGATGTTCAGTTTAAACACAACTTACAGTATTGAACTATTAACAGTGAAAAACAACATAATATAGTGACCAGGACACTAGCCTTCTTTTGCTTTCTTTTCTTTGAAACTTTCTTGCCTCGAACTTCAACATCTGGACGCTGTTGCTCCGACTCGTGTGTGCATGTCTCCACTTCCTCTTGCGCTGCAACGACTATATTTTCATGATAAGCACATCCATCACGCACTGACGCTCCATCGACTCCCTGAAACATAGAACTTTCATTAGTATGTATAATAATATTGAAAACACAAAATGTACTTGGGGACCAATTCCCACGTACATCTCAATAGCAAAACACGAATGAACGCATTGTGTAGAACATTCAAACGACAATTATTCACGCATTGTTGATCTAGTTAGATGGAACTGTCAAGATCCATACCTCGGGCTCCGCATAGACTTCCATTGATGATATTATTGAAGATGACGCTTCAGCAACTCCCTGAAACACAGTAATTGCATTAGTATGGTTTTCTATTTTGTTAAAAAGAACATAAACTTTGTGCAGGCGTCAACGGCTCATCTAAATAGACCTGCACAAATGATCAGTTGTCTAAAATACATATTGGATATCTAAATATGATTCGATTTGCTCGATCGTAGGAAGTGTCACCACCCAGAGATCTGAATCCACTACTAGGGGTGATGTTCTTGTAGAAGAAGCTCCGTCATCTCCCTGAAACATAGTACTTGCGTTAATAAAGAAGTAAGTATAGCAGATGTAATCACGTCATATGATCTCGCTTGATCGAACTGTCAGTATCCATACCTCGAAATGCATAAGAACATCAAGGGACGCTGTAACTGCGGTGCACACTTCTGCAAGCTGTTGCGTCGACCCGTAACTGCATGCTCCCCCTTCTTCTTGGACTAATGCTCCATCGACTCCCTGAACCAAAGGACTTTCATTAGTAATGAACACAATATTGAAAAAAGAAGACACATAGGAGGGCGACGACAGAAGGACATATCAATGGCTAAAAACGAAAGAAACATTGTGTGTAACAATCACGCTACAAGAATGCAAGATCTGATGATCTCCATCGATGGAACTGTCCGGAAACGTACCTCGAGCATCTGAGTGACATCAACGGTTGTCGTCAATGCATTGGACTCCTCAGCATCTCCCTGAAAGACAGTACTTGCATTATTTTGGATAACAATAATTATAACTGAAAACAAAGACTAGAGGACGAGTACTAGGGTGTACCATTAGGTAAAATAATTACACGATAAATTAAAACTATTGATTTACATGCCTAAAACAAGTCAGTGGCAGAATAGCTAAGTAAGATTACCCGATAGGCGCTTGAAGTGGCTGATGACTGCAATAACGACACGGATGGAGAATCTTCCGCCTTCATATTGAGTGGATACATAAATGGGGAAATTATTGTTAGCTAATGCTACACACTACCGCAAGGCCGAGAGCTAAATCCGTAAACTTGACTCACCAGTGGAGGGATGTGGACGAATAGAGTGGGAATAGCGGTTGAGAGCAATTTTTGCCTCGCTCGCGGTGTTTTATTCTTTATTAGCAATGATGTGGAGTACATGTCTGAGCTAAAGTGCCTGCTGCAGATGCGGTATCGATCACCCCTCTTGTCCGCAAAGACTTCTAGGACTCTACTTTCAAGCTCAGACGGTGGATATCCGCAATATCGGACCCATTCTCTTATCTGATCTATTGTCTTAGGGAAAACATGCATTATAGTACCTTCAGATTTATTATGGGTCTTCGCAGGGCAACCGCCAATGGAACAGGCAGGCATTGTGGAAAGTTCTGAAAAGTAAAGATCAACAATTCTCAATGAATACCAATGTGTTAAAAAATTAAATGACACATTAAAGGTCCAATGCAAGGTTCGTTTTGGTTCTTGGAACTATACACGTTATTCACATGCGGATAAGTATTTGAATAACTTTAAAAAAATAGAAAAATAATTTGACTAAACTCAGAACATGTGACTAGTTCCTTGCATGTACTGTCTTGAACGAAAAGAAAACATGGATGCAATTTGATGACTACTAGCAAATAGATATAAATTAAAAAATTGGATGCAAAATGATTATGGTACATGGCCTTACCTTGACGAACAAACAGTTAGATGCAGGGATCAGAGTAGTTTCTTGTTGTAGAATAGGGAGCAGTTCACAGGTTGCAAACTGACGAGTTTGCTCGAAGTGGTCACGGAAGTTCACAGAGACGAAGAGCAGATAACCAGCACCTTCACGGGTTGACTAGCAAAGCGCAAATAAGTTCTCATTCGAAATATGAAGTGGGTTATAAAGAATTCGAAACAGGGTGTGTTTGTGAATGAATGACGTGTATATGTCGTGGCATTATGCGGTTTGCAGGGGGCGTCCAGCGTGAGGGGGGATGCTTGGCAGGAGACACGGGGTCTGGAGGTAGACATGGGAACAACAACCCATGCTCTATAGACCACTTTGAAGTGTACATGGTCTTTGGCACCTCTTGGCCTTTATCGCTCCCTGACTGCTCCACTTGCCAGCGCAAGTACCCCGGTGCGAACTGCCTTTGATAGGGCGGGGGGTGGATTGGGGCGGTGGTCGTGCAGACAAGACACAGGAAGACTCGTGAATGGAGACACACTTATGTGGATTGCAGGGGGGCGTCCAGCGTGAGGGGGGATGCTTGGCAGGAGACACGGGGTCTGGAGGTAGACATGGGAACAACAACCCATGCTCTATAGACCACTTTGAAGTGTACATGGTCTTTGGCACCTCTTGGCCTTTATCGCTCCCTGACAGCTCCACTTGCCAGCGCAAGTACCCCAGTGCGAACTGCCTTTGATAGGGCGGGGGGTGGATTGGGGCGGTGGTCGTGCAGACAAGACTCGTTTGCCGCAGGGCCTCACCAAGGAGAGGCCATCTAACTGCATGTAAGAGGCAGGCTGCAGGTTCTAGTACATGGAAGGCAGGGGGGTGAGTTTATAAATACCTCACCCTCCCAGGAGAATATATGGGTGCAGTTCACCCTGGAGACCCTGGATGCCTAGGCAGTTAGTCAGCCTGTACCCAGTGCCCAAAAGGATGATTTATTATGATCAACCATATTGATTATTTACCTATAACCATGTTTTGTATCAATAAAATCCAACGGCCTTTTATTGCCAACGCTTGAACAAAGTGGTGTGGTAAGTATTTTTGGGGGAGGAGGCAAGGCCGGGAGGCTTGATGCCAACCCGCAAAATAACATATGTATGTCTGCTGCATATGGGTTCAACGGTTATGTGGATTGAAGGTGGGCGGCCAGCGTGAGGGAGGATGTTGGCCGGAGACATGTGGTGTGACAAGACAAGGCACAGGAAGACTATTCAATGGAGACACACAAGATTCATTTAAAAAATCAAAACAACCATTGTTAAAATATATGTTGGGTTTTATTTTAGATCTTAATTTCAATTGAACATAAATAATAAACATTACACATTGTAAAGTTCTGGTTGCAGCACATCCAGGGAAAATCCGCGGTATTGTCCACTGTCGCTGGGGAAATGTTGTCTAATGGCAAGTACCGCACAGGCAGGTATTACTCTCCGAACGCGGTGTCCGAGCCTCCCGTGAAGCCACCAAGTGAAGCAACGATAGGCCACCAGCCTGTACCACCTGTGAAAAAGAAAGATGCAATGGAACCAATTTACATGCGTTCGAATGGTATGTAGATGTAATTTTATATGTGGGAGACGATCATGAAATAGTAGTGGCATCACTGACATCACAACCAGAGTATACTTACTCGTTACTCGGATTACGCGGACGAACAGTGCCGCGAAGTTCGTGCATAAGCACCATCATCATCCTCAACACGGTCCGTGAGAGGCAGGCTTCCCTGAACTCTGGCAGCTCGGTGATGCATTGCGGACTTGGCTCGCCTTCCGAAATGTAGGCCAAGCACCCAGAATTTTCACGGCAGCAGCAGTTCTCCTCCTCAGTTGGCATTAGCTCGCACCGATTGCACGTGCACCAGGTGGAGACGCCGTCCATGCGACATGGTCCAGGCTCTTCATCCATTGACTGGCCCTCCCAACTGCCGTCCGAATCCCCATCGTTTTCGCGTGCTTGCCTTTCCAGTAGTTCCTCCTCGGTGTACTCGGGCTCGTACATATACGGCATTATTGTAGCCATTGTGTGGTAAAGAAAGTAAAATAATTTACAGAGATGGTACAGGTGTTCACAAGGCCTATAAGCGGCGAAGGTAGCTGACCAGAGCACAGAAACGAGTCACAGAATACTCAAAGTAACACAGAGAGAGGAATGGAATCGAAAATCTGCTGCTGTGTGTTGTGAAACGGTGTGTTTATACTTATTGAGGAAAGAGGCGTCCTGCCATTTTCATGGCAACACTTCATTAGCTGAGGCGCAGCGATTGTTGACACGAAACGTGCTTTGGCGTTGGGAAATGGGCGGTACGCGTCTGCTGATGTCAGGCTCAGGGGCGGGGGATTTGATTTAGTGCCGCAAACGCAGGTGAGCCAGGTCGATGGGGGGAAATGATAGGATTATCACACAATGGCGGCTGATTTCGAGTGCGTTAATGGACGAAAAGTCGGGTAAGGTCCATAGGAAAGTTTTCTCCGATCTACCGATTTATGCTTAAAAACACATGGACGAACCGTAGGGACAATAAAAAAAAAGTCCCGGAACTATCCTTTAAGTACTAGCACTGGACCAATATAAAAAATTAGACAAGTTAAAAAGGCGCTGGATCGTCAGATCGCCCATACCGCTCTGCCGGATCATGAAGTGGCACAAATACCGATGACTGTAAAATCTCCCGGTGCTATTACGGCCGGTGCTATTACAGCCGGTGCTATTACAGCCAGCCACACCCAGCGCAAACACAGCCACATCAAAGGTCCATGTTCAATGGTATTAGCGCCAGCTGGAGGTAAATTAACCTAGGTGCCTGAAATGAAGCCACAGGTGCTACCAAACCACCCCAGACTGCTACATAAGGCACACCCCTACCCCAAACACTGTTTCCAACAACATGCTGTTACTAGCCTCATGGGCTGGGACAGGCAGCTGATCGTGCTGCACTTGGAATTTGAGAGGCAGGATAACTAGGCCAGGGCACAGGGAGTACATGTGGGCAGGCAGGAGGAGGAGGAGGAGAGCCCATGCAAGGCGTGAACCGATCCCCAGGGTCAGGCCCTCACCTTGGACTCTCATTGACAGACAGTTGGTCACTGTGTACCCCCTCAACAGGGAGACCATAACTGAGCTGCTCACCACAATACAGGACAACATAGGGAGCAGGATCAACATACAGACAGCTGTGCCCCCACTGCTGAAGCTAGTGTCCGTCCGACAATTCCTTGGGACTGGCACCTTCCAGCACTCTGTGGCCATGATGCATGGCTTAGCACAGCCCACATTCTGTGCAGTGCTGGCCCAGATGCTTGAAGCCCTCCTATGGCAAGTGCAACACCACCTCCCACTGCCCACCACCCCAGCCCAGGTCAATGCCATGAAGGCACAGTTCTATGCCGTTGCCCAAATGCCTAATATGATAGCTGTCCTGGACTGTACCCATGTTGCGTGGGTGGCCCCCCAGGCCCATGAAGAAGTGTACCAAAACCGCAAGCACTACCACTCCCTGAATGTGCAAGTGACCTGCAACCCCAACCTCATCATCACTCACTGCTGTGCCCACTACCCTGGTTCCACCCACAATGCCATCATCCTACAGAACAGCACACTGCCAGGATAAATTGAGAGGCACAGAGGACAACGGGCTTGGATAGTGGGTGAGTAGAAAAGCTAGCACACATGCACAGTAGTTCACATGCCCAAATGGGGGGTGCAAATGACCACACAAAGGATGGCATGACAAGCGAATACACAATCCACATACCACCACCTCCTGTACCAACACCACAGTACAGATCAGGGAGCATGCACATGTCAGACTTACCTGCATGGAAAAGGATTAGTACACATACTGTATCAACACCATCCAACAACATGACTATAGGTACCACAATGTAACATGCACCCACCAAAGCAATGCAGACAAATTGCCACACAGAAAAATATCTCTGCCAGTGCCACGGCCATGCACACATTTCTCCCTGTCGATAACAGATGCCAAGGGTGGGTCCATGGGGAACCTACCACCAGGCCCCATGCGTAGTATGAATACACAGCCACATGACAACCACCATGTCTGCTGGACATTTCACTGACAGACACCTTACATAACATGCTGCAAGAGAACAGGGTGCATGTGAAGCACACACAAAGCATGGGACAAGTGTCACTGCATGAATAGACACATGCCATGAAATGCCGGCCCATCTGCATGCACAAGTAGTACATCAACATGATATTGTGTAAGTCCACCCCCACACCTTACACTATGACTATATGCCTCCACCCATGAAGGTGACTCTGGATACCCACAGCTGCCCTGGCTAATGACCCTTGTGTGTGATCCATAAACACCAGAAGAGAATGCCTAAAACCACGCTCACAGACTGACCTGTGTGTGCATTGAGCGTACCTTTGGCCTCCTGAAGGCATGTTTCCACTGCCTTGAGTGTACTGGTGGAGCCCTGATGTATGCTCCAGAAAAAGTCTGCAAAATTGTGCTTGTGTGTGCAATGTTGCACAATATCTGCCTGACGAGAAATGTGTCCCTATCCCCTGACATGTACATGCCAACCCCAGAGGATGAGGATGTAGTGCCTGTGGTTGAGGCAAATGCACACATTGCCCGAGATACCATGAGGGATGGGAGAATGGCACATTAGGGACCGATAGACCATTTCTTTTGACACTTGCACATGACACAAGCCATGCAACACTGTGTGACACCACCCAATCAATAAACACGACTCAGACACAATCATGAATTTCCTTGCACGAAGAATTCTTAGGGTTTTTATGGAATTAAGTGTGCCAACTATCCCCCTCCCCCTCCCACCACCAACTTACCAGGACACTATCCCCCCTCCCACCACCAAATCCCCAGCACATTTTCCCCCCTCCCATCTCTCACCACCAACTCCCCAGCACACTATCTCCCTCCCACTCCCACCACTTCCCAGCCTGGCAACTCAGGGTGGCCAGTGCCCCGTAGTCCTTCACAGTCGGTACCCCCCCCTCTGCCCCTGGTGACTTTACACGAAGAAGGCACTGCAACTGTCCTGCCCTTCTGTGACCCCTCCATGGGTGTTGTAGAGGTGGATGGGATGGAGCTTGTCAGCAGGGCCTGCTGCCACTGCAAATCATTGCGCTGCCAGATGGCTTCTGCTAGGGCAGAGACACCCTCCATCACCTCTCTGACATGTTGTGCATAGTGTGTCAGGGCTGAGGTGTTAGCACTAATCTCGGCCCTGTCCTGCACCATTTGCCGCAGAACCCTGATGGCCTGCACTGTGGTAGGAGTGAGTGTGCCCAGTGTCCTCTTTATCCTGCTGTCTGCGCTCCATGTCGGCCAGCCTTTGGAGCACCACATTTCCAGATGGACTATGCGGTCAGCGAGGGGGACTCTGCACTGGGCCAAGGCTGTATGCTGGTGAGCTATAGGATGGGGTGTCCTCATCTTGCTCTGGTGTTGCTAATTGTTGGAGGTGTGAAGGGCTTCCTCAGAAGTGTAGGCCTTGGCCAGGTGTAGACTCCAGGCTGGTTTCCCACTGTGGCTTCTCAGTGGCCCTGGCAGCATGTGTTGGCTCTGTGTCGGTGCAGATGGCTGCAGGTGTGGGTGCAGCTTGGCCTGCACTTCTCTTGGTGTCTGCTGGGGTTGCCGCAGGCCCTGCAGTGCCGCAGGCTTGGCTTTGCTGGCTGCAGGCTTTGCATGGAGGTCCGTGTGCCTAGGCGATTATCTTGTGCACCTTTGTAGGGTGGTGGTGGCAGACCTTGAGGGCCTTGAAGTACCACTTCATGATGGGCTGGCAACCTCCTCCTCCTCAGAAGCCTCTGGTGATGCATGCGCACCAGTACGGGACATAGGACATTGCGGCAGGTATAGTTCCCCAAATGGTACAGAGTGAGACCCCACACATATTGGCATGTTTAGCCCTGGGAGGATGCATGCAGCCCACAGTCATGGGGTCGCTTATGGTGATGGGTGTGTGGCCCATGGCCTGTCAGTCATTAGCCTGTGTTGTGGTAGGGAAGGGTGTCCATACTGGGGCAGATTTTGTCTGACATGCATGCTTCTGGTTCTTCATGGCCCCACATCCCCTTCACGGGTGGCACTCACATGGTGGGGTTTGGGGTGTGGCTTGTTCCATGGCACTTTCCTGGCTCTATTGGGCACTACTGCACAGCCACCAGGGCTGTTCTGTGGTGCACAGTGATTCACAGGCTAGGAACATGTGTGTGCGTGGGCCGTGTACTTCCCTGTGGCTTGTCTGCCATGCCCTCATGGGGAAGGCCTACTGGGTCCGCTACATACTGGGGTGAATGCTGCACAATGTCATGGTTGCCCACGCACCTCAATCCCACTAGCACAGGGTGCGACAGTAGGGGTGAGGTGTGCATGGCATTTGTTTGGTTCCCTTGCCTGCCCTTCCTGCTGGTGTGATGCTCATGGGTGCCCTTGGTCCCCTGCCCCATGGCTGCTCTCGGGGTAGCTGATGTGCCACCCTTTTCACTCTACCATGTCAGCATTCCCAGCTTTGGGGTCTGCTGACTTGTGTCCCTGTCCACTGGGCCTTCTTATACTGGGTTGTCATTTGTGCATGCATTTGGTGGGTGGGGGTCACTCACATCCTGCCTCCTGGCTGCTGGCTCCAGCCTCTGTACTGCTGGCTCCCTCAATCCCCTCAAGACTGAGCACTGTCCTACATTTCTCCTCCCATGCAGTGAAGACCAGTGACTCGGCAGTTCCTCCTCCTGTTGCCATGGACTCTCAGCGGTTTTGGGACAGCAGTCCCCATACCCTAACCCTCAGGTCATTGCACCTTTTATGGCAGTCCTTACCATCATGGGGCACACTGGCACTGCTGTGACCTTCTGTTGTTCCATAAAGCTGTCCACCACTGCCCACTGGACTTTCGTTGCTTGGGTCCATACAGCGCCTCACAGTGGGCCGCTACTTCATCTGTGAGGACCAAAAGCTCACCCTCGCTACATTTGGGCTATGTTCATCCCCTTGCCTCTTGTCATCTCCTGAGAATTTTTGGATGGTTTGCAGTGCAGGATGGCTGCAGGAAGCGGAGATATTTAATGAATTTAGTTTTTCAAAATGCCCGCCGTGATGCCTCTCATTTCGGCAGTAACCCAATTTCTGATGGCACTAATAGTGCCGGGTTCGCCAGAGATTTCTCTATTAGTGCTTTTTACTTGGCGGTAGCCCTTATTCGGCCGCACAACCCAGAGGTAATACTATTGTGACCGGCGCTAGATGCGCTGCATTATCATCATACTTGTGATGAGGATCTTCATCCTATGTGGTTTTGCTAACTAAATACAATTACCGTATATCTGTGAAGTGACGCGAGTGTGCCGTAGTACCGATAATATGGAAGAACTGTCAGGTGTGAAATTCTGTAACAAGTGTAACCGCAAACAACTACTATTGAAGTAATCACCTTTGAAAAGTATCATGAAGAATTGCAATGTGTGTTGGTTAGTGAAATAAGTATTTATCTACCTTTTTTCTGTAAATAATAAATGTATATTTTTAATATAACATTTACTATGTAAGAGCTTCTTTGGACTGTTGTATTTACTGGGTTCAGTGTACTTACCTACAGTACACATGTTCCTCCCATGATAAGCCTGGCTGCTCTACCATTTTACCAAGATCCCTTTGGTAGTACAGACGTATACTAGAGTTGGGGACCTGTATGCCAAAGGATAGTTTTATGAAGTCTGACCTCAAGTGAACTTTAGGAAAGCTATGTTAACACATGTCTACAAAAGGCAGAGTGCCCCTTTATTCCAGAGTCAATTTTATCTGTGTTTTGCATTATACGGATGTGGTCAGCAGTGTTTTTGTTAGTTGTGTACAGTTTTGTTAGTTTAATTAAACATTCTGTTTAATAGAACCTTGGTCATGTATTGTTTTAATTTGGCACCACAATACTAATGTTCTTTGGTTAGCTTCTTTCCAACTCACAGCCCTCCTTTAGTGCTTAGGCATAGGAGGTTTTTTCCTTTTCACCACTATGAGCGGGTTTAATGCTAGTTTAGTAGTTTAGTAGTACTGTAGGACTGAGGAGGTGCATTAATCACTATTCATACCTGTTCTCCTGTAGTGAAAAAGTCAATACATCAAAGAAAGCATACTGAATGATAGTCAAATAGTTGATAACAAAAGCATGCAGGTGTTCTTTGAGGGTGCAAGGGTGTTGTGTTTTAGGGTTCATGATGGCAGGAGGGCTGGTCGAACCAGCAACAACAGGTGTCATGCCCAAGGTGAAGCCTGTTTGGTAAGGGCATAACTAAATAAATGCTGCAGCAGAAGGCACACACACATAATTAACAAATGCATGAGCTACCTGACTGAGTATGGTACATCGCTGAGGTGATGGAAAACCAGGAGGTAAAGGATGAGTCGGATGCTGAGTAGCAGCAGGAAGCTCAGGGGAGGAGGGATAGGCGAGGGAGGCTCATAAGGCATAGGAGAAACAGGAAGAGCCCCAGGAGGAGGTGTAGGAGTGCCCATGAAACAGTGGTTTAAGGGAGAAGGAAAAACAGACACTGATGATAAAGAGTCCCATAGAGGAAGGAGGTTGCGGAGTCTGTGGTTCAAGCTGTGGAGCAAATAATATGGGCAAAGGAAGCTCAGCTAAGTTTCAAAAGTGTATAAAAGTTGGAACCTTCTCAATGGTATGCATCCTGAGAGTCTTGTATTGATGCTAAAGTGGCAGTGGAATCAGCAAAGTTGTTACCATATCTCACTTCATCATCCAGAGCCTGGTGAGCCACATGTTTGACTATAGCAATCTATCGGGGAACAATGATGGCATCTAGCAGTTCCTTAAAATATAAATGATTTTAAATATGAGAGCCTGATGAAGCTATGTTGCTTCCACAACTGTTCCAAATCATAGACAGCTACAATAGTGTAATGTGAATCTGTGTATATGTTAAGAGCTCGTTGAGCTTCCGTGCCCTAATGAGTGCTACAAGTTCTGCCACCTGTGCTGAAGTAACATGTGGTAGTCTCCAACTTTTCAGAACATCTTAAGGGGCACACACCACATAACCTGTAAGCAGAATTCTCCTTTGGTCTCAATAAAAGGACTGATCTATGAAGTAAATTAAGTTGTCATTGTGTAATGGAAAGTAACTGAAATTACTCGGGGAGTGGAAAGATAGTCTGCAACAGCAACACAGTCATGGGGGTCAGTTTCATATGGTTTCCCATCTTATGAGTGGGAGGCAAAGATGATGGGTTCAAAACAGGACATTTGATTAGGGTGATGCAAGAGACTTCAAAAACAAAACCCCTTATTTGTAAGCCTGAAACATAGCCATATGTTGGGGTTTTGGCTTCAATAGCCACAATAACACAGAATGCTGAACCTATACCTCTAAGGTAGAGCATAAAACAATATACTCACACTGCAAAGAAGGTGGCACGCCTGCTCCACTGAATCTAGTCTTTTTATGGACACTTTATTTTTGTGTCAATACTGCAAGGAGAACCCCATTTTTCTCAAGACAGAATGAAGTAAAAATGTCTTATAATCAGGTAAATCCCAAGCAGTCCCTTCAACTGGTTCAATTTTTACACTAGGGAATGTCTCTTTGGCTTCTGGGGACCATTGTAAAGGCTTGATTGTGTTGACTCTTGTGTTCAATTGCAATAGTTTGATCAAATCAGGGCAACCCAAAATCAATTGTCTGCAATAACCAATTATGCAAAGAAATGCTTTTATCTGTGTGTTTGTTTGAGGTTTTGGGGTCTTGCATACAGTCTCTTTTCTATAGGAGGCTGTGACTCGATGACCCATTTTGACCTGAATGGTGTACTCGTTCTCTGCACAACTGCATTTTTTTCTTTAAAGCTTTGTGGCCTTAATTGGCTAGGGCTATCAGTAATACCTGATGTTTTCCTCACACGTTTTGTAGGAAGGGAAACCCAACAGCAGGTCATCCACATACTGCACAATCTCTGACTTTTTGGGAATTGAATATCAACCAAATATTTCTTTACCAGCAGGGATAGTAAAGTAGTGGTAGTAGTACAATGTAGCCCTAGGTAGTTGGGTACAGGTCAACTGAATTCCCCTATGTGAAAATGAGAATACATACTGGCTATAAGCATGTATAGGAACAGAGAAAGGAAGAGCACACATCTACTACTGTGAAATGGGTGGCAGTTGGAGGTATGCAAGACTAGATGGCAGCTGGGATTGGAACAATGGAGAAAAATAGGATAACTTCTGTGTTTACTGCTCTCAGGTTCGGTATATATCTGTATGTTTTTTTTCTGGGATTCTTGACTGGCAATATGGGGGGATCACAAGGACTGGTATACCTTTTAACAGAAAGGATTCAATGACAGGGGTGATCCATTTCTCAGCTTCATATTTTTCAGGTATAAGGAGTAGAAGTACAAGTCTGACATAGTGGCATACCTACAAATAAAGTATAACCTTTCCAGCCCTATTTCTAAGAGGGGCTTCTCTACCTCAACAAAAAGACTCAGGACTCTGTCCTGTGTCCAAACCTATTTCCATTCCTTACACTCTAGATTAACTAATGATAACTGGGTGTCTTCTTGATTCAGAAGGGGGCTTCATCCCTCTGGATGTCAACTCAAATATTCAGTTCTGGATGGTAAAACACAATGAGTGTTTCTTTGACTTAAAAGTTATTGCTGTTAGACGTTCCTCCAAATGTATACCAAACACAACAGAATGAATCATCATCATCACACATGCTTTATTCGGTCATAAAAACCATTAAAGCACACATCATACATTACAAACATTTCAGAATTATTTAAAATATATGAAGTAGATTTCAGATAAATACGTTAAAAATGTATAAGAAACAATTAAATATCACAGGAAATTACTTTATCCATTGCATTAAAAACTTTCATTCTCCTCAGTCATGCCCTGTGCAAACACTTCACCACAGGATGGAAACAAGTGGCTGCCCAGTTGTTGTGCAGAAATATAGTACATCTGCTACACTACAAATCTTGTTTCGTGTGAACAGGGGTAGTAAATATCTAAATCTTAGTGCATGATAGCAAAGGTAGAACAGCATAAAATGGGAGACTGTCTCATTTGTGGCCCCAGAGATCAGGCTAACAGTAGTATTGTTTGGGGAGCAGTTCATAGTATAAGTAGCTATTTTCTAAGTGCCAGCTCTCAAATTTAAGAAAAGTGACCATACATCACGTGGTTGAATGAAATTGAGATACGGTTTGAAGCCAAAATACTGGCAACCACATGAGAGTTTTATGCAGGATACTACCATAGTTGTCCTGCGCTCCTGTATGCTTGCTTTCTTGGCTTGGTCCAAACATCCCTTCACCATAACAGATGGTCGTTCCCACCGATTAGGCAGATTATGTTTACGTAGCCAGAATTTCATATGTTTTAGCCACAGGGTGGAACTATTGCCTTCCAAATATATGTCAGCATTGTTCTATAGTCTGATAGAGCTACAGAAGTCCATAAATGCATCCAAAACAATAAAGACTTAAGGGATATGATGTTTTTGATTGGCCGAAGGTCACATTCTAAATGAAAGATTAAATAAGGAGTACCCTTTGGCTGAATGAGCATAGATTTAAAAATGTTGTTTTCAGAAACTCCCAGAGAGGTTGAATTGGCATAGCCCCAGATTTCTGCCACGTACAGTGCCGTTTGCACAGCCTGCAACCTGTACAGATGCACAACTGGAGACAATGCAACCCCACCATGTAGTGATTGAAACTTTCTTATACTGGCTCCATATTTTTCTAGTTTCAGATTTGCTTTCGACACATGCTCTGTCCAAAACTCATTCTCAACAAACCAGAGACACAGGAAGTCATAGGCAGAGACCTGCTCCAGTTTTTCCCCCTTTGACTTCCATATTGATGGTATATCTCCTGGATGGTGTGCGCTTGAAAATCAGCATTTTAGTTTTTGCTAGATTTATTTCCAGGCACAGTTCCCCACACTTCTTTACAAATGTTGTCATGGCATGCTTGGCTCCCATTGGACTGGCTGTGAGCAACACAGTGTTATCCGCCAAAAACAACGCTGCATACCGCATAGTGTCCATCCTGGGATCACCCAGGTTATTGTCCACCAACTTCTCTATTAGTCCATTAATATAAATACAAATGAGGAGTGGGGACACTGCACACCTCTGTCTCATGCCTTGCTGCATGTTGGATATTGTTTCTGGAGGAGTTACACCTAATTCTGTGGTATTTTATTATGGTGGTAAATAGTGGTATTTTACTGTGGTATAGTATCTCTTGTGATCATTTGTTGGTATATTCCCTTTTACAGTGATACGACTCTCCTTAGGGTCACTCTCTGCACAAGGTACTGGACGTGGTGCACGCAGTAGGTAACATTATTTCCACCACCCAGCATTTTATGTACAATGCTGCTGTATGCTCTAATAGCCAAAATGCAAGAACTATATATATATGTATATCACATCATAAGCAAATACTTGTACACACACAAGTCAGGCACTCCTAAAACTCACTTATTAGAAAAAGAAATCTACCTCAGATTTGACCACATGTGGTAAAATGAATCACCACCTATGGTAAAATAAGCCTATCCGGTGTTGAACCTCAGTCTATCTGCTAATTAAATTGAAATCTCATAATACAAACACAGCCAGTTTGTTTTCAAACTGTACGTTTTCATATAATGTTAAAATTCCAAGCTGTTCAGACAATTACATTATGCGATACAAATTACGTGTACATGAGAATGCAAAATGATTTTCATTAGAGTGTTCGCACACATTAACAGAACCAGTTGTGCACAAGCTTACCATCTGACATTGGACACAAGAAAATTGGCTAGAAATGCAATTTGAGAGAGTGAAAAGAACAACAGTGTGAATACCTTCATGAACATTTGAAAACACATACACTTTAAATAATGATAAATATTGCACATGAAACAATCTGCTTCCCTATCTGACTGCTTGCCAACCCCACCACAACCCCCTCACAATTGACCTATATTACCTAAAGGCTGCAATTTTCTTTGCTTGACTGGGACTGGCAAAATCCCCCTTAGTCTATTAGCACACAGATGAGGACTGCCATGACCTTAGGAAGCCTGCCAGTACTGGACTCTGCCTGCCCTGTCTCAGATAAGCATTCGGAAAGGTCTCTGCATGTCTCTCCCAGGAGGTTCCTGGATATCTGCCCAGTAACACCTACTCCAATCATTTTGTATGACCTCTCGCTGTCACTCAAATAGAAAATACCACCCATCTAGATCCTACCCACATCACCCAACCTGCTCAGTGTTTTTCCCCATTGAAAATAACTATCCTACTGTACAACAAATGTTACATCTCTTCCTTTTGCCTCCACAATGGTCATTTCAGCAGAGCAGAATTTCATGTTTTCACCATCATTTATAAATCTGGCTTGCACATTTATTTTTTATTGAAACAGAGCCTCCTGCATTTAAATTCTGGATTCATGTTATTTGAATACAGACTAATTTGCACTCAATGTTAAAGGACATGGGATTCAATTTGTTATTTGCGATGGTATTACGTTAATATGTTAATGTGGGTTGTTTATTAAGTTTGGTGCAAATTCAGACAAATGAAATACCATCCTGAACTGAAGCATTTTATGAAACATGCTCTGCATTTCTTTAAAGAGTGTTATTTCCATTATGTGCGCTGCATTTGCCACCTATGCCTTGTATATGTTTGTATTTCTGTTTGTATTTCTGTGTTTCCATATAAAGCCCATGACTACATGTGCATACTAAGCTAATAAACCCCTATAATTCATCCAAAACCCCCAGCAAACCACCAGCTATTCGGAGCCCCCCAGCTATTCAGAGCCCCCCGGCTATTCCTATTTCTCCCTCCTTTTTTTGTTAAATTCTGGGATCCACTGGAAAGCACTGCAGAAAAAAAGCAAATGCTTTAATATTGCATGTGTTGCTCCCAATTAAATTACCCACACCTGAACATAAATAATATATACATTGAAATACAGCCATCAGAACATTATATACATACCTCAGCTTTGAATAATTATCATTCTCAATCACAAGAACAACAACAATATCTTTAAAATGAATAAAATAAAAATGGGATATATATTTTTTGTAAAAATCATTTTTTATCGATATTGATCACCCTTCTCTCTCTCTCTCTCTCTCTCTCTCTCTCTCTCTCTATCTCTCTCTCTCTGTCTATATGTATATATATATTTATTTGTTTATTTATTTTGGTGATGTTATTTTTAAAAAAAATATTTTTAATCTTGTTTAGAATTTTTTTAGAATATCTTTTTTGTTATTTTTTAATGAGATCTTTATTTTTTTATCATTTTGATCACCACTGAGTATATTGATTTTTTTACTGGTGATCTAATTATTATTTTATTTTTTAAGCAACAATCAAATCATCAACATTATCAGAAAATATTTGAACACATCTGTGTCATCCAATCGAATCCCAAAATTTGTAAAAATGAAAATACTAAAAAAAATAAAAACCGTTCATGATCAAATAAAAGTTTTTGTAACTTGTAGCAAAGTAGTTTGTGGTAGCAATAGTAAAACTGTCTGTGTATCAGGTATATCCTGTCCATAAGTGTTTGTGGTATAATCACACAGAAAACCATTGTTGGCAGAGCTCCTCTAGTTCAGGACTCCATGGGACATCCTCCAGGGGCGTCATTTCCACTGCTTTCCAGGGGACTCTGATTCAATGGTATCCTCCATGGGTATGGCACTGCATAAATCCCACGCTGATGAGGAAAATAATTAATTTTCTAGAGTAAAAAGAAAAAGACACATTAAGTACCAAGCACAATAAACCTTTAATTTCCTTTTCCACTGGAGCATCTGAAATCAAATTGTATTATTACAAATTGTATTATTACACAAACGTAAATTATAAACATAACATGCCATGCAACCAAAACAATTTAAAAAATACACACCAACCACATTGTACCTTCAGATAAGAACCCCTTGATACTTTTCATGCACCAGCAATATTTACACTTAAACATTTGCTAGGCCAACCATTCATATTATACATATATATATATATATTTTTGCTGTGCATCAGTTGAAATCCACTTCGAGGGGAGTGCAGCTCTAAAGAATGGAGGCTTCTTGTCTTTTTGACTCGTAAAGAATGGAGGCTTCTTGTCTTGTTGACATGTCGTTTTCGTGCTCTTTCATTTTTCGTCCATGACATTTTTATTAAATAAAGGAGTTTATTGATTGCCTGGCGTACCACTGGTGTTTTTTGCTCAGTGTTTGGAGCGGACTACTCTCTCTGGAGTGATCTTTGGAGTGCACCCCGCACACTTAATACCACGGTATAAAGCTCTTCTCTCATATATATATATATATATATTCACTGAAAAAACTTTGTTAACGGGACGTTATGGTTAAGTTGGACTAATAAAAACCTATGAAATTCAATGAAAAAATGTTGTTAAAAGGACGTTATGGTTAAGTTGCACTAATAAAAACCAAGGAAATTCAATGAAAAAACTTTGTTAAGGGGACGTTATGGTTAGGTTGCACTGATAAAAACCTATCAAATTCAATGAAAAACCTTTGTTAAAGGGACGATGAAGGCCATTAGCACCGTAGGTTCCCAAAGCGGTAACCCGGGGTGCTAAAAAAAAAGGATTTTTCTTCCTACACCGGGACATCTGTGGCGTTCCGGTGAAGAAAGGAAAACCCTTTTCCAAGATGGCCACAATGGAAAGGGAAGGCAGGGTTCCATACAGGGCCCCTCTTTGCTTTCCATGGCAGCCTGCAGAAGGCAAAAAGAGAACTCTATGACCTTATTCCATGACCCACACAATCTGGCCACTGCCCATTACCACAGGCTACACCTCAGTCACCAAAGGTATATCACTATTGTTTGTGCCTACATTTGACACTTGCCAAAAAAGAAAACACGGGCACATTTGCAAAACCATGCTTTCAGGTCCTTCTCAATGCTCCTTACACAAGTTTGCTGGAAATCCACCCATGTTTTATTTTTTCAAAAGTGTCAAATGTATGCACATACAACTGTCATATAACCTAGCCCCACTTGACAAAATCCATTCATACTTTATGAACACATTTATATCTAGATCTATAATCTTTTTGCAAACCTTTGTGTAGATTTGTCAAGTTACACATTTATAAGCTATTACAATATTTTGGGACCCTCCCTCTAATTCTGCCCCCTCTTGACAAAATCCCACCAAAATTCTCAAAAACATTTATATCTAGATCTATTATCAGTTTGCCAAATTAAGTGTATATTTGTCAAATGGCACCTCATTTATAAGCATTTACATTATTTTGGGTCCCCCCTCTAATTTTGCCCCCTCTTGACAAAATCCCACCAAACTTTGCAAAAACATTAATATCTGAATGTACTATCATTTTGCAAAATTAAGGGTAGATTTGTCAAATGGAACCTCATTTATAAGCCTTTACATTATTTTAGGACCCCCCTCTAATTGTGCCCCCTCTTGACAGAATCCCACTGAACTTTGCAATCTCATTCGGGATCAGGACAGAAATATAATTGCAAAATTACATGCAGTTTCCTTAAGTGGCGCCAAAGTAATAAGCCATCCAAGAACTGCTTTTCATCAACCCTGTAATGCTGAGGTGCCCGCGAACTTCTCAGGACTGTCCGCGAACATCCAGACTGTTTGCAGATGTTCACGGCGAAAAACACCCATTTTCTTGCTTCTTGCAGCCATATTCCAACCCATCCTCATCACCCCTCAGTTCCCCAGAGATTATTTGATAAATTTGACAAGTGCAATGTTGTGTTTTTTAATATGTTTTTACCGCAATGTCCATGGACAGCGGCTGAAGTCCGTGAATCCAAGATGGCGGGCGTTTCCAAAAATCTGATGCACCTCACGCTTCACTCCAACCAATCAGCGAACATGTGTGTGTCCGCGGACATGACGCAAGTCTATTAGCCAATCGGTGTCCTGTCCACGGAGCCAACAGGGAAGTGTGTCTGCGCAGCGGACATAGATATCACTAATTCTTTGAAACCTACTTTTTGGTCATTTAAAAAAAAACTACTGGATGGATTTCCACCAAATCTACAAAAGCAGACCAAGCCGCCGCTCCAGCTGCAAATTTGGTGAAAATGTGTCCAGCGGTTTCGGCTGTAGGCGTGAGCAAAGGTTTTCTCCATTCAGTCTATTGGAGAAAAAAAAATGTTGGGACCCCCCTATAACTTTGCCCCCCCTAGACCAAACGCCACCAAACTTTGCAAAGTTTGGTGAGGATTCGTCCCGGGGGAGCGAAGTTATAAACCGCCCAAAAAGTGTTCTTTCTATGAGCTTAGCAACTTAACCATAACTACATGAACAATACCACATGCCATGATATATATACATTTATATATATATATATATATTCAGTAAAAAAACGTTGTTAAAGGGACATTATGGTTAAGTTGAGCTACTAAAAACCTATGAAATTCAGTAAAAAAACTTTGTTAACGGGACGTTATGGTTCCAAGTAAAACCGAAAAACCCCTGAAATTCGCCAGTTATTGTAAGCTAAGCAACCATAACTCGTGCCACCACCGTGCACTGCTAATACTAACACCCAGGACATCAAAGATGACATCACAAGTGTCATTGATGATATCACATGTCAGGCTCCCTCTTTTTTCCTTTACTGATATATCTAGGCCAGTAACAGTCAGGAAATAAAAATTCACTATACTATAGTACAAAGTACTATATTTGTAGACTTATACTTCAAATATGTTCTTACAGTAATTCACTTAGGGTCCACTCAAAGCATATGAAACATATACTGAGGGGAAAACACAGACTTGGAAGACAGCAATGCTTTCCATGTATGAAGATGATTAGTACGGTTATCAACACTGTTTTATAGTTCTGTTGTTTTTTTATTGATGTACTTTCCCTGGATATTCTCATATTTGTACACATTGCACGTACACTACTTTCATTAGGGTCTAGTCAAAATATCTGATAGTTATACATAGGGAAGTAGTAGCTTTGAAGCAGAGCAATCATTTCTGTGCATGAAGATAATCAGTAAGGTTATGAAGATTGTCGGGTAATACTGCTGTTTTTTTGTTTACTTCACTTTCCCTGTATATGCTCTATTTGTATGTGTTGTTGTCTGTTTGTGCTTTGTGTGCAGTAATGCAATAATGTAGTAAGTGGGTTTTATTAGCTACCTATTACATGCTTCACAGTACGCATAACTCTAATAAGAAAGCAGTTATCATTTAACTATTCAACATGGCAAGATTATGAATATTGCACCTTCATCATGTGTGCCGAAAACACTGCCTAGGTTTCTGCATGAGTAGCTTAATATACTGGATAGAACTTCATAATAGAATGCTATTTATATCAATGCATTGCTTAATGCACTAATTAGCTCATATTTATTCCAATGATCCTTGACACTTTTTTGTCAACATTATAATAAGAATCCCTTCTACAGAGGTTTTCATGAAAAGTAAATGCACATGTGATGTCATCAGTGATGTCCTGGGTGTTAGTCTTAGCAGTGCACGGTGGTGGCACGAGTTATGGTTTCTTAACTTACCATAACTGGCGAATTTCAGGGGTTTTTCGGTTTTACTTGGAACATAACGTCACTTTAACAAAGTTTTTTTACTGAATTTCATAGGTTTTTAGTAGCACAACTTAACCATAACGTCCCTTTAACAAAGTTTTTTTTACTGAATATACATTTATATAGTGTGAATTTGATAGATGTTTATTAGGATTCCCTTACTTTATATACATGTAACATAGAACATACTGAACCCCCGCTAATGATTTTGATGTCCGCGGACTGTGCGTATTTCCACGAACGGTCGCGGACGACATCAACATTACCCAAACACTCAGGGGGTATCTTAAATTATTCTATCATACCATATAAACACTGCACAAGTTCAAAAAGCAGCGCATAAACACGTTATATTTAATAATAAATAAGCAGTAGAGCCTACTATCTAACACAACAACCATCCATTTAAATACCATAGTTAGTAAAATGGAATATACCAAAACAAAAAAGATATGCCTCGGACAAACTATGGAACTTATAGGCGCTGGTAGGGTATGGTAGTCCTATATCCGTTGGTTAAGTAGAAATTATTGGTGAAGGATGAGGCAGATTAGTTTTGAATTTCGCACGTGATTTGTTTTATTTCTATTCGTTGAACCGCACTAATACAATTCTTAGTCAGTTTCAACACATGGATAGCTTTACACAGCCACAGCCGACGCGCGTTTCAACCTTAGTCTTTATCAAGGCTGGTGGTTTTGTGAATTGGTGGTGCAGTTATGTGGTGTACCCATTGTAGTGACAACAATGAAATCAATGCGTTATGTACATTTGCATTTGTTCAAGACACCCGTTAATATAGCATGTTACCAAATTTAGAAATCCCAAGTGTATTGTGACACCCATGTGAGGTGATTAGTCATGTGTTGGCAATAGGTGTTAGTGACATGTCAGTTAGTTATAACAACAATAACATATCCATATATACATAGGTCATGGAACGACAGGTTGGCAATTTCAATTTAGAGACAGACAAGGACATGGTACCAAGGAAAGAAGAAATGAGAGACGAATGTTAGTCAGTTAAGGGATTTATATAAAGGCAGTTATGCCCTGAGATAAACTGGGCAAGGAGGAGGTAAAGTGTCTTACCCTTTGAGTTGTATCATATGCTTCAAGAGAATGGTGTGCTGGTCCTACCCATGCTGGGGTGCCAGAGGACTGGATAGTCGAGCTAGAGAGAAAATACATGTGGTTGAATGGGGGAGAAGTGAAAGACCATGGTAAGTTAGAGGTATTAGTGAAAGATTTCTAGTAAACTCGTGACGGGGGGAGGCTTATATTGCGGGGGAAATGGGCCAGATCAGGTTAATTTGGTAAAGGAGGATTGGGAAGACTATTGTCTGTATTGGCGAAGGGTTATAATGTGTTGGTGTTGGGAAGCGTATGTCAAGATGAGCGGCCGGGTGGGCGAGACGCGGTTGCGTGAGGAATTAGTGAAATGTCAGCAGCTAGTGTTTGGATGGAGCAAGCAAAATGGGTGCTGGCGATTTAGTAGTGCGGCCGGGTAAGAGAGGAAGGTGGTTGCGTGCGAAACAATGAATTGTCAGCAACTAGTGTTCGGATGGAGCGAGCTAAAAATGGGTGCTGGCGGTTATAATGCGGCCGGGTAAGAGAGACGCGGTTGCATGAGGAAATAGTGAAATGTCAGCAGCTAGTGTTTGGATGGCGTGAGCTGAAAATGGGTGCTGGCGGTTAATACTGCGGCCGGGTAAGAGAGACACGGCTACATGGGGAGTAGTCTGCAGCTAGTGTTTGGAGAGCGAGCAAAATGGGTGCTGGCGTTGAGTAATGCGGCCGGGTAACAGAGGAACGCGGTTGCGTGCGAATTATGAATTCTCAGCAACTAGCGTTCGGATTGAGTGAACTAAATTGGATGCTGGCGGTTATAAAGCGGCCGGGTAAGAGAGACGCGGTTGCAGTGTTTGGATAGAGCGAGCTAAAATAGGTGCTGGCGGTTGATAATACAGGACCTAAGTTTGGCAGGGCTTACCTGTGCCGGCTGGCATGAATCAGCTATCTCGTCACGTTCGCTATCCTGATTAGTTGCAAATTGGCTTGACTTCCTGTTTATATGCAAGGTCTACTGCGGTTGGCTGCTCAAACGAGCGATTTGATTGGATGATTGATAAGGGCACAGGGATAGGCTTGTCAGTTAGGCTGATCAGAAGTGGTTTGGTCCTGTGTTGGCATGGACATGGTAAGGGAGAAGGGGGGGAGGTAGAGTGGAACACAATTGGGGGTGGAGGAATGATGAATAAGGCGGGCATAAAGTAGTCTCAATGTAAGTTTGGTGGGTGGATGCCGGTAAAATACCTGTAAAATGCATACACTACTTGTTAAGGAAGTTTAGCACATACGGACAGGCTATATTGGCTAGGGGCTTGTCCCAGGGGCCGGGATCGGCGCCTGAGCTGTGTGTGCCAGTGGCAAGTAGGATATAAAGAAACGGAGGTGATATTGTGTGGAGTATATTACACATAGTAATGTGAGCTGGCAGGGGGGGTGATCAATACCGATTGATGGTGTAGCCATGGTAGGTTTGGTCATTACGTTATTGGATGTGTATGCTGGGTACAGCAGAAAAAATGTTTGAACCAATTAAGGTATGGCATCAAAATCAATTGGTTCAGTAGCGCATTGGTACATCAAACATTTACAGGAATACATGGAAGTCATGGTCACTGTTTAGGCCGAAGGTTACAGATCTGTATCGGCATATCAGTTTGGCTTCTTTTTGACGCAGTTGTAGTTCGCGGTTTCCACCTCTTATGTTGATAGGGATTTTCTCAAGGCCTGTGAAGGTGATATCTTCCTTGTTGTCCCACTGGTGGTGTTCTTGCCAATGTAGTGCCAGCGGGTATCTGGAATCCTGCAAGTGTAGAGAGTTAAGGTGCTCCCTAATCCTTGTCCTAAGCTCTCTTTTTGTGCTTCCAATGTATTTGCGTTTACAGACACAGGTGATAACATAGACCACGAATTTTGATTTGCAATTAATGTACTGTTCAATTGTGTGTGTTTCAATAGTGCTGAAGACTACAGTTTTTGTTGTACTGGCAAATTTACACATGGAGCATGCTCCACATTTGTAGAATCCTACTGGTTTGTTGTCTGTTAACCAATTGCTGCTGGGTTTTGTAATTGGTGCCAAAAAAGATGGACTAAGAATGTTTTTGAGTGTTCTAGCTTTAGTAAATGTTAAATTGGGTTTATCAGGAATCCATGCCTTGATGTCTTCATCCATTGCCAAGATATGCCAGTGTCTTTTTAAAGTCTTCTGTACTTGGTAGCTGTCACTGCAAAATTGGGTGATAAATCTTATTGGACTGTCATTCGTTGCCTTGTTTCTGGTATGTACCTTGGGCGTCAGGAGTGTACTTCGTTCTCTGTTATGGGCCATGCTTATAGCAGCTTGGATAGCTTGTTCAGGGTATCCTCGTTCTTGAAAGCGATTTTTGAGTGTGGTGCATTCATTTCCGAAAGCTGGGAGGTCGCTGCAGTTCCTTTTGGCTCGTAAGAATTCCCCCTTGGGGATATTGTTGATTACTGATTTCTTATGACAACTTGAGGCATGAAGGACAGAATTGACTTCTGTTGGTTTTCTGAAAGTAGCAGTTGTTAGTTTATTACCATTTGGTGTGATGGTAATGTCTAGGAAATCAATGGTTGTTTTGCTTGAGATGCCTGTTAGTTCGAGACCAAAGGTGTTTTGGTTTAGGTAGAGTTTGAATGAGTCCAGTTCCTCTTTGGTTCCACGCCATATCATCAAAATGTCGTCGATGTATCTCATCCAAATATGGATTAGTTTGTTGAATTCAGGTTGGTAAATGCATGCACTTGTTCATAGTGGTGCATGAAGAGGTTGGCCATTGAGGGAGCATATGTAGCCCCCATTGCAATCCCCTTTGTTTGTTTGTAGTATTGTTGTTCAAAGAGGAATACGGTATTGGTTAGTGAGAATTCCAAAAATTCTTTCGTGAGTTCCAAATGGGACCAAAATGAGGCAGATGCTTTGTTAAATGCAAAGTCAATTGCTTTAAGGGCTAGTCCATGGTCAATTGATGTGTAGAGCGCTTTCACGTCAAGGGTAACGAGAGTGTAGTCTTCACTCCATACGGTTTCTTCAAGGATCAGCAAGGTGTGCATGGTGTCACGCAGAAAGGTAGGTATCTTAGGGACCTCGGGTGCCAGGACATTGTTGATGTATTTGTTCAAGGGTTCAGTCACCCATCCTATTCCGCTCAAAATCGGTCGTCCTTCAGGTCTAAGTTCGAATTTCTTGTGAATCTTAGGTAAGAAATATATTGTTGGCATCCTGGGGTGTGATGGTTGTAAATATTTGATTTCATCATCTGATAGGAGTCCGCGCCTGTGCCATTTAGACAGCATGTTTCTGGTTTTCGTTATGATTTCTTTAGTTGGGTTCTGGTTAATGGTGTCATAGCAGCCAGGAGTAGTTAGGTGTGTGGTGGCCATTTTCACGTAGTCTTCTCTGTCCATTATGACCACATTGCCGCCTTTGTCAGCTTCCTTGATGACAATTTGGTGGTTATCCTGCAGTATCTTGAGAGCTAGTCTTTCTTTGCTGGTAATGTTGTCGTCTCTCATTGAGGGATTCCGTCTTGCGCGATCTTCTAGTGCTTGGAGGTCTCTTGTGACTGCCTGGCTAAAAATGTCAATTGCATTGTCCCCTTGGAAGTTGGGAGTAAATTTGGATTTCTGCTTCATTTCAGGTATCCTGAGGTTGCTTTCCTCAATATCGAGGTCCTGCATAATTTGCGACATCGTTTGGGTTTCTTGTTCTGGTGAAAGGTCCAGGTTGGTAAGGAGATGTGTACCTTTTAGGTGTTCCATATCCAAGGTGCTCAGTGGCAATGTTGTTGGCATAGGTTGTTTCCATTTGACTTGCTTAGAAAAGAATTTCTTCAGTTTAAGTTTTCTGATGTATTTGAATAAGTCAATTTGAGCATTCACAAAGTTGGTGTGCTTGACTGGTGCGAATGAGAGACCTTTGTTCAGAATTTCTGAGTCATGTTCTGATAGGGTGTATTTGGAGAGGTTAGTCACTAGGCTAGTTATCTCGGAGCTTGTTGTTGTTGATGAGTTTTGGATCTTGTTAGTCTGATAGCACTTTCTTGTTCTTCTTGGTTGTTTCTTGGATCCCGCTCTCTTACCTCTCTTTGTTCTAATCTTGGAGGTATGTTGCCCCGGGTAGAGCCTAAAAAATGAACTTGTTTACCAATTGGCTGTTGCTGCTGTTGTTTTGGTTGTGGTGCTCTCGTTCCTCTTCTGTATCGTTGGATCTCGTCCAGAAAATTGTAGCCAATGCTTCTATTTTGGTCATGCTGTCTAGAGAGTCTAGATGGTACCCTGTCACCTTCTCTTTCAGTTTCCATATGCTTAGGTGGTACCTCTCTGTCCTCTTCTAATGACTCAGATTCCTGGTTGGAGTCATTGGTGTCCTTTGTTCCTTGTTCGGGTTCTGGTTCACTGTCTGCGTCAGATGTTGCTGGAGAGCAGGATACCGAGCTCTCTTTTGAGTTGTTTCCTTGTATGTTGTCAAATTTAGGTTGGAAAGTAAAGACTCTGTTGTCCTGATAGTCTCTTTCATCCCTTGCGAATTTCCTGCATTTCCTGATTTTAACTTCATCTTGGTGCATTCGTAATATTTCGTACATGATTTTGTAGTTTTTTTCTTTGGTTGCTGCAGGGGCTTTGTTAGTTTCGATCTCATCTTTGAGTTGGTCAATCAATATGACAAGTCTTCCGTGTGCTCTGTCAGCATGTTCTAGTAGTAACTCCATCATTGTTTTGGAGCCCATGATAAGGTTTTCTTCCCATTTGGCTGCTAGGTCAGCGTCATCCGGGTCGGTGAAGTCTGGGAAAATAATGATTCGTAGGCCCCTTGGGATTTTCTCCTGTTCTAGGTAAGTTTGGAGGGTAAATCTCTCCCAAAATTTGTTTATTTCCTTGGTACATAGCCTTTCTAATTTGATGAAAAGTTGCCTAAGGTTGTCAGGCGCCCTTGGGGTGGGTGGGAATGCATGCACTGTTGATCCTTTAGGTGCAAAGAGGTTCTTGGTATCCGTAATTCTTGATTCCAGATAGTTCGCCATGTTAGGTTGGAGTGCTGCTGGGGATCTGGTCCCTGGATTGAATTTTGAAAGGAAAGGTTGGAGTTTGGTAGGCGGAACTCCCTCACTCCTGCGCACTCCTATTTTTAGTTT
This sequence comes from Ambystoma mexicanum, assembly GCF_040938575.1. NCBI lineage: Eukaryota > Metazoa > Chordata > Amphibia > Caudata > Ambystomatidae > Ambystoma > Ambystoma mexicanum. Next base: position 936,009,147 of record NC_090941.1, read on the forward strand.
GGTACTTTATTACGACCTGCAGCCTAGTTCTTGTTTGTCAGGGAACCAACTCCAGGGTTCCTGTTTGTAAAAACAATTCGTGGGGTTTGGACAAACTATGGAACTTATAGGCGCTGGTAGGGTATGGTAGTCCTATATCCTTTCAAAATTCAATCCAGGGACCAGATCCCCAGCAGCACTCCAACCTAACATGGCGAACTATCTGGAATCAAGAATTACGGATACCAAGAACCTCTTTGCACCTAAAGGATCAACAGTGCATGCATTCCCACCCACCCCAAGGGCGCCTGACAACCTTAGGCAACTTTTCATCAAATTAGAAAGGCTATGTACCAAGGAAATAAACAAATTTTGGGAGAGATTTAACCTCCAAACTTACCTAGAACAGGAGAAAATCCCAAGGGGCCTACGAATCATTATTTTCCCAGACTTCACCGACCCGGATGACGCTGACCTAGCAGCCAAATGGGAAGAAAACCTTATCATGGGCTCCAAAACAATGATGGAGTTACTACTAGAACATGCTGACAGAGCACACGGAAGACTTGTCATATTGATTGACCAACTCAAAGATGAGATCGAAACTAACAAAGCCCCTGCAGCAACCAAAGAAAAAAACTACAAAATCATGTACGAAATATTACGAATGCACCAAGATGAAGTTAAAATCAGGAGATGCAGGAAATTCGCAAGGGATGAAAGAGACTATCAGGACAACAGAGTCTTTACTTTCCAACCTAAATTTGACAACATACAAGGAAACAACTCAAAAGAGAGCTCGGTATCCTGCTCTCCAGCAACATCTGACGCAGACAGTGAACCAGAACCCGAACAAGGAACAAAGGACACCAATGACTCCAACCAGGAATCTGAGTCATTAGAAGAGGACAGAGAGGTACCACCTAAGCATATGGAAACTGAAAGAGAAGGTGACAGGGTACCATCTAGACTCTCTAGACAGCATGACCAAAATAGAAGCATTGGCTACAATTTTCTGGACGAGATCCAACGATACAGAAGAGGAACGAGAGCACCACAACCAAAACAACAGCAGCAACAGCCAATTGGTAAACAAGTTCATTTTTTAGGCTCTACCCGGGGCAACATACCTCCAAGATTAGAACAAAGAGAGGTAAGAGAGCGGGATCCAAGAAACAACCAAGAAGAACAAGAAAGTGCTATCAGACTAACAAGATCCAAAACTCATCAACAACAACAAGCTCCGAGATAACTAGCCTAGTGACTAACCTCTCCAAATACACCCTATCAGAACATGACTCAGAAATTCTGAACAAAGGTCTCTCATTCGCACCAGTCAAGCACACCAACTTTGTGAATGCTCAAATTGACTTATTCAAATACATCAGAAAACTTAAACTGAAGAAATTCTTTTCTAAGCAAGTCAAATGGAAACAACCTACGCCAACAACATTGCCACTGAGCACCTTGGATATGGAACACCTAAAAGGTACACATCTCCTTACCAACCTGGACCTTTCACCAGAACAAGAAACCCAAACGATGTCGCAAATTATGCAGGACCTCGATATTGAGGAAAGCAACCTCAGGATACCTGAAATGAAGCAGAAATCCAAATTTACTCCCAACTTCCAAGGGGACAATGCAATTGACATTTTTAGCCAGGCAGTCACAAGAGACCTCCAAGCACTAGAAGATCGCGCAAGACGGAATCCCTCAATGAGAGACGACAACATTACCAGCAAAGAAAGACTAGCTCTCAAGATACTGCAGGATAACCACCAAATTGTCATCAAGGAAGCTGACAAAGGCGGCAATGTGGTCATAATGGACAGAGAAGACTACGTGAAAATGGCCACCACACACCTAACTACTCGTGGCTGCTATGACACCATTAACCAGAACCCAACTAAAGAAATCATAACGAAAACCAGAAACATGCTGTCTAAATGGCACAGGCGCGGACTCCTATCAGATGATGAAATCAAATATTTACAACCATCACACCCCAGGATGCCAACAATATATTTCTTACCTAAGATTCACAAGAAATTCGAACTTAGACCTGAAGGACGACCGATTTTGAGCGGAATAGGATGGGTGACTGAACCCTTGAACAAATACATCAACAATGTCCTGGCACCCGAGGTCCCTAAGATACCTACCTTTCTGCGTGACACCATGCACACCTTGCTGATCCTTGAAGAAACCGTATGGAGTGAAGACTACACTCTCGTTACCCTTGACGTGAAAGCGCTCTACACATCAATTGACCATGGACTAGCCCTTAAAGCAATTGACTTTGCATTTAACAAAGCATCTGCCTCATTTTGGTCCCATTTGGAACTCACGAAAGAATTTTTGGAATTCTCACTAACCAATACCGTATTCCTCTTTGAACAACAATACTACAAACAAACAAAGGGGATTGCAATGGGGGCTACATATGCTCCCTCAATGGCCAACCTCTTCATGCACCACTATGAACAAGTGCATGCATTTACCAACCATGAATTCAACAAACTAATCCATATTTGGATGAGATACATCGACGACATTTTGATGATATGGCGTGGAACCAAAGAGGAACTGGACTCATTCAAACTCTACCTAAACCAAAACACCTTTGGTCTCGAACTAACAGGCATCTCAAGCAAAACAACCATTGATTTCCTAGACATTACCATCACACCAAATGGTAATAAACTAACAACTGCTACTTTCAGAAAACCAACAGAAGTCAATTCTGTCCTTCATGCCTCAAGTTGTCATAAGAAATCAGTAATCAACAATATCCCCAAGGGGGAATTCTTACGAGCCAAAAGGAACTGCAGCGACCTCCCAGCTTTCGGAAATGAATGCACCACACTCAAAAATCGCTTTCAAGAACGAGGATACCCTGAACAAGCTATCCAAGCTGCTATAAGCATGGCCCATAACAGAGAACGAAGTACACTCCTGACGCCCAAGGTACATACCAGAAACAAGGCAACGAATGACAGTCCAATAAGATTTATCACCCAATTTTGCAGTGACAGCTACCAAGTACAGAAGACTTTAAAAAGACACTGGCATATCTTGGCAATGGATGAAGACATCAAGGCATGGATTCCTGATAAACCCAATTTAACATTTACTAAAGCTAGAACACTCAAAAACATTCTTAGTCCATCTTTTTTGGCACCAATTACAAAACCCAGCAGCAATTGGTTAACAGACAACAAACCAGTAGGATTCTACAAATGTGGAGCATGCTCCATGTGTAAATTTGCCAGTACAACAAAAACTGTAGTCTTCAGCACTATTGAAACACACACAATTGAACAGTACATTAATTGCAAATCAAAATTCGTGGTCTATGTTATCACCTGTGTCTGTAAACGCAAATACATTGGAAGCACAAAAAGAGAGCTTAGGACAAGGATTAGGGAGCACCTTAACTCTCTACACTTGCAGGATTCCAGATACCCGCTGGCACTACATTGGCAAGAACACCACCAGTGGGACAACAAGGAAGATATCACCTTCACAGGCCTTGAGAAAATCCCTATCAACATAAGAGGTGGAAACCGCGAACTACAACTGCGTCAAAAAGAAGCCAAACTGATATGCCGATACAGATCTGTAACCTTCGGCCTAAACAGTGACCATGACTTCCATGTATTCCTGTAAATGTTTGATGTACCAATGCGCTACTGAACCAATTGATTTTGATGCCATACCTTAATTGGTTCAAACATTTTTTCTGCTGTACCCAGCATACACATCCAATAACGTAATGACCAAACCTACCATGGCTACACCATCAATCGGTATTGATCACCCCCCCTGCCAGCTCACATTACTATGTGTAACATACTCCACACAATATCACCTCCGTTTCTTTATATCCTACTTGCCACTGGCACACACAGCTCAGGCGCCGATCCCGGCCCCTGGGACAAGCCCCTAGCCAATATAGCCTGTCCGTATGTGCTAAACTTCCTTAACAAGTAGTGTATGCATTTTACAGGTATTTTACCGGCATCCACCCACCAAACTTACATTGAGACTACTTTATGCCCGCCTTATTCATCATTCCTCCACCCCCAATTGTGTTCCACTCTACCTCCCCCCCTTCTCCCTTACCATGTCCATGCCAACACAGGACCAAACCACTTCTGATCAGCCTAACTGACAAGCCTATCCCTGTGCCCTTATCAATCATCCAATCAAATCGCTCGTTTGAGCAGCCAACCGCAGTAGACCTTGCATATAAACAGGAAGTCAAGCCAATTTGCAACTAATCAGGATAGCGAACGTGACGAGATAGCTGATTCATGCCAGCCGGCACAGGTAAACCCTGCCAAACTTAGGTCCTGTATTATCAACCGCCAGCACCTATTTTAGCTCGCTCTATCCAAACACTGCAACCGCGTCTCTCTTACCCGGCCGCTTTATAACCGCCAGCATCCAATTTAGTTCACTCAATCCGAACGCTAGTTGCTGAGAATTCATAATTCGCACGCAACCGCGTTCCTCTGTTACCCGGCCGCATTACTCAACGCCAGCACCCATTTTGCTCGCTCTCCAAACACTAGCTGCAGACTACTCCCCATGCAGCCGTGTCTCTCTTACCCGGCCGCAGTATTAACCGCCAGCACCCATTTTCAGCTCACGCCATCCAAACACTAGCTGCTGACATTTCACTATTTCCTCATGCAACCGCGTCTCTCTTACCCGGCCGCATTATAACCGCCAGCACCCATTTTTAGCTCGCTCCATCTGAACACTAGTTGCTGACAATTCATTGTTTCGCACGCAACCACCTTCCTCTCTTACCCGGCCGCACTACTAAATCGCCAGCACCCATTTTGCTTGCTCCATCCAAACACTAGCTGCTGACATTTCACTAATTCCTCACGCAACCGCGTCTCGCCCACCCGGCCGCTCATCTTGACATACGCTTCCCAACACCAACACATTATAACCCTTCGCCAATACAGACAATAGTCTTCCCAATCCTCCTTTACCAAATTAACCTGATCTGGCCCATTTCCCCCTTAATATAAGCCTCCCCCCGTCACGAGTTTACTAGAAATCTTTCACTAATACCTCTAACTTACCATGATCTTTCACTTCTCCCCCATTCAACCACATGTATTTTCTCTCTAGCTCGACTATCCAGTCCTCTGGCACCCCAGCATGGGTAGGACCAGCACACCATTCTCTTGAAGCATATGATACAACTCAAAGGGTAAGACACTTTACCTCCTCCTTGCCCAGTTTATCTCAGGGCATAACTGCCTTTATATAAATCCCTTAACTGACTAACATTCGTCTCTCATTTCTTCTTTCCTTGGTACCATGTACTTGTCTGTCTCTAAATTGAAATTGCCAACCTGTCGTTCCATGACCTATGTATATATGGATATGTTATTGTTGTTATAACTAACTGACATGTCACTAACACCTATTGCCAACACATGACTAATCACCTCACATGGGTGTCACAATACACTTGGGATTTCTAAATTTGGTAACATGCTATATTAACGGGTGTCTTGAACAAATGCAAATGTACATAACGCATTGATTTCATTGTTGTCACTACAATGGGTACACCACATAACTGCACCACCAATTCACAAAACCACCAGCCTTGATAAAGACTAAGGTTGAAACGCGCGTCGGCTGTGGCTGTGTAAAGCTATCCATGTGTTGAAACTGACTAAGAATTGTATTAGTGCGGTTCAACGAATAGAAATAAAACAAATCACGTGCGAAATTCAAAACTAATCTGCCTCATCCTTCACCAATAATTTCTACTTAACCAACGGATATAGGACTACCATACCCTACCAGCGCCTATAAGTTCCATAGTTTGTCCAAACCCCACGAATTGTTTTTACAAACAGGAACCCTGGAGTTGGTTCCCTGACAAACAAGAACTAGGCTGCAGGTCGTAATAAAGTACCAAACTAAAAATAGGAGTGCGCAGGAGTGAGGGAGTTCCGCCTACCAAACTCCAACCTTTCCTTTCAAAAAAGATATGCCTCCAACATAATTACCTAACAGAAACTGCAGAGCTAGAAGCAACACTAGACCTACACAACACTACAAATACAATTTACCAGAAACTAGTAAGTTAACTTAATTGTTCTTATATATTTCTAAACTTTTTGTATTAGGTACACTACAATTAATATTTTTTTGTTTTTCACACAGAAATGTGCAGTACTTTGGAGTGGCTTGAGGAAAATTTTCCACGTAAGGAAATGTCTGAAGACAGTGACAATAATGGTAGACACTTGTCTATATAAGCAAATTAATAACCATTAATTTATGTGTACTTAACATATATATATATTTATTTTTAACAGACCATACAAACATTGAAAATAATACACCAAAACAACACATGGAACAGAAAATAGACATGCTCAAGGAAAATGTCAATGTTTTGAAACAGTTTGTGGAGGACCACATAAAAGAAGAAATGTAATACCATTGTCCCACATGTACCTGTTCCCACTCTCCATGTTCCAGTGAACTATCCCCAAACCCTCAACACCAAGAAAAACGTTTTGACGAGACATGCTTCCCTTCATCCCCTCCCATCCATCCTGTCCAATCCCCTAATTCCCCTGTAGTTGTATCAGTTTCTGCTTCCCCCCTCCTTCATAAATTGTGTATATGTATATAATAAAAAAATATATTACGTTTCTTTTAATGACATTCGTTGTGTATTTTTTTTTTTAAAGCAGGTAAAATGTCGGCGGACAGTGCGCCTGTCTGGTATGTCCGTAATTAGCAAAATGGGGGTGTCCTAAGGACACTATACCTGTCCGTACCATTCGGAGCAAAGATGGAACTGTTCTTAGAACACACCCGGTGTCCGGGATGTCCGTAAATGAACAAAATGGGGGTGTCCTAAGGACACTATACTTGTCCGTACCGTTCGCAACCAAGATGGAACTATTCTTAGAACACACCCGGTGTCCGACATGTCTGTGACTGAACAAAATGCAGGAATCTTAAGGACGCTCTACCTGTCTGTACCGTCCTCAGCCAAGTTGAAACTGTCCTAAGAACACGTGCGGTGTCCAGGATGTCCATAGTCAAACAAAATAGAGGTGTCCTAAGGACACTATATCTGTCTGTACAGTCTGCAGAACATCTACGCACATGCACACCACACCCGTAAGTCCTGCGAACATCGCGCCTGTCCGTAACTGTCCGTCTCACTTGTGTCGCACTTTTATTTTATTTTAGGACCCAAACACTGTCCATAGAACACCCGCGCGAATGCGCACGACTGTTCCCGTTCATTTGGTCTCCTGTGGACACCCGTTCCCTTCGCGGACATGTTCCCGACGTCATCATGTGACCGCACCCACACTGTCCGGTTCCCCAACATTTGAAAAGAACTTATTTAGACAATCCAAATTATTTTACAGTAACAATTCACCATTGCACATGTCCCAGACAATGACCCTGGCTTTCCACATACTTTTTGAAACATTTTGAACCTTTGTGGGTGTTCGATCTTTTCGCAAAGCGCACTCCTCCACCCCTACAAAAGGCCACACCCCAGAGCTGATCTTCATTGTTCCATCCGACTATTGCAGATTTACTTTTGCTGCCTTTGCTGCTCTTGCTGATATTATCTCATCAACCCTGATGGCATCCATGGCTGCTGTTGCTACATCTGCCTCAGCACCACCCCCAAATCCTCCAACACCACCACATCCCCAAGGACCTGCAGAGGGGAACAGGTGTGAGGATGTAGAGAACAAAGATGAAGAGGATGAAGAGAATGAGGTTGAGGAACACCCTACTACCAGCACTCACCGGGAGTCGTGGGTGTGGCGGTTGTTTACCATTCATGGTAACGTACCAAAAGCACATGCGAACAAGGTCACCTACAACCAGTGCAAAATGGTGCTCAGTCATGAGAGACGTGGTTCGTACAGCTTTGGTACGACATCTATGAAGAGACACCTAACATTGTTCCACAGTGCGGACATTCGCAAGGTTGTACCATCTGATAAACGTAGTAGGTTGAGTTCCTCTACAGCATCCTCTGTTTCTGCTCCTCTTACCACAAGAGACACTCCTGTGGGAGAGTGCATCCCGCCAGCTGCTTCACAGGCCATTCACGATGCTGTTGACCCTTACCTTTCGAGGGTCACAATATTGTGTATGTACTGCGACACAGTACTCTGCAGGGGGGAGAGTCTTCGAAGTGCTTTCAAGACTACGGTCAAGGAGAACCCGAAGACCTGCTACCTACCTATGTAAGGCCCACCCTACATCTTCCTCTCTCCACCTGCCCTTTCTTATCCCTGTGGCTGATGTCCCTTCCTTACCCTCCTTTCCCCTCCTCTCCTAGTGTGTCATGTGTAAAAAAAACAAAAAAATATAAAAGAAGAAAAATCCAAAAATCCAAAAATCCAAAAAAAAACTCTTTTCAGAGCCGCCTTTCACAGTTTAAAAATAGAAGTGGCAAATAAACAGCGCAGGGCCCTGTGTATTATTTGGAAGTCCGCGGACAGTTCTAGGACATATAAAATGTTAGGGTGCTGCCCTAGCAAATCCAATGCACTTTTCTCTTGGAGGAGGTGGTGGCTCTGAAAAGAGCCTTTTGGTGGTGTTTTTGTGTGTTTGAAAAACTTGAAATCATCAACATCTACTGCAAAATAGATGACTCTAATTCCAAAAAAGGTTGCAATGCATTTTGTACATTTCTCAGAAAAATCTGATTGCCAGCATAAGTAAGATGGACTCCATCTCTGCGGAAAATGTATGTGCTACGAAACATAATATTTTCATTGTGAATAGAGGACTTGCCAACATCTCTTAGAAAGGCACAAACAGCCTTATTGACATTGTGCATCGCTTTCTCCATTTGTGGACCAAATGAAGAAGAACGCAGCCACATTTGTCTTTGCGCAATACGAGAAAAAATTACTTGGGAATTTGGAAACATGTCCATGACCTTCTCAAGTCCTTCTTTCATTGCAAATTGCAAAGACATTCCAGACACATGTCCTAAACTGTTCAAGATCTGCAGCTACTCCACAACGTTCTGCATGCACCTCCAACCAATATATCCGTGAGTCTCCCAAAATCCAGATAATCTGTTTTTGGAAACACACAGCCATAGCTATCTGTTCTTCGCTCAGGAAAAAGATGTTCTGACAAAATCTCTCCTTACACAACACACCCAGTAAACTTTACTGACCAATCCCTAGCTCCACTCATTCACATTTGAATGCCTCTCCACCCCGGAATCCCTGTATGTAATACGCGCTGTCTGCAGACTACCACCATGCCCGCGAACATATCGAAAATCTGAGCGCGGTGAATGTAAATTTAAATAGTGTGCCCCATTTCCCCTTTGAGGTGGGCTCTGAAAAGAGCCGTTTTTTGGTGTTTTTGCAGATGCCTGACAGACACCTGCTATTTTGTATTTTTTGGGGGGGGTTTCTTCTTGCTTTTTAACTAAAATCTTCAATAACCTGCTCCAAAGCAACCCTTACATTCCAAACAGCATGGCATTTCCCAAAAAAGATAAAGAAATGCCATCTTCTTCAAAATAAACAGCATCACTCAAATCAATATTCTCATTATTACAGAAAAACATACCACCTCTAAGCATGAAAGCACACATGCCTCAATTGATTGCACACCTAGCAATGTTTTGCTGAGGACAAAAAACAGAACTATTGTCCCATATTTCCCTAGGTAGTAATCCAGAAAAAATTACTTTCGCATTTGGAAGGATGTTCATTACTGCTTGAGCCAACTGTTCCAAATCTGCCAACAAAGTAGGGGCACTGACGTAGCCCATATAGAAAGCACCATAGTGCAAAACTACCAGATGTGGATTGTTCAGCCTGCGTATATCTTCACAAACTTGTAGAATTCCCTCTACATTGCAATCAGGCACAGCGCTCCACACCACCTCCACTCCTTTAACATGCCTGCATTGAGCATACTGCTGTAAACCATGGACAGACATATCTCCGAGCACCAACACCCTGACTTTCTGCACCTCTGCCATCTTCACTACACACACTCTCTTTCTACACAAATCCACAACGTCAACATCTGATTGGCTAATCCCTACAGTCCCCTTTCCATACTGGATTTGCTGGAAATCCCTGGATGTGGCATGCCCTATCCGCGGACAAACGCGGTGTCTGATATGAGCACAAGTCTCATATCATTGGAAGGCACCTACTACAAAAACTACTCTACAAGTCTCCAAGATTTCTACTTACAGCTGCATTCATATCCACATGCATGAATACAAACTACAGGTATGCATATTTTATTCACAGTACATGTACAACTATTATGAATCTAAATAAACAGAGTAATGCCACCAAACCTGCATGGCCTATACATACATGCCAACCCTCCCGATTTAAGCGCGAGACTCCCTATTCTTTATTGAAAAATCGCACTATTTTTTGCTGTCTCCCATCTAAATTAATCCTAATCCTAATGCAATCCTATGGGAAAAATAAATGTTCTCGATTGCTATGGTGAAATCTCCCTCTCAGGGGATCTCGATTGTTAGCATGTCTACCTATATAATTAACTTATTGAAATTTTTCCCATCTACTATAATCAACTGTCACTTCCAAACCTGTCTGCTATCTACAACACACCTTTAAAAAACCAAGTGAATTTCATGCAATTAAAATTCTACTCATTTGCAAAGAATGTTGGACTAACATATTGTAAATAAAATATAAAGGCTGTGCATGAAATGCATGCATACACTATGTTCAGATATCAAACAAGAATACTACCACAAAAACATGAAAAAAACGTGTACATTAACATCAGTGCTATAAACACACAAAATTACTAACTTCTTTCTTTTACAATTGCAGTGAAGACCACTCTCCTGAAAATCAGCACTGAACTACAAATAACATATCCGAAGAAACCTGCTCATTCCACAAAAAAAAGAGTAAGTACAATACTACCTTAATATTCTCACTGTTCCTCAAACACACTGGGCCTCATCACGAGTTGGGCGGTAACGCCGCCGCTAATCGCGCCGGGGGTTTGTGGGGTTTGCGGTAGGGCTATTAGCGCCAGATCGCGGGTTTGTCAGAAGGGTTATTGCCCATTCCCCATTAGGCCCATTCGGGGAAAATTCACGCTATTACAGCCGGCGGGTTTCCCGCCGGTGGTAATCGCACCAAAAATCGGCAATTTTGACGCAGATTTCCGCCAGCTGGGGGAAAATCCGCCAAAGCCATGATGTGGCGGGCCTTTAAATGCGGCGGTAATATCGCTACCGCTGCATTTAAGGGTTACCGCCAGACTCGTGCTGAGGCCCACTGTGTGGTTCATTCATGTAATATGCGCACCCAAAAAAACAGCGATTTCTGAACCATTCTGCCCTCAAATCCCCATTTATGAAACAGAGATTAGCAGGCAGAATGGCACACAAATCCCTGTTTTTGGAACACAAATAACATACTCAACCCTTAGAATGTTAGTACTACAAAACAAAGAACTGTTTTAATTTTATACCATTAGATTTAGTATAAATGCTTCTCCTCACCAATAGCTCACTTTCTACTCTCATCTGAACCGCAGTTTAGTAACACACAAATAGAAGAATAGCCTTCCCAACTAATTGTAACTGCCCAAGCACAATCACACACCACCACATACATCTTTTCCATCATACTCAGAGACTCATGCACACAGCACACATACATTTCAGAACGGCCCAACCCATACCTTCTTTTTTTTTTCAACAGACCCCAAAGAATGCCTACCAAAAAGCAAGTCCGTAGAAAGCAACACAAAAATAGAGCAAATTAAAATAAAAGTGTCCAAAATAAGCATCCATCTCTACCAGAGTTTGTACACAACGTTCAACCAAAACAGCTAATACAGTCATTTAGCGAAACAAAACAAGCTTTCAGTACAGAAACTTTGCCTCCTCTATCAAAATGTAAAACAAAATAAAAAATGCTTAACGAAAATTCGGCTACCACCACTGGTAATACTGCTTCTATAAATCTTGATATACTAGCAAGTAACCATACCAAAAAACGGATTTTAGCAAAAAAGTTCTGCCACAGAGTCCTTCAGAATCTTATAAACACAGGAGACAAGTCAAGCACAATCCTTCAACCTAACATAGACAATTTATCTTAGAAGCTTTAATAGACAGTGCAATCCTTCTCAAAAGAATGTTATTCATTTTAGTGTTAAACAGAACGAAAGCACTAATAAAACTAACTACTAAATTACAAAAGAAGCTTCTCAATAAACGGAATGTGAACAAAAATAACTTCTTAAATATCTGTGGAGGTGAATGGAGTTACACCACAAGTACATAACCATATTTTAATGAAGAAGCATACAAGCAAAACCTAACAAACACAATTGCCATCCATAGCAGTGGACGAGGTTATGAAAAATTAATAATACCATAATGGAATAAGAAATACTGCTTACAAAAATATCCCCAGAAAACTCAGAATTACCTCTCCATTCGACTGAATCAGAACGTCCAGTATACAAATGGCCATGCATGTCAATGTGTAACATTCCCAAAAAATCTTTCAAATCTTACGCCAGTTCCTCAATCAGTATGTGAAAGACAAAATCAAAATGAAAGTGCTGCAAAATATGGATACCTGTCCAGTGCGCAAATACACAGGACTACAAGGACATTAATTAGCCTGCATTTCAGGACCTATTTGCAAATGCACCTTCCATCATACCAAAATGATATCAACACATCATTCAACTATAAGAAATCTAGTCTATAACTGTACTGTGCTAAAAGTCCTCCTTTAGCACTAGCCAATTAAAATAACATTCTTCTACATGGTACACCCAAAGACCTACTCGAAGAAATCGACCATATCCAGAGAAAATATTTTGGAAGTGAAAGCCACTTACAAAATGCAATAGCTTTACAACAGTCTAGCAACAATTCTGCACATGGCAACCTTCTACTACACACATACAAAAAAGAAATACTAAAATGTAAAAGTACATCCGCTAAGTACCAAACCATGTGTGTGTGTGTGTTGCCGCAAAACTTTTTATAAAAGTAACACAAAAACTATAGACATAACATACAAAATAGAAGACAATGAAGATTCCAATTGGTTTGAATTAGCGCTCTACCTTATAGCAGAAAACAAATACAAAATAACTGACACCTTACTACTTTGCAGTTACTGCACTAAAAAACTTGACAACAAACAAACTCCTTCACGTGCTATCACAAATAACTTGGTATTATTCCCACTACCAAAACCCCTGCAACAACTCAATTTATATGAGAGCATCATAATTCAAACAGTGCACCCATTTCAAGCAATAATACGCCTTTAACCAAAAACAACAGAATTACCTCCCTCTGAATCGGTGAAAGGTATTCGTGGCAAAGTAGTTTATTTACCATTAGTTTTTAAAGAAAATGTGCACACTCTGGGAGTGCAACGTCCAATAGAGCAATCTTTAATTGTCTTAGTATATGGTGTACCAACAAAAGACAAAAACATTTGGCAACAACTCGTAGGCTTACATAAAGTTAGACAAGCCTTGCAATATCTAAAAGACAATAATGAATACTACAAAGAAATAAATATTGAAGAAAACTTAAGGGAAAGAACTGAAATAATTCAAGAGTCACCAGAAATTGGGCAATTTGAACTTCTAGATCCTGCTACAGTATCCAATTTGAGGTTTTACAATCAAGCATTACAAACCTGTTAGCAAACATGTGTGGTACAAAAGAGTACTGGTTCTGACGTCACAGAGATGTACGTTGTATGATAAGAAACCTTGGCCCACCCACTTGGTTTGTTATATTAAGTTGTGCAGAATATTTACATGATTTCCTACACATATCATCAAACAAAAACAAAACAAACATAGATATACTAACACCTGGAGAACTTTGCTCTCTAGATCCTGTTAATGTTTCAAGATATTTCCATCATCGTTTCATTGCTATTCTACACTTTATTTGTAATAAAACTGTTCCACCCCTTGGAGAAGTGCAACACTTCTTTTGGAGAAAAGAATTTCAAGCCAGAGGAGCACCATATATCCACATGCTTTTATGAATTAAAGATGCTCCTTCAAGACAGTGATTCCACTGTTTTACAGTTTATCGAAAAATATGTCACTTGTGAAAATCCATCGAAAGCAACAAATAGTGATCTTCATGCACAAATTGTACAATTTCAAAGACACAAATGTGGCAAATATTGGCGTCGCAAATACAAAAACAAAGGGAAATACTACACAAAATGCAGCTTTGGTTTCCCTAGACCAGTTACAGAAACAGGAGAAGTGAACAACTTCATGTCTTCAGTTAGACATAGTGTTAAAGGTAAATCACCTAAGAACACGTATTATATAAAAAGAACAGAAGAATCAAAATATATCAATGATTACAATGCAATCATTGCCCTCTTATGGAATGCAAACATAGATGTGCAGTACATTGCATACAATTCCACTGCAGTTGCACAATATGTTACAGCCTACTTAACAAAAGCAGAAAAAACAGAGCTTCAAGACCTCTGGAATGACCTATCATCAGACAAAACACTATCTCAGAAATTGTACAGCTTAGTCATAAAAATGCTCTCTCATAGAGAATGGGGCTCCTATGAAGCTGCAGATCGTTTAACCGGTACTGCTTTGTATGGAAAATCTGAAAATATAGTTTGGCTAAGTCTTGGTCCTGCTAAATCTAGAAAAAGAGTTTTCAAATCATATGAGGACATAGAAACAATAGGCAAAAATCATCCCAACAGACAAGACATTTTGAAAAACAATTTACTAGACACATACTACCCGAACAGGAGTACCACTCTGGAAACCATGTGTCTATACCACATAGCCCAAAACTTCACATACAAAAATAATATAAAACCCAATGAAAAAGAAGGTAGATATAGAGTGACAGATTGTGAAGGCAGCTTAGTGAAATTTACCAAACAAAGCTTAATTAATCACATCAAATTGTCATTAGAAACTCCTCAACAGAAAGAACTATATTACATGTCCCTGCTACAAGTTTTTAAACCATGGAGAAAAGAAGAAGAGATACTAGAAAACTATGACTCCTTTGAAGATGCTTTCAAAGCAAGTGGAAGCACTATAACAGATGTAAACTTTACACAGTACAAAACAATGTTGCACAATGAACAGCAACACGAAGAAGAACTCCAGGTCCAACTAGATAAGGACACTCCCGACAGTAGTCAACCTTCTGTAACAGGATGTCAAGAACCACTGGGACAGCCACTAATAGCAAATGAGGCAGAATTAGCTATGCCAGAAGTAGAGAACACCATGGGGGTAATTCATAGAATTCAGCGCACAAGTGGCGCACGCGGCTGGCGCACAGTGTGCGCGGGCGAATCCCTGCGCCAGCCGCGTGCGCTAAAATCCATTTCCGCGCACAGCGTATTCATGGATTCCAGCCACCAAAACCAGCCGTGGCGCACAGTGGCGCAGCGACCCTGCAGCAGCGCCAGTTACGCCTCCAAGAACGCCTCTCGCGCAGGGAAAAGCCATCAAAATCCCCAACGCAGCGCAAAGGGCAGCAGCAAACGCAGAGCTGGGAGCGTGTATTCCAGGGTTGTGCGAGTGTTTCCACACGCGATTGGCCTGGGTACGTGTATTTCAGGGGTGCGCAAGAAAGTCAACACGCGATTGGCCTGGGAACGTGGATTTCAGGGGTGCGCGAGAAAGTCTACACGCGATTGGCCTGGGTACGTGGATTTCAGGGGTGCGCGAGAAAGTCTACAAGCGATTGGCCTGGGTACGTGGATTTTAGGGGTGCGCGAGAAAGTCTCCACGCGATTGGCCTGGGTACGTGGATTCCAGGGGTGCGCGAGAAAGTCTACACGCGATTGGCCTGGGTACGTGGATTTCAGGGGTGCGCGAGAAAGTCTACACGCGATTGGCCTGGGTACGTGGATTTCAGGGGTGCGCGAGAAAGTCAACACGCGATTGGCCTGGGTACGTGGATTTCAGGGGTGCGCGAGAAAGTCTACACGCGATTGGCCTGGGTACGTGGATTTTAGGGGTGCGCGAGAAAGTCTCCACGCGATTGGCCTGGGTACGTGGATTCCAGGGGTGCGCGAGAAAGTCTACACGCGATTGGCCTGGGTACGTGGATTTCAGGGGTGCGCGAGAAAGTCTACACGCGATTGGCCTGGGTACGTGGATTTTAGGGGTGCGCAAGAAAGTCTCCACGCGATTGGCCTGGGTACGTGGATTCCAGGGGTGCGCGAGAAAGTCTACACGCGATTGGCCTGGGTACGTGGATTTCAGGGGTGCGCGAGAAAGTCTACACGCGATTGGCCTGGGTACGTGGATTTCAGGGGTGCGCGAGAAAGTCTACACGCGATTGGCCTGGGTACGTGGATTTTAGGGGTGCGCGAGAAAGTCTACACGCGATTGGCCTGGGTACGTGGATTTCAGGGGTGCGCGAGAAAGTCTACACGCGATTGGCCTGGGTACGTGGATTTCAGGGGTGCGCGAGAAAGTCTACACGCGATTGGCCTGGGTACATGGATTTCAGGGGTGCGCGAGAAAGTCTACACGCGATTGGCCTGGGTACGTGGATTTTAGGGGTGCGCGAGAAAGTCTCCACGCGATTGGCCTGGGTACGTGGATTCCAGGGGTGCGCGAGAAAGTCTACACGCGATTGGCCTGGGTACGTGGATTTCAGGGGTGCGCGAGAAAGTCTACACGCGATTGGCCTGGGTACGTGGATTTCAGGGGTGCGCGAGAAAGTCTACACGCGATTGGCCTGGGTACGTGGATTTCAGGGGTGCGCGAGAAAGTCTACACGCGATTGGCCTGGGTACGTGGTTTTCAGGGGTGCGCGGGTAGTTCCACACGCGATCGGGCCTGGGGGAGCGGGGTGCGTGGATTTCAGGGGCTCGCGGGGGGTTCCACACGCGAAAGGGCCTGTGCGAGTGGGGTGGTGTATTACGTGGGTGTGCGGGAAGTTCAAGACGTGAATTGGCAGTGTGGGTCCTCCCAGGTCTCCCCTCTACCCCCTCCACGACCTCTGCAGGCATCCCACACCAGAGGGGACTACCCTGCACCCCTGGTCATGTCCCGCAGGCAGCCCATCCACCATGGCCATGCCCCCCAGCCAAGCCACATGTCCCCTTGCACCCCCACCCCCCAGCACTGTGGGGCACCTGCCAGCAGGCCCCCACCCATGTCCAACTCATGTTCCCCACCACCCCCACCCCCCAGCAGTGCAGGGGCAGCCTCCACCAGGCCCCCACCCATGTCTCCCACCACCCCCACCCCCCAGCCACCAGGGGCAGCCTCCACCAGACCCCCACCCATGTCTCCCAGCAACCCCACCCCCCCAGTCACCAGGGGCAGCCTCCACAAGGCCCCCACCCATGTCTCCCACCACCCCCACCCCCCAGCAGTGCAGGGGCAGCCTCCACCAGGCCCCCACCCATGTCTCCCACCACCCCCACCCCCCCAGTCACCAGGGGCAGCCTCCACCAGGCCCCCACCCATGTCTCTCAGCACCCCCACCCCCCCAGTCACCAGGGGCAGCCTCCACAAGGCCCCCACCCATGTCCAACTCATGTCTCCCACCACCCCCAGCCCCCAGCAGTGCAGGGGCAGCCTCCACCAGGCCCCCACCCATGTCTCCCACCACCCCCACCCCCCAGTCACCAGGGGCAGCCTCCACCAGGCCCCCACCCATGTCTCCCACCACCCCCACCCCCCAGTCACCAGGGGCAGCCTCCACCAGGCCCCCACCCATGTCTCCCAGCACCCCCACCCCCCCAGTCACCAGGGGCAGCCTCCACAAGGCCCCCACCCATGTCCAACTCATGTCTCCCACCACCCCCACCCCCCAGCAGTGCAGGGGCAGCCTCCACCAGGCCCCCACCCATGTCTCCCACCACCCCCACCCCCAGTCACCAGGGGCAGCCTCCACCAGGCCCCCACCCATGTCTCCCACCACCCCCACCCCCCAGTCACCAGTGGCAGCCTCCACCAGGCCCCCACCCATGTCTCCCAGCACCCCCACCCCCCAGTCACCAGGGGCAGCCTCCACAAGGCCCCCACCCATGTCTCCCACCACCCCCACCCCCCAGTCACCAGGGGCAGCCTCCACCAGGCCCCCACCCATGTCTCCCACCACCCCCACCCCCCAGCCACCAGGGGCACCCTCCACCAGGCCCCCACCCATGTCCAACTCATGTCTCCCACCACCCCCACCCCCCAGCAGTGCAGGGGCAGCCTCCACCAGGCCCCCACCCATGTCTCCCACCACCCCCACCCCCCAGTCACCAGGGGCAGCCTCCACCAGGCCCCCACCCATGTCTCCCACCACCCCCACCCCCCAGTCACCAGGGGCAGCCTCCGCCAGGCCCCCACCCATGTCTCCCACCACCCCCACCCCCCAGCCACCAGGGGCAGCCTCCGCCAGGCCCCCACCCATGTCTCCCAGCACCCCCACCCCCCCAGTCACCAGGGGCAGCCTCCACAAGGCCCCCACCCATGTCTCCCACCACCCCCACCCCCCAGTCACCAGGGGCAGCCTCCACCAGGCCCCCACCCATGTCTCCCACCACCCCCACCCCCCAGTCACCAGGGGCAGCCTCCACCAGGCCCCCACCCATGTCTCCCACCACCCCCACCCCCCAGCCACCAGGGGCAGCCTCCACCAGGCCCCCACCCATGTCTCCCAGCACCCCCACCCCCCCAGTCACCAGGGGCAGCCTCCACAAGGCCCCCACCCATGTCTCCCAGCACCCCCACCCCCCCAGTCACCAGGGGCAGCCTCCACAAGGCCCCCACCCATGTCCAACTCATGTCTCCCACCACCCCCACCCCCCAGCAGTGCAGGGGCAGCCTCCACCAGGCCCCCACCCATGTCTCCCACCACCCCCACCCCCCAGTCACCAGGGGCAGCCTCCACCAGGCCCCCACCCATGTCTCCCACCACCCCCACCCCCCAGTCACCAGGGGCAGCCTCCACCAGGCCCCCACCCATGTCTCCCAGCACCCCCACCCCCCCAGTCACCAGGGGCAGCCTCCACAAGGCCCCCACCCATGTCTCCCACCACCCCCACCCCCCAGTCACCAGGGGCAGCCTCCACCAGGCCCCCACCCATGTCTCCCACCACCCCCACCCCCCAGTCACCAGGGGCAGCCTCCACCAGGCCCCCACCCATGTCTCCCACCACCCCCACACCCCAGCACTGTGGGGCACCTGCCAGCAGGCCCCCACCCATGTCCAACTCATGTCTCCCAGCACCCCCACCCCCCAGCACTGTGGGGCACCTGCCAGCAGGCCCCCACCCATGTCCAACCCATGTCTCCCACCACCCCCACCCCCCAGCAGTGCAGGGGCAGCCTCCACAAGGCCCCCACCCATGTCCAACTCATGTCTCCCACCACCCCCACCCCCCAGCCACCAGGGGCACCCTCCACCAGGCCCCCACCCATGTCTCCCACCACCCCCACCCCCCAGCCACCAGGGGCAGCCCCCACCAGGCCCCGTGTGCGCCTCAGTGGCGGTCTCCTCCTCCTCTGTGGAAACCACCAACCTGGATGGCACCTCGCCGTCTACCGCCGTAGCAGGCCCCTGTGGGGGCTCACCCACCCCTTCCGCTGCAGCCGTGGGGGCATCCCTGCCGCCTTGCTACACAGCGCCGTCTACACCCTCTCCTTCACTAGCCACTGCGTAGAGGGAGACATAGAACACAAGCATCAGGGTACTGTACAATGGTACCCTAGACAAGAAGCAATAGCAGATGAGTGCCACTGTCAAAGTACACTTCCATCATGTCACACCACAACACATGAGTCAGTCCAGGCAAAACACACACAGTGACAGTCATGCTGCGTGCCATGGACATTTCTATGCATGTCCAATGGACTCACGAATCATACAATGTAATGGGACTCACATGCATCATGGGTCATGCCTATCACATGCACACACTTCACCTCAGTCACATCCATCTGGCCCCGTACACCCCAATCACAGTGCATACAGGGATGACTAGGCTGCATCAGTGAATCAGTACATTGTCACAGACATGTGTCATGCATTCATGGCACTCACAAGTCACAGACACGCAGGTCAGGCACACAGACATGGATACCACATATGTATCTGGCATCAGCACCCATCCCTCGCCCCCACCCATGTCCAGGAACAGAGACTGCCATGCTGTCATGTGTGCAATCTGCACAGGGCTCCCCATGTTGCATTCAAACACATGCAACAACCATGCGGTTCACACATTACAGGTCGCACATGCATTACCATGATGTCCCTGCACACATACATGCGTACATGGCCTATGTCACACATGCAGGCAAGTATCAGACAACCAGCACACTGCAACATGCCCTGTCTCACACAGCAATGCTTGGCCACTTACCGCTCAACTCCAGATGGGTCTCCCTCTCAAGGACCTGGCTGTGGAGCGCTGGGTGTGCGCGTTCCAGGACCCTCAACTGGATGGAACTCATGCGGCCCCGGCCCCCCTCCACGAGGCGCCGGGCCTTCATGAGGGTCCTGGACCTCAAGTCCTCCCAGCGCTTCTTGACCTTCTGGATGGTGCGGGTTGCCACCCCCTCCGCGTCCTCTCCCGTCCTTCCCTGTTGGCGCGGGACGATCCGAAGAGGGCATCATACTGCCCCAGGACTTGCTCCACCAGGACACCAACTTCGGTGGCAGTGAAGCTGGTGCCCCTCTGCCCCTCTGGCCGGGGGTTGCCACTGGTGTCAGATGTGGATGTGCCCGACATGGCAACCCCAGGGGCAGGAGTGGGTGGGCAACTGGGTCCTGGGGCTGGGCTGTGGAGCGATGTCATTTGAGTCGGGAGTCTTCTGTACCAGCAGGGGTGGACACAGCAACTGGACCCCTGCAGATGGCTGATGTGCAGGCACCAAATGGCAGGGCACGGTGGCAGCAGGCAGGCAGGCAGGCAGGCAGGCAGGCAGGCAGCAGCAGATGGCATGTGGGAGGCTGCTTGGGGCACTGGGGGCCAGTGAGTTGGCCTTCTGGGCAGGAGCGTGGTCTTCCGTGTGTTTTCGCGTGGCCAGCTTGATACGGAGTGATTAGGCACGTGAAAAATCTGCACGCAGCGTGTAAATCGACGAAAGGCCCTTAGCGCGTAAGCGCGTCTGCACGCATACGTATTTTCATTGGACACAAGGCCCCTCGAGCGCAAGCGCCCCTGTGACGTGACGCGTACAGACGTGCATGGGCATTACAGCGCGCGTGAAAAAATGCACGTCCGCGTGTAATGCGCGTAAGCGCGCGTGAAAAACTGCACGTCCGCGTGTAATGCGCGTAAGCAAACGTGAAAAAGTGCACGTCCGCATGTGACGTGACGCGTGCGTGCGTTTCCCTCAGCACGGGTTAAAGGTGAGCGGGCCCAGCAGTTCGCTGTACGTGCCTTTCGTGGAGACCGACGTGTGTTGCTGCTTCCAGTTGTTTCGCGCGCCATCTACTTCACAGCTCTCAAGGACGTATCTCTTCTTTTGGCGGGGGTATTGGCTACGCGTGTTTTTCTGCCTCGCGCTAGTCAGACGGTGAGTCGCAAACGCTCCTTTTCCCACTGCGGGTGCCCCTGTGTATCGCACCCATTTTCGATGTCATCGTAGCCTGCGTGTCCCACGCGTACGCGTTATTCGTGTTACTGGGTGCCACCGCGTACTGCGGGAGGTTTAATCCACGCACGTAGGCTGCAGGGTTGCGTGCACGGTTTTACTGCAGTTTTGGGGTGCCTGAGCGTTGCGTGACCCGTCAACACATCACCGGGGTCACATACAGCCTTTCAGGTGCGAGGGGATAGTAGTGGTTTGACATGCTGGGGTGTACACATGGTGGATGTTCACATGTGATGTGTAGGGAACACTGATGGTCACTTGAGTGCACATGCATATGTGGAGTGCATGTCCTTGCAGAACCACACACTTGCACTCGGATGCACTCCATGTACTCCCACCCTTGCATATCCACGTGTACACTGTTTGCGTTCTGGTGCCCACTGTGTCCCGGCAGCACATGTTCTGTGACCGATTATGGTTCCAGTACATGCCTAATTTGATGTTTGATGTAGTCTGTCACTTAGATGTGATGCTCAGGGTGTGCATCACACGCAATGGCTGTTCACTGTGCTGTGCGCTGAGCAGTGTGATGCAGGAGTAGGACACTGCACACATGAGCTGCAGTGTTGATTTTGCAATGCATAATGTGCATATAGACAGGCATTCATTGTGATGTTACGTCTACGACTGTTGTAATGCATTTGGAATCGACTTATTTTGGGTGGGACATTTTGTTGGTCTGTCATTTCATCGGATTCCGGGTCAGGCATCATTGTCCGATGCCACTGTACATTTAGGACATGGCAATGTGTACCTTATCGTTACTGGGTCGGTGTATGGGTATTGCTTGCCATGTCATGTTGATGTTTGGGAGGGTTTGACTGACATGACAGTGATGGCCATGGCCTGTTTTGCAGGTGTGTGTGATGCACACCTTGCATGTCCAGGTCATCCGCTTCTCAGAGCAACTAGCTGGGGGTAGGTTTCTCTCCGCAGCAGGGCCCTCCCCCTCGAACAGACTTCCTGCCTGACTTGAACTTGAGGGGAACCATCTCCAGTTCTGGAAGCACCTCAAGACCTTCCTCTTTGCTTCTGCTTACTCTCTGCCTCTCCCTTGCAGAATTCTTCACTGGAACTGCACAGGAGCTGCAACTGGGACACTCTCACCAACCTCGGTCCCTGGGCCAGCCACTGTCCACTTGCACTGCCACCCTGGCAACCCCTGCACTGCAGTACTGTCTCTCTATCCCTACAGCCCTCCCTTCCCAGCACTTGTCTGCACTTACCTTTGCAGTTGCCACCAGGTGACCTATGTATTATTTTTTTGGCCTACTTCCTCTGTACTGGACTCCCCCCCACCCTTCCCCTTGCACTTTTCCCTTCCCCCTACCCCTGCACTTGCACAATCTCAATGACACCTGGCCTAGTAGTACCGTTCTCTGTGTTCCCTTGTCCCCCCCCCTGCCTCATTGTGCCTTGGAATACTTGTGTATGGCTCATGTCATGTCACATGTCATATGTGTGCATTTTGGTTGCACAGGATAGCTTGTGTTTGAGTAGCTAGGGATGCAGACGATGTGGCACTTCCATGGCAACTATCTCAGGGTGGTAGGGTTGTGACAGTTGACTGTCACTTTGTCATCATCGATTGTCACCTGGTATGTGCCAGGCCTGTGTGCACTCCGCAGGGGTGGGAGTTTAGGTGAAAAATGTGGCCACAAGCTGGGTCCGGGCTTCCTCGCCACGTGCCCTGTCCCCTCCCATGGGCAGCGCCTGTGCCTGTGGTTGGGGATGTGGGGGCACCACCATGTCCACCGGGACGCCCTGCCGTGTTGCAACATTGTGCAGGACACATGCTGCCACAATGATCCTGCACACAACTGGTGGTGCATAGAGTAGTTGCCCACCACAGCGGTCAAGGGAGCGGAAACGTGACTTGAGCACTCCGAATGTGCGCTCCACTATGCCCCTGGTTGCAATATGGGCAGCGTTGTATCTTACCTGGGGTGGTGTGGTGGGGTTCCGGATTGGTGTCATCATGTGGTTGCTCAGAGGGTAGGCACTGTCCCCTGGGGAGGTGATAATTATTGAGATTATTAGGGTTGGTATATTTGTCTGTGTGTGACTTGCATGCATGTGCAAGGGCATTTGTACTGACCTAGGAGCCATGTGACGCCATGCTGCCCAGCTTCCAGGGCCCGGCTCAGGGCGGACATTCTGTATATGAAACTGTCATGGGTGGAGCCAGGGTAGTTTGCATAGACAGAGGTGATGATTCCCTTTGCATCGCATACCACCTGTACATTGATGGAATGCCAGTGCTTGCGGTTTCGGTAGATGTGCTCAGTGGCCCTAGGTGGACGTAGGGCCACATGGGTGCAATCTATGGCACCGAGCACTTTGGGGAAGTGTGCCACCCTGAAAAAATCCAGGACAACGGCCTGCCTTTCTGCGGGTGTTCTGGGCATGTATATGTGCCTGCGGACTGAGGGGCGCGCTGTCATGATTGCCAGTACCTGGTGTAGGCAGCGTGACTGCGTGGCCTGTGAGACCCCCCCCACTATGGCAGTGGTCCGCTGAAACGACCCAGTGGCCAAAAAATGCAAGACATTGAGCAGCTTCTCCAAGGGGCTCAATGCTTGGGAGCAAAGGGTGGGGGATGTGAGGTCATCTTCCCACTCCCTGACCAGGTCTAGGATGATATGGGGTGGAAACCTATACGTGCCGTAGACCTGGTCGTCAGGCATCCCAAAAAGGCTTGTCCGTGGTGCAAAAATGCGTGCCCTGGCTATTCTCCTCCTCCTGCGGTGTCCCACAATCAGTGCAGCAACAAATGGGGCATTCATCGTCGCTGTATATACGCGTTTGTTGTTTGCGCGCACTTTTATGCTGTGCGCGGGCGCGGGACGCCTCCGTGTGGGCGGACTCGTTGGTTTCCCGTATTCGGGTGTCATCGCGTGTGATCGGAGGGGAGCGAGCGTACACGCGATTGGCCTGGGTACGTGTGTTTCGGGGTGCGCGGGTAGTTCCACACGCCATTGGGCTGGGTACGTGTGTTTCGGGGTGCGCGGGTAGTTCCACACGCTATTGGCCTGGGTACGTGTGTTTCGGGGTGCGCGGGTAGTTCCACACGCCATTGGCCTGGGTACGTGTGTTTCGGGGTGCGCGGGTAGTTCCACACGCCATTGGCCTGGGTACGTGTGTTCCGGGGTGCCGTGAACTTTCACACGCGATTGGTTGAAATCCACGTGTGTTCTGTCATCACGTGCAATGAGGGATACTCCCTCGCACGTCACGTCACAGACGCGCTCACGCGCTGAGGGCCTTTGGTCCAATGAAAATGCGTATGCGTGCAGACGCGCTTACGCGCTAAGGGCCTTTCCTCGAATTACACGCTAACATGCAGAATTTTCACGTGCCAAATCACTCCGTATCAAGCTGGCCACGCGTAAGCACACGGAAGACCACGCTCCTGCCAAGAAGGCCGAACTACTGCCCCCCAGAGCCCCGAGCACGCTCCCACCTGCCATCTGCTGCTGCCTGACTGCCTGCTGCCCACGTGCCCTGCCATTTGCTGCCTGCACATCAGCCAGGGGTGCTGTTGGTGTGACCACCCCTGCTGGAACCAAAGACTCCCGACTGGGATTCCATCGCTCCACAGCCCAGCCCCAGGACCCAGTTGCCCACCCACTCCTGCCTCTGGGGTTGTCATGTCGGGGCAAACTCCATCTGTGACCACTGACAACCCCCGGACAGAGAGGCAGAGGGGCACCAGCTTCAGTGCCACCGAAGTTGGTGTCCTGGTGGAGCAAGTCCTGGGGCAGTATGATGCCCTCTTCGGAAGTTCCCGCGCCGACAAGGAAGGACGGACTCGGATCTGGACTGACATCGTGACTGCCATCAACGCGGAGGGGGTGGCAGTCCGCGACTTCCAACATGTCAAGAAGCGCTGGGAGGACTTCAGGTCCAGGACCCTGAACAAGGCCCGGCGCCTCTTGAAGGCAGCGGATGCCAAGGGGCGCTGGGGCCACTTGTCGGAGGAACAGATGAGGGTCCTGGAACACATATCCCCAGCGCTCCACGTCCAGGTCCTTGAGAGGCAGACCCGTCTGGAGTCGAGCGGTGAGTGTACATGCATCCTGATTGTGAGCAGTGCGTGTGGTGATTGTTCAGTAGTGTGCAGGTTGCACATCTGTTTGTATGGGGTCGAGTATGGGTGCAGGTGTACAGGGCCGTGGGGCTGACACATGCGAGGGCTGTAATGTGTGAGACATGGATGGTGCCTGTGTGTGTGGGCTTGCATGCCAAATGCAGTTGTGTGGGCACACAAGTTTGTATGAATGTGTATGTGAGTAGACATGTCCGTGATGTCACGCATGTATGTTGTTTTCAGCTGCATGTATCAGCGCTGTGTACATGTGCATGTGTGTGTATTTGACAAGGGTGCAACAGTGATGCAACATGGATGCATGTGACAGCGGTATGTGGAAGCCTGATGGGCAGATGTGACATGGATGCCCATCTGAACACTGCGACACTTGCCAGAGGTGTACACATGCATGCAAGTGTGGTGGTGTGTGTACATGTGTGGTGCACTTCCTGTGTTGCATGTGATGTCTGGCTCACCTTTGGCTGCTCATGCTGTTGTATGTGTATGGATGGTGTTGGCAGTTGCGATATGGCTGTGGTATGGCTCGTGTGTGCGAGTTGTAATGACATGTGTGTTGGGGATCGTGATGACATGTCTGAGGTTTGCCAATGCCACTCATGTACAACTGTCATGTGTGTATGTGTCCATTGTACATTGCCCTGATGCGTGTGTTTTGTTTCTCCCTGTCTGCAGCGTCAACTGATGAAGAGGGCGGAGAAGGTGCTGTGGAGCACAGCAGCGGGGATCCCACCGCCAGCCAGAGACGCAAGGCCCGGCTCCCCTCCCATGTTGTCATCTCGTCGGGGAGTGAGGAGTCCGGTGCCGCGTCCCAGGCCGCAGCTGCCGGGGGGAGGTCCAAGAGGCGGAGGTTGCAGTTGGACTCCTCGGCAGCAGAAGGGGCAGCTGGGACCCCACAGGGCCCAACGGGGGAAGATGGCACAGAGTCATCCAGGTTGGTGGGGGGTTTGGTGGAGGAGGAGGCTGTGCAAGCACCAGAGACGGGGTCTGGGGGTGGGGATCCCACTGGTGCTAGTGGTGCAGTGCAGGACCAGGGACAGGAGGCAGCACAGGCCGCTGCGGAGCTTCCTGTGTGCAATCCTGTCCCTGATCCTGTCCCTGCATCATCTTGCACCAGCAGGGATGCCTATGTCCTTACCAGTTTTCAGGCAGGGGATGAGCTGACGTCAATTGGCCTTCCTCTGCCTGCGGACGTGGCTATCCAGGCCCGGGTTGAGCCTGTCCTGGCTGGTGTGGCGTTGCGTCAACGGGCCATGCAAGGTGACCTGCAGTCTTTTCATGAAGAGACTGCACGTCATCTCGAATGGCTCGTTGACCACGTCAGCCTACTGGGACAGGTCACCCAGGCCAGATTCCTCCGTCTGATGGGGCTTGCCACGACCCCCTCCTCAGCTGGACCCCCTACGCGCCAGTCGTACTCTGTGCCATCTTCACACCCATCAGTCACCTGGGTGCCCTGTGGAGCTGCCTCTGACGGTGCGGCCAGGCTGGTGGAGGAGGCATCCCTGCCACAGTCGGGAGTCGGACGTCCAGCAGGGGTGGCCACGTCAACGACTGCACCCCAGCCGGCGGAGGATGTGCAGGCAGCAGGAGGCAGTGCAGGGGCAGAGGCACAGCAGCAGCAGCACCATGGTGGGAGCCATGAAGGCTCGGGGCCTTCGACATCGGAGGTGCAGGCATCGGCCGGAGGGCAGGAGGACCCAGGACAAAAAGTGTCTTCCGTGTGGCAGCGGTTGGGCCACGCCATAGATGCGGAGCGGCAGCGGGCGGAAGAGGCACGGCTCTCAATGGTCAGGGCGGAGAACTCCATGCAGAGGGCCCTGAGGCGGGCCGAGTGCCTCGAGGCAATCCGCAGGGGTTTGGAGGTGGACACGTCGACGGCCCTGCGGACCCTCGGGGCCATGGAGGAGGACCGCCTCCGGGACATTGAGGAGGAGTTCGATGATGCCCTGGCCCGGCACATCCAGAAGTGAGCCGTGGAACTAGCCCGCTGCCCTTGTACATAGTTATGTAGGTAGTGTTAGGTTTCATTTTTGTTTTTGTTTCATTTGGACCTTTTGGACATTGGCCACATTTTTGTATATATTTTTTTTATTAGTTAGTGTAGTTAGATAGGTTTCCTTTATTTTGTTGGGATAGTGGACCCTGGCTTCTTGCATTGTACATAGTTGTAGACTTGTACATACTTTCTTTTTTAACATTCTCCATGGATCAATGGCTTTTATTTTTATTTCCCATTGGATTTTGTTTTGTGGACATTGACTTTGTACAACATTACTTTGGATTTCAATATTCTTTTTTTTTTTAATTTTGAACGGACATGCTTCTTTTCATTTTTTTACATTCACATTTCTGTTTCTTCATTTTTGATTCTATTCATGTTTCCTTTAATACATTATTTTTTTGTTGAACTTCAATGTATGGTATCTCATTGTTTTCATGCATTTCATGTTATGTGTTTTGAGATTCACTGACACCCATTGGGTGTATGTGAGGGACATGTGTTTGTTTCGGAACTTGCAATTGGTGTTCTGTGATGTAATTGCAAATTATGAGTGGGTGGATGCAATACTCGGGTGGGTGTTTTGCATTTGGGGGCTGACCATAGAGACCAGGGTTCTGGATTGTGATGACATGTTGGGTGGGGAACATGAGTTGGACATGGGTGGGGGCCTGGTGGAGGCTGCCCCTGCACTGCTGGGGGGTGGGGGTGGTGGGAGACATGGGTGGGGGCCTGGTGGAGGCTGCCCCTGCACTGCTGGGGGGTGGGGGTGCTGGGAGACATGGGTTGGACATGGGTGGGGGCCTGCTGGCAGGTGCCCCACAGTGCTGGGGGGTGGGGGTGGTGGGAGACATGGGTGGGGGCCTGGTGGAGGCTGCCCCTGCACTGCTGGGGGGTGGGGGTGCTGGGAGACATGGGTTGGACATGGGTGGGGGCCTGCTGGCAGGTGCCCCACAGTGCTGGGGGGTGGGGGTGGTGGGAGACATGGGTGGGGGCCTGGTGGAGGCTGCACCTGCACTGCTGGGGGGTGGGGGTGCTGGGAGACATGGGTTGGACATGGGTGGGGGCCTGCTGGCAGGTGCCCCACAGTGCTGGGGGGTGGGGGTGGTGGGAGACATGGGTGGGGGCCTGGTGGAGGCTGCCCCTGGTGGCTGGGGGGTGGGGGTGGTGGGAGACATGAGTTGGACATGGGTGGGGGCCTGTTGGCAGGTGCCCCACAGTGCTGGGGGGTGGGGGTGCTGGGAGACATGAGTTGGACATGGGTGGGGGCCTGCTGGCAGGTGCCCCACAGTGCTGGGGGGTGGGGGTGCTGGGAGACATGAGTTGGACATGGGTGGGGGCCTTGTGGAGGCTGCCCCTGGTGACTGGGGGGGTGGGGGTGGTGGGAGACATGGGTGGGGGCCTGGTGGAGGGTGCCCCACAGTGCTGGGGGGTGGGGGTGGTGGGAGACATGAGTTGGACATGGGTGGGGGCCTTGTGGAGGCTGCCCCTGGTGACTGGGGGGTGGGGGTGCTGGGAGACATGGGTGGGGGCCTGGTGGAGGCTGCCCCTGGTGACTGGGGGGTGGGGGTGGTGGGAGACATGGGTGGGGGCCTGGTGGAGGCTGCCCCTGCACTGCTGGGGGGTGGGGGTGGTGGGAGACATGGGTGGGGGCCTGGTGGAGGCTGCCCCTGCACTGCTGGGGGGTGGGGGTGGTGGGAGACATGGGTGGGGGCCTGGTGGAGGGTGCCCCTGGTGGCTGGGGGGTGGGGGTGGTGGGAGACATGAGTTGGACATGGGTGGGGGCCTGCTGGCAGGTGCCCCACAGTGCTGGGGGGTGGGGGTGCTGGGAGACATGAGTTGGACATGGGTGGGGGCCTGCTGGCAGGTGCCCCACAGTGCTGGGGGGTGGGGGTGCTGGGAGACATGAGTTGGACATGGGTGGGGGCCTTGTGGAGGCTGCCCCTGGTGACTGGGGGGGTGGGGGTGGTGGGAGACATGGGTGGGGGCCTGGTGGAGGGTGCCCCACAGTGCTGGGGGGTCGGGGTGGTGGGAGACATGAGTTGGACATGGGTGGGGGCCTTGTGGAGGCTGCCCCTGGTGACTGGGGGGGTGGGGGTGGTGGGAGACATGGGTGGGGGCCTGGTGGAGGGTGCCCCACAGTGCTGGGGGGTGGGGGTTGTGGGAGACATGAGTTGGACATGGGTGGGGGCCTTGTGGAGGCTGCCCCTGGTGACTGGGGGGGTGGGGGTGCTGGGAGACATGGGTGGGGGCCTGGTGGAGGCTGCCCCTGGTGACTGGGGGGTGGGGGTGGTGGGAGACATGGGTGGGGGCCTGGTGGAGGCTGCCCCTGCACTGCTGGGGGGTGGGGGTGCTGGGAGACATGGGTTGGACATGGGTGGGGGCCTGCTGGCAGGTGCCCCACAGTGCTGGGGGGTGGGGGTGGTGGGAGACATGAGTTGGACATGGGTGGGGGCCTGCTGGCAGGTGCCCCACAGTGCTGGGGGGTGGGGGTGGTGGGAGACATGGGTGGGGGCCTGGTGGAGGCTGCCCCTGCACTGCTGGGGGGTGGGGGTGCTGGGAGACATGGGCGGGGGCCTGGTGGAGGCTGCCCCTGCACTGCTGGGAGGTGGGGGTGGTGGGAGACATGGGTGGGGGCCTGGTGGAGGCTGCCCCTGGTGACTGGGGGGTGGGGGTGGTGGGAGACATGGGTGGGGGCCTGGTGGAGGCTGCCCCTGCACTGCTGGGGGGTGGGGGTGCTGGGAGACAAGGGTTGGTCATGGGTGGGGGCCTGCTGGCAGGTGCCCCACAGTGCTGGGGGGTGGGGGTGGTGGGAGACATGGGTGGGGGCCTGGTGGAGGCTGCCCCTGCACTGCTGGGGGGTGGGGGTGCTGGGAGACATGGGTTGGACATGGGTGGGGGCCTGGTGGAGGCTGCCCCTGCACTGCTGGGGGGTGGGGGTGCTGGGAGACATGGGTGGGGGCCTGGTGGAGGCTGCCCCTGGTGACTGGGGGGGTGGGGGTGCTGGGAGACATGGGTGGGGGCCTGGTGGAGGCTGCCCCTGCACTGCTGGGGGGTGGGGGTGCTGGGAGACATGGGTTGGACATGGGTGGGGGCCTGGTGGAGGCTGCCCCTGCACTGCTGGGGGGTGGGGGTGCTGGGAGACATGGGTGGGGGCCTGGTGGAGGCTGCCCCTGCACTGCTGGGGGGTGGGGGTGGTGGGAGACATGGGTGGGGGCCTGGTGGAGGCTGCCCCTGGTGACTGGGGGGTGGGGGTGGTGGGAGACATGGGTGGGGGCCTGGTGGAGGCTGCCCCTGCACTGCTGGGGGGTGGGGGTGCTGGGAGACATGGGTGGGGGGCTGGTGGAGGCTGCCCCTGGTGACTGGGGGGTGGGGGTGGTGGGAGACATGGGTGGGGGCCTGGTGGAGGCTGCCCCTGCACTGCTGGGGGGTGGGGGTGCTGGGAGACATGGGTTGGACATGGGTGGGGGCCTGGTGGAGGCTGCCCCTGCACTGCTGGGGGGTGTGGGTGGTGGGAGACATGGGTGGGGGCCTGGTGGAGGCTGCCCCTGCACTGCTGGGGGGTGGGGGTGGTGGGAGACATGGGTGGGGGCCTGGTGGAGGCTGCCCCTGGTGACTGGGGGGTGGGGGTGGTGGGAGACATGGGTGGGGGCCTGGTGGAGGCTGCCCCTGCACTGCTGGGGGGTGGGGGTGCTGGGAGACATGGGTGGGGGCCTGGTGGAGGCTGCCCCTGGTGACTGGGGGGTGGGGGTGGTGGGAGACATGGGTGGGGGCCTGGTGGAGGCTGCCCCTACACTGCTGGGGGGTGGGGGTGCTGGGAGACATGGGTTGGACATGGGTGGGGGCCTGCTGGCAGGTGCCCCACAGTGCTGGGGGGTGGGGGTGGTGGGAGACATGGGTGGGGGCCTGGTGGAGGCTGCCCCTGGTGGCTGGGGGTGCAAGGGGACATGCGTTGGTGGGCAGTAGTGCTAGTTGATATGTGGGTTGGCTGGTGGGCATGGCCAAGGTGGATGGGGTGCCTGCAGGACATGTGCTGGGTAGGCCCCTGTGGTGTGAGCCACCTGCAGGGGCCGTGGAGGGTGTAGAGGGTACACCTGGGAGGACCCACACGTGCAATTCACGTGTGCTGCTCCCCGCGCACCCCTGTAATACACATACCCTGATAATATCGCGTGTGTAACTTCCCGCGCACCCCCGAAATACACGTACCCCGCTCAATCGCATATTTGACTTCCCGCGCACCCCCGAAATACACTTACCCCGCTCAATCGCGTGTGGAACTTCCCGCGCACCCCTGAAATCCACGTACCCGGCCAAATCGCGCGTGGAACTTCCCGCACACCCCTGAAATCCACGTACCCGGCCAAATCGCGTGTGGAACTTCCCGCGCACCCCCGAAATACACGTACCCCGCTCATTCGCGTGTGTAACTTCCCGCGCACCCCCGGAATACACATACCTCGCTCAATCGCATATTTGACTTCCCGCGCAC
Source organism: Ambystoma mexicanum (assembly GCF_040938575.1). Lineage (NCBI taxonomy): Eukaryota > Metazoa > Chordata > Amphibia > Caudata > Ambystomatidae > Ambystoma > Ambystoma mexicanum. The sequence continues at coordinate 936,041,409 of NC_090941.1, forward strand.
CCCCGAAATACACGTACCCCGCTCAATCGCGTGTGTAACTTCCCGCGCACCCCCGGAATACACGTACCTCGCTCAATCGCGTGTGTAACTTCCCGCGCACTCCCGGAATACACGTACCCCGCTCAATCGCGTGTGGAACTTCCCGCGCACCCCTGAAATCCACGTACCCGGCCAAATCGCGTGTGGAACTTCCCGCGCACCCCTGAAATCCACGTACCCGGCCAAATCGCGTGTGTAACTTCCCGCGCACCCCCGAAATACACGTACCCTGCTCAATCGCATATTTGACTTCCCGCGCACCCCCGAAATACACGTACCCCGCTCAATCGCGTGTGTAACTTCCCGCGCACCCCCGGAATACACGTACCTCGCTCAATCGCGTGTGTAACTTCCCGCGCACCCCCGGAATACACGTACCCCGCTCAATCGCGTGTGTAACTTCCCGCGCACCCCCGGAATACACGTACCCCGCTCAATCGCGTATTTAACTTCCCGCGGCGCCACTTTTTTGATCCGCTGGGACTCTACCGCCTGCCTTCGTGTGGCGGCCGTGTTTCAGCTTGTGCGTGGCTTTGGCTGTGCGTGGCTTTGCCCTATTCCATTCCATGAATACGTGTGGTTCGAGTGCGTGTGGGCGTTCCCTCTGCTTCCGTGCAGTACATCCCCAGTTACGCCCTTATTTTCGCGTGTTGTTCCCCATTCCGCGCGTTACGCCCCATGTCCCGCCCACTTTCTGGTGTGTGCGCTGAGGTTGTGCGCTTTCACTGTGCGCGTCGCTCACGCCTTTCGCGATGTTGCAGTGACTTGTGCGCCATGCACGGGTTTGGCGCACATCCTGAGGAAGACACGCGCAGGGACTTCCATGAATCACACGCGTGCGCGTGCGCCTGTTTTTTTCCGCTTGCGCATGCTTGCGCCTGCTTGCGCGTAGATTTTCGCCGCACGTTTGTTCCATGAATCGGCCCCCATGTGTCACTATGAAGAAGATACAGAAGACTTACCTGTACTACAATCAAAACTGAACAAAGAGCAGCGCAACATTTTTCAAGAAGTAACAAAAGAAATTGCACATGTTGTACAACATGAAAATAAAAATGTCCCTGTCAAAATTACAAACCTATACTACTATACGTCAGTGGTGAAGCTGGTTCAGGCAAAACATTCTTAATCAAAATCACAGCAAGTTCCTTCAACAATTGACAAACAACAAATTGTCAGCTGTTGTAGCTGCCCCCACAGGTTTAGCTGCCTACAACATAGGCGGTGTCACTTTACACCGATTACTACTCCTTCCAGTAGAAAACCAAAACAAATTACAATATTACAAACTTTCTACAGAAGCTGCGATGGACCTACGCAGAGTGTTAAAACAAATAAAAATGCTACTAATGGATGAAGTGAGCATGGTCTCCAACCCAATATTGGCTTTGATTCACCTCAGATTGCAAGAAGTACTTAAAACAAACTACGAAGAGCTCTTTGGAGGAAAATACATTATTGTTTTCGGAGATCTTCTTCAATTGACACCAGTAAAAGGTGAACCTATTTTTGAAACCTTAGGACACAAACTCTACCGTAAAACTGTTGGCATCATAGGAAATGTCAACGTTGGGCAACATTTCCAATACAGAGAATTAACAGAAAACATGCGCCAATCTGCAGACCTCACTTACGCCAACATTTTAAAAAGTATTAGAGTTGGTGTACTATCTCAAGAAGCACAAGCAATATCAAAAACCCGGCACATCCATGCACTTTATGGCCATAGCTCATGTGCTTCTGATGTTATGGAACAATTAGCGCACAAAAATGTCAATTGTATGTCCTTAATGCCAACTCTTGCAAGCTGTTCCAAATTCTATGAAACAATGTTGAAAAAAGAAATGCAACCAATAATTGAAATGTTCTCCACAAACAAACTGGACGTACATGGTATGACACTACCCATGTGTCAACAAGCCATAACAAGACTAAATACCTTAGAAGATTATATCTCCAACACAGCTGGTTTGGAGAAAATATAACAATGATCCTTAAACTGTAGAGTAATGCTGAAATGTAACATTGACGTGGAGCAAGGACTAGTTAATGGAGCACTGGGTACAGTTGTTGGCTTTCAAACACATCCACGTGATAGCAACATTCAGTTTGTCAATATTCTCTTTGACAAACCTTCAGAAGTAAAAAGGATCGGGCGCTCAACAGCTCAATTCCTTCTCTTCAAAGACATGTATGTACGCAGAGAACAATTTTCTCTAACTCTAGCATATCCAGTCACCATTCCTAAATCACAAGGTCTTACCCTAGACAAAGCATTGATAGATATTGGTAACACAGTCTTTAAAGAAGGCATGAGCTACGTAGCACTATCACACTTACGTACACTTGACGGCCTTTTTCTAATCAACTTTGATGCAAGTAAAGTAAACGCTGATATTCCTTGCATTTTAGAATACAATAGACTGTGTTCACTATACAACCCATCTAAAAACATATTCTGTTCCACTAAAAGTAAAACGTTGTAAAAGAAAACTAATTCAAACAGAAATGCAACAGGATCTGACTGCAAATCCTCCAAAGAGAGTAAAAGAAGCTAATACTTCATCAATTACCACAACCAAAGAAGAACCTATTACTCAAAGTAACTCAGGTACTTCTTCAAAGAAGCAACACACACTCCGAAAAAATGACTCGGACACAGAACTATCTGGTCCATTCAAATTTTCAAATATAACTGGTGTAAATTGCTACGCAAATGTAGCAATGAATATTCTATTTCAATTGCCACCAATTGTTGACAACATTTACTTATACAGTACAGACCAATTGTGGTTGGAAATGTTAGTACTTCATAGAAATGCAACAAACAATCCTTACAACACGTATAGTGTTCATGGAATATGACAAGAATTGGACTACTGTGCTGGAATGGTGAAATTCACTATAAACTCACTAGAAGATCCACAGAAATGTCTAATGTACTTACTACAATTACTGGAAAACAAAAACATACCTATAAATGAAATCTTCCAGATTTCATACATGTGGAAACATACATGCACTCTCTGCAACAATGTGACACAGGAACAAATCCCTAATGAGCACTTCGTGTATGTATCCACACCTAATTGTGAATCCGTTCCATTTCAGCAACTTGTACAAAATGCAAACCATGGTAGATTACGTACTACCTGCAATTCTGATAATCGCGCCACCTTACTAATGCAAACACATAGGGCCTCATTACACGGATGGCGGTAAGGATTTACCGTTACCGGTAAAATACCGGTACCGGTAAATCCTTACCGCCTTACTACGCGGTCCCTTTGCGGGTTGGGGGATTTAACGCCTGCTTTTTGCAGGCATTAAAAACCAACCCGCAAAGGGACCCAGGGAGCTAATTACGGTACCGCAATTTGCGGTACCGTAATTAGCGCCTTCCCCATTCCCATAGAACCCTATGGGGCAAAAATGGGAATGGGGAAATGGCAATGGTGGAAGGGGGAATTACCGCCCCGCCAACCTTGGAATGGGGCGGTAATTCCCCTTTCCGCCAAGGTGGTGCCGGTATTTTACCGGCATGAACCATGGCGCTAATAGCGCCATGGTTCTCCGCCATCCGTGTAATGAGGCCCATAGCAAATACATAATACTAATGCTTCTACGTTACAATGCAGATGGTACCAAAAACAACTGCAAGCTGACTGGATTCACACATGGTCAAGTATCAATTGGTAAGAAAACCTTCACAACAATACGTATAATCTACCACGCAGGAGCCACATCTAATGCAGGTCACTACACTGCATATATAAAAAAGAAATGTGGATGGTTCAAATGTAATGATAGTACCATTACTCTAAAGCAGAGATTACCAGCAAATCTTACAAATGCTTATTGAATCTTCTTAATACCAAAATTTAATAACTAATCTGTACTTAAACATTAACAAAACTTCAATTAAAAAACTATAAACTGTTAGAATACGCCAACAGGTATCTAACTGCCCCAAGATTCTATAACAACCAAACAGATAAATGAATACCATTAAATTATAAGAAGAAATAAACAGTTAGAATACGCCAACAGGTATCTAACTGCCCCAAGATTTTGCAACAACCAAACAGATAAATCAATACCACTAAATTATAACAAAAAATAGACAGTTAGAATACGCCAACAGGTATCTAACTGCTCCAAATATCTACAACAAGCCAACAGATAGAACATTAGCCAGAAACAACAAGAGAACACTGAAAACAAACAAACAAATAGAGTGTAGCATAACAAAAAAAGTTTTTTTTTTTAATCCAACATGGATTTTTTTCCCACAGACCCAATGATTTGGAAAACAAACACAGAAACTGAGCAAATTGCACAGTACACTGGTTTGTAAAGTACTAAATATCAGGGTAAATAAAAAACTGAAATGTCTATTATGCAATGTAATAAATCTTTATAAAATACATACACTAACATGCTCTTTTCTTTTATCACAGAAATTTAAAAAGAATATGTGCTCCAGTTACCCAACTCATGAAAAAATATATCCAATCTCAAAAAATCAAACAGTAAGTATATTCTAATAGAACACATAAATACTGCTGCATAACAGAACCATTGAAGCAAACATCTAACCATACACCACAATACAAAATGTTCACTTCCATGGATATCTTATACTACAGTGCTTGTTACCAAACTCTACAATCTTAATGACATGATGTAGCCAAAACTTCCCATACAAACTATACAAATCAAACAGAACACAAACTGTAGATTTGCAAACATTTGATAGATATTCGATTCTATGGGTGTGATCTATGGGTGTGACATGCTGCAGTGGTTGTGACCAGGGCCTAGAGTCTTGGGTGTATGACCCACGGTCATGTACCCAAGACTCTAGGCCCTGGCCACAACCACCACAGCATATCACACCCATAGATCACACCCATAGAATCATACATTTTAACTGTCTATATGGGCCCACCCATATCACACTTTCTGCAAAGTTTGGTGAGAATTCATCCAGGGAGAGCGAAGTTATAAGCCACCCACGGTGGCTTATAACTTCAGTACTTATAACTTCGGTGTTGGGTGCATGGCCTTCGGCCATGCACCCAAGACTCTAGGCCCTGGCCACAACCACTGCAGCATATCACACCCATAGAATCAAACATTTTAACTGCGGCATATGATCAATTTTTATGTCCGCTGACACTGCGTGTGTCCTTAGAACAGTTTCAACTTGCCTGCGGACAGGAATACTATTCTTAGGACACCACTCATTTTCACTAATTATGAACATCCCGGACAGCGCAGGCATGGCGAATACATCAGTAGCACCTGCCACCTAAACAAATACAGTATTTGACCCATCTCTTACTGCCCAAACCTCCCCAAGCCCTCTCGCACACCAAAACACTCCCCAAAACTGCATGCATTTCGCCTCTGTTTGCCACCACGCTGTCGGCGGATCCAAGATGGTGGGCGCATCTGAACAATCTGACGCACATCATGCCTCACTCCAGCCAATCGGCGGACACATTGTGTGCCCGCGGACATGACGCGAGCCAATTAGCCAATCGGTGTCCTGCCTGAAGAGCGAACAGGGAAGTGTTTGCGGACATAGATATCACCTTTTTTTTTTACACCTACTTTTTGATCGTTTTAAAAAAACTACTGGACGGATTTTCACCAAATTTACAAAAGCACGCTTTCGGGACCAATCCACTGCTCCTGCTGCAAATTTGGTGAAAATCCGTCCAGCAGTTTGGGCTGTAGGAGTGCGCAAAGTTTTTTTCCCCATTCACTCTATGGGAAAAAAATAAATTTAGAGTCGGACATATACTTTTTTTGCAAAGTTTGGTGAGGATTCAACCAGGGGGAGCGAAGTTATAAGCTGCCCAAAAAGTGCTCTTCCTATGGGATTAGCAACTTAACCATAACTACAGAGCCACTAACGTGGCTGTGTTATATATATAATTAGCCTCCACTTGCTCAAGCCACTTAACCTCATTTTCCGGGTGGAAAGGTTTGATCTGATTAACATGGACAAACTGTTCCACTGTGAACTCACCCTCCTGTTTAGCAATCCTGTACACTACGGGTGAGACCTTATCTATAAAGTTATATGGCCCTTGCCACGCTGCAAGAAATGTAGAGTTTTTGTGTTTTCGCTTGCCAAAATAAAACCTGTATACCTGATCTCCTGCCTTGTTTTCTTTTACAGATGCCTTCCTATCATAATATGTTTTTGCACCAACAGCAGCCTTTTCCAAATTCCACTGCACAAATGCAAACACATGTTGTAAGTGCTTCCTCAACTCTTCCACATATTTGTGAATAGTGGATGCATTTACAAGGACCTGCTCATTTGTCTTGTAAAGTAGATGTTGTGGCAGCACCATTTTTCTTTGTGTCGATATTTCATGAGGGCTGAGGTTTGTAGACTTAGTGGGAGTCGACCTAATTGCCATTAATACAAATGGAATTCGTAGGTCCCAACTAGAACCTGCTTCAGCCACAAATTTCTTTAACATATCCACTATTGGCCTGTTACACTGTTCCACTCCCCCTGAAGAGGAAGGCTGGTAAGAAATGTGTAGTTTTCTCCTCACACCCCAAATCTGCCATGTCTTTGTCATCAATGTGAAATGACTTCCCCGGTCTGACTCTGTCCTTTGAGGTAAACCAAATCTTGAAAAAATATGATTTACAAGTAATGTGACCGCCGTCTACGCACCGCAATCATGGGAGGGTCAAACCCCTTTTAATTAATGGTGCTCTATGAGTAGGTGATGCAGGTTGAAACTGCAGATACTAGACACCCTCTGGTGTATATTTCAATATCTTGGGACATGTGCAGCCAATAAGCATAATCTTTCCAAATATCCAAAGTTTTTTGTGAACCTCTGTGTCCTGCAGTTATGGCATCATGGGCATGATGTAACATCAACCCCTGAAATTACAAGGGCACTACCCATTGTATTTGACCTGTCACAGATTCTCTAATCATCAGTTGGTCTTGTAACCTAATTTCCTTTTTGTTTTTAGCAACACCCTCAATTCCTCTTTCCCTTTGCAATCCTCTCCAGTCAGAGGATTTTGTTCTGCATCTAACAAATGATTATAGAATAGGCCTAAAATCAGAACTTCCTTTTGCCCTTTGATCAGGTCCTGATCTGGAGTATAAAAACTCCATTGCACCACAGGCTGTTCAACTGCTTTTAGAGTTTTGGAGCATGTTATTGCATCTACCTGTATTTCACCAAACAGGCGTTCAATGGGAAACAACTCTCCCATCACATCTCCAAACTTGGCTAACTGATCTGCCTTGTCGTTGCCCTCTTTGTCCTCACCTGGTGACTTCAAATGACCACGTATTTTCTTCCAATGTATTATCAAATCATTTTCAGTCATAAATATGTCTATGGCTTGAATAATCTTGCTATGTTTAAGTGGTTTTCTGTTATAGGTGAGCATGCCTTTTACCTTCCAGCCAGGTAAATATTCTGCAAAGCTATTTTGTGCATAATCAGAATCAGTTACTATAACTATCCCTTTGAGGTTGTTTTCCACTGCTATCGAGACTGCTTTGTAAATAGTGGCCAACTCTGCACCTGACTATTTCTAGGACCAATCCTCATGCTTACCCTTGGAATGTTGTCACATTTAAACCAGATATTTCCTACACCTGCTACAAGCTCTTTTTCTGTATTATTGTTTGCATGGTATATCCCCATCTACATACACAGTTGGTAAATCCCTACATATTTCTTCATTTAATGCTTTGTGTGGGAATTGCTCAAATTCACTCATACTTAATTCTAGCTCTGTGTCATCAGATGCACATTCGGCTGCACAATCATGCAAGTCTGCTAGCCCCTGAGCAACCAGGCTGTTTTTATTTTGTCCATATCTCACTATTAAAGGAAATCCTTAAAGTGCTAACGTGCAGGAAGTCATTCTCGACCGGGCCAAATTCCTGTATCTGATTCTCTCACTTTGCGCAAACTGCAGAGGCTGGTGATTTGTTTCAATACTTACTTTTTCACCTTGAATTATGGGGTGGAACTGCTGTAATGCCCAGACAGTGGTCAGAATGACTGTAATTCTTTTTTGGTGATTCATACCCCACCAATGGGCTATAACCAGGTCTGGCCAGAGGAATAGCTGTTGGTACATTATTCCCTTGGACAGAGCTATTAATATAAATACAAAAGTGGAGTGGGGCCAGTACACACCTCTGTCTCACGCCTCGCTGCACCTCAAATGACTTGGTGCATTCGCCTCCTGCACCACAGCACACAGCAGCCTTGCTGTCCTTGTATAAAGCTTGGAATATGCCAAGGAGAGTTGATGCAATATTATAGGCAGCTAGCACCGACCAGAGTTTATTTCGTGAGACAGAGTCGAAAGTGGTGTGGAGGTCCACAAAGATTGCATACAGCTTTGTGCTACTTAGGAGTGTGGACTTTTTCACAAGGAGACCTAACCGAAAGCATTGCTCCACTGTACCCATACCTTCTTGAAAACCAGCTTCTAGTTGGCTTAAAATGAGGCGGACCATTTCTGCAGGTGTTCAAGGATAACTTTTGCATACATTTTCTCTGCCCCATCTAGGAGGGAGATGGATTGATAATTCCCCGGCATCTCTCTCTCTCCTTTCCTGTATATGGGTATTATGCTAGCCTCCTGCCATGTTGCTGGTACTGTGCCCAATTCAATAATGGCATTGAACACCCTAGATAGCACTTGTTTCCAGACAGTTGACTCTTCTTTATATAGGACAATACATATTCAATCTGGTCCACTGGCTTTCCCACTTTTCATGGCTCCAATTGCCTTAGTCACCTCCTCTATGAATACTCTGAAGCCCATATCTGAAACATCTGCACTCCCAGGCTCCTGGCACATGACCATTTTTGCTTTCTTCAGCCCTGTATAAGATGGATAAACGTCTGTGCTAGGTGTCAGGATCAATAGTGCTTTGAAGGTCGGCTGAAGAGTTGGAAATATCATTGGCCACAAGCTTCTAAAAGGTACTAGAATCATTAGTCATGCTTAGTTAAGTTCAGTTTATTTACTTATATAGCGTGCCTAACCCAGGGGTATCTGGGCGCTTTTACTTGAATACACAACATGTTACCAAATTACAATACACAGTGTTACATAATTAAATACACAGCATGTTACATAGTTACAATATATAATATTACAGTAATGCAAGTTTACAGTACAACCAGTATTCTGGGAACACGATATAGTGACAAGTAGCAATGAGAGATTAGAGAACGCTTGTAGGCAGCTGACTGAGGTTACAGATCAAAGTCAAGCCATGCCAAGTAAGACAGTGAGAGACGATTCTATACAATTATTTACAGTGTGCTAATTGGGTGAAGTTGAAAACTTTCTGACAACTGTGTTAGAGATGATGCTGGGCGAAGAGCCAGGCTTTTACTTTGGCTCTAAAGGCCCAAACGGAGGGTTCTGCTCTAATGGCTGGAGGGAAGTAAGTTCCAGCATTTGGCCGCGAACGCAGGGAAGCTGGAACCTCCTGCAGTTTTCAGTTTGTGTTTCGGGATGTTGAGGCGATTGGGGTAGAAGGATCTAGTTGGTCTGTCCGACTGGTGCCTTGAGAATTTGTCTGTTCGGTATTTTGGTGCTGTGTTTGAGAGGCATTTTTGTGTGATCACTAGCACACCTAGGGTGATTCTGTAACGCATGGGTAGCCGGAGTGCGTTCCATCTGAAGGCAGAGATATGGTTGGATCATGGGATATTCAATGCCGATCTAAGGGCATTATTCAATTTTCAAGCTGAGGAGCCTAGGAATAGGGTGTTGCAATAATCCAGCTTCGAGAGGATCAGTGCTCTGGCTAGCGTAATGCAACTGTTGGTTGATAAGTAGGGTTTGCATGCATGTATCAGTTTGTTAGTGTTGGCTGTGGTTAAGGCTGTGGTATTAACTTGTTTTTTGAGAGATAGAGTGGAATCGAAGTAAACCCCTACCGTTTTCACCTCGTTAGCAACTTTGATGGTGTTCCTATCAATGTTAAAGGCCTTGTAGCGTTTATCCAAAATGTTAAGACGCGCTTGTGTGCCGATGATCAGCAGTTCAGTCTTGTTGTCGTTTAGACAAAGGCTTTGGTTGGCCATCCAAACTTGTATCTCAAGGTAGATGTTGTTTATCATTTTGGAGTCTTTAACATAGCAGTCAGAGAGTGTGATGAGGACCTGGGTGTCATCAGCATCATTTGTGTGGGTGACACCCAGTTTATCAAAATGATCAAAGAGGAGCTTAGTAAAAATGTTTTAGAGGGTAGGTGATACGCATGATCGCTCTGGGACTCCAGAGTGGATAGGTAATAAGGAGGCGGACACTGAGGGTGGGAAAACCCTAGTTGTTCTATTTGAGAGGAAAGATTGGATCCAGCTGGCAGCATTCAGTGAGAAGGCTGCAGCTGAGATTAGATGTTTGGTAAGGATCTGATGGTCGACAAGATCGAACATTGCTGAGAGGTCGAATAGTAGGAGGATGGCCAGCATGTCCTTATCTTTGGTTTTATCCATCTGGATTCTTAGGTCTAGGAGAGCGGTTTTGGTACTGTGTCTTGGTCTGAAACCGGATTGTCGAAGCCCTAGTGGATCATTATCTTCCAGGTGTTTTTGAATTTGGAGATAGGCAGATCGATTGAATATTTGTAGAAGAAATGGCACTGTTGTTATGGGTCTATAATTGGTTTGTATGTTGGGGTATAGGTTGGGTTTTTTGAGAAGTGGCATGACCCAGGCCTCTTTTAGATTATTGGGGACTGAGTAGCTTTTGAAGGAAGATTTAATTAAGGCTGTTATGAACGGTGCTAGTTCTTTTGCTCCCTCCATGATGATCGGGGTTGGGCATATATCTCCCTGGCAGTTAGAGGGTTTGAGACCCAGAATGATGTTTTCTACTTCTTTGTTGGTGACTGGAGAGAAGTGGAAAGGGGTGCACGATGGGCCTTGAAGATCGGGTACTTTGTGGTTGTTGGCACTCATGGCTAGGCTGTTTTTTTTGTTGTTGAAATTTTAGCTTGTAATAAGGCTATTTTGTCTGAAAGGGCCTTGTGAATGTTTTCACACCAAGCCGCATCTTTCAAGCAGGTTTCTGTGGAAGGTGAGGGTGATTCTAGTTCCCTTAGTATGGTAAGGAGTTCCTTTGTACTTGACTTTGTGTTCTGAATTCTATCGTTATAGATTTCTCTTTTGGTGCTGATGATAGCTGTTTTGTAGGTAGTAGCGGCTGTGGAGAATTTCTCTTTGTTGAGGATTGAGGGAGTTTTTCTACAGATAGTTACAGAGGATCTTTTAGCATTGTGGAGCCGTTTTAGGTCAGCTGTAAACAATTTATTTAGGTGGGCTGAGGTTTAGCCTTTCTAAGTTTTAGTCGTGCCATTTTGTTTAGTGCTCGTTCCAGGGTATTATTGTACATTTCAACCAGCGAAGAGGGGTCCTTGTCTGAATTGTGTGGTATGCTGGCAATAGGCTGTAGTAGGGGCCGTATATTATCGAGAGCATTTTTGTGCTTAGTTCTGGACAGGGTTTGAGGAGCTATGATTGAGCTGGAGTTGAAGCATGCCTTCTCCTGTATAGAGAAGTTGATGCAGTGGGGGTCGGACCAGGCACATGGTACATTGTTGAGGATTGTGGTGGAGCAATTGAGGTCCGCCAACCAGTCCAGGGTTCTACCTTTAATGTGGGTAGGTTCATTAATCCAAAGTTCGAAACCTAATTGTGAAATGGTGTTTTCAATGATAGTGGCATTCACATGTTTAGGGTCATGGAGGCCTAAGTTCAAATCTACAAGCAGGATGATTTGTGAGCCAGGTTTAGTGTTTTGTGTCAGGATGAATGACATGTCTTCCTCGAATGAGGAGATAGGGCCAGGGGACCGATAGATGAGATGGAGTGGTGTGGTACGGGTGGCGGTGAGCGGGAGTTTAACTGAACGGAGTTCTGCTGATGAGAGGGGGGTGCTTGCGAATTCTCTAAGGCAGAGTTGAGATTTGGCTATGGAAGCCACGCCACCACCTTTGCCGGTGACTCTGTCTGCTCTGATAATTGTATAGTTGGCCGGTAGGGCTAGCGCTAGGGAAAGACCTGCAGCAGGGAATAACCAGGTTTCTGAAATGGCCAGAAAGTCTAGTTGGTTGGTGGTGATGAAATCTGCAATGTCGAGAGCATGGGCCACCAGGGAGCGAGCATTGATAAGAGCTCCTTTGATGGTTGGTATGTCTGAAGGTGGATCTTGAGGTAAAAAGGAAGAGGCTGTGAGTGAGGGTGTGTTATCGATGGGAATGGGGGGCACAGTGATGGGGTTAGTGATCTGTGCAATGGTGGACCTGAAGCTATCCTTATGAGTGATAGGGCTGGTATTTATCTTCTTGTGTAAGAAGCGAGATCTAGTCTTGCATTCCTCATACAGAGAGAGCAAGGGACGAGTGGCGTTGGAGGGGAGGCAAACAAATGGATCCATTCAGCTGGGGTGAGTGGGCAGGAGGCACTGGGGAGGAGGGCTTGTTAGAGCCAGCAGGCGGTAAGTCGGACTGGATGGGAGGTAGGAACTTTGTAGGTGTTATGGTGTGGAATAGGGGTAGAATGGTCGCCATGGTGAGCGTTACTCTACTTAGAGTAGCCATTTGGTCAGGGTAAGTAGTACCGAACTTGTGGTACGTATAATGCTACAGGTCTAGTGTAGGAGAGGCTGGGCACCCAACAATCGACTTGAGGCAGACTTGTAGGAGAGTGTAGATCAATTCTAGGCCAAATAATGAACACTGCTAAGGACTGAGATGCTAGGCATAGGAGGTAGCACAATAGGCAAGGAGCAGCAGTGTCAGCTAAATATAGAGGTACAGGGGTGCTAATGATAAGGTATTAGACTAGGTACAGTGATTAACATAATGGGCAATGCTAAAAGGCAACACAGTGGCTAGGCATAATAGGCAGTACTAGTACTTAACACAATGGCTGAGCATGATAGGCAGTACTAATGAGTAATACAGTAACTAAGCATAAATGGCAGTACTAGTAGGTAACACAATGGCTGAGCATGATAGGCAATGCTAATAAGCAATACAGAAATGCTACACAGTTGATTGGACACTGGGCGCTGTAGATAGCCCAGTAGGCAGAGTGCAATAGTATGAGTTAAGTATTGAAGCCCAGGAAAAACTATGTGCAGGGAAATAGACAAGGCACAGGACTGCTTGTAATAGGCAACTACGATGATTATGCAGTGAGAAGCTGAGCAGATAGGCTTAACGCTGTATGCTAAGGCTGCCTGGTAGATGGTGCAAAATGGGACTACAAAATGAATACAGTACAATGGGCTATGCGCACTGAAGTGCTTGGAACCATAAGCAGAATGATAGTAAATAGACAATGAGCAGCATGGTAGGTAGTACCTTATTGTGAGAAAGCTTCAGTGGGCCACAGTGGAAGGATAAGTGTGGGGATGCTGATCCCAGAGGTGAATTAACCGGATGCCACGCTATTTATAAGGTCGTGGTATAGTTGCCTCTGATGCAGTGGCATCAAGCAGTAGCCACGGCTGTACGCTAGCAGTGGCATGGTTATAGTAAAGACTAAGCAGGTTTCATGTATGTAGAGGAAAGTGAGCAGGGATTTATCGAACGAATGAAGCAATGACATGGGTATACAGGCAGAATGGCAAACGAGGCATGCACTGTAATACAAGTTACATTATAATGTGGCTTGTGGGCGCATGAATCGGGCGAAAGTCATGAAGACGGGAGAGAGTGCTTGTAGGTGACAGTAAAAGACAATGTGGTTGTTTTTGGTAGAGGCTCTGAGGAACAGTTTATAGGTTATAAAATAGGATTGTCAGTGTTGCTTTCCACAGGCTGTGAAGAGGAGGTGGTGATAAAGGGTTGATGATGTGACGGACATGGTTTCGCACCTTGCGGCTCCGATGCGGCAAGACAGGTGCAGACAAGCTCTGGCCTTGCATAGAGGGGCACGGCTCGCGCCTTTATGGTCGACTCGTTCGTTGGATGTAGGGTAATGCGGCCAATGAGCATGCAGGGCTCAGCTGGGAAAGTTGCCTAGCAACATATCAACAAAAGCGGCGACTGCCATTTTAAAGCGGATTTCCTCCGATATTTCGCCTGAAGATTGGGATCACGGAACCAGGCAGAGGGCATGAACAAATCATGCATGGATCACAGCATTCATATCTGGATATGGTGGGAATCAAGTAGTTAGGCAACAAGCTAGGTAACGTTCTTACCGCATTGTGCGGGATCAAGCAAAGGATGCTGTTCTTCTTCAGAAGATGTAGGCGACGGAGGTGCAGGGTGGGTTCCTGCCCTCTCGACATTGCTGCACCTGGTTCAGGATGCTTCTGTTAGTGTTTCCCACCTTTTCTTGACATGGTTTGTTTTATTGTACCTTATAGTCGCTTTATAGACTGCTCTCAGCGCTTGGAGGTGGCTTTTATCTACCACCGGATTCTCTCTAAGGCAGGAAATTAGGGCTACTTTGCACTTTCTGCAGTCCTCACCAAACCAATTCTGCCTTAATTTCTGCTGATATTTGGTGGCTTGGTTTGTTTAAGTGAGCAGAGGAAGCAAGCTTTGCTTTAAGGCCGAACATTCTTCTAGAATTGAGTCTGCATCAATCCGAGGGCCAATATCAGGACAACGTGCACTTTGATGGCCTCAGTTTGAGTTTCTTATTGGATTCTACAATCGACTGTGATTGACCATGGATTTCAATATCCACTGCTCTCTGCGGAATTATCCCCTCATGTATTCCGACCTTCAATGATGATATTGCTCAGGCTAGAGGTTTGTGGTCACTCCCATGACGGTGCATCAACTCAAAAGACCTCATCTGATTCCTGACATTACATTGATCATTTTATAATCTATTCTACTAGTACCACTATGCCCATGGATAGTGCTCCTTGCAGGTTGATCGCTATTACATTGTCCATTGAATGCCCTAATATTGCCATTAAGCAGAATTGTTGCAGCCTCAAAAGACAAACAATGGGTCTATTTGAGGTAGTCACTCAACAATTGGGTATACCCCAAGTAGCATCATGGTCATGCCAAATATCATCCAGGATCCTTAGTGGTTCGAATTGTACGTTGAAATTGCCCATGTCATTATAAGGTTGCCTAAGGGGATAAAAGGAGGGCTCGTTTTGCAGCAGGTTCTTCATTCTAACTAGGCTCTACAGGGGGGATGCCCCAGAGGTCCTATTGTAGATATTGAACTGCTTTATTCTAGACCCACTGCCAGTGAAAATGTTCAAAAGTTGAAGCTCTGGAGTCTTGGTTTCCTGCTGAGTTACTGCCCAGTTGAGTTGAGAGCTCACCCACGTTAATAGCCCTCCCATCGCTCTGCAGCTTTTACCCTTTGAGGCTGGAATCACGTAGGAAGTAAACCCTTGAATATTGAAAATATCTACTGCCCATGTCTCTTGAAAACGTATAAAATGAAACCCAAAGATATATTTTTTCCAGTCTGGATCTGCCAAGTGCTTTTCTTACCAGCGATGTTCCATGAAAGAATCTTAGCGTCCTGGTTTAGGTTAATATTTGGGATACTTGATGGAAGCTGTAGTCAATAGATAACATCTAGTTCCAAATCATAGTGTATTGGTTTGGGATCCAGAACTGGCGCCCCTTCTGCACTATCCCAATATTCATTGAATGAGGGAAAGGATCTTACACGTATCAAAGAGCTTCAATGGACAGAAGGCCATTGGCCAAGGATTTGTAACTCAAAACCAAATGGATAAATTCTACCTTCGCCAGGGGTATGGGTACCTGAACCATAGTACAGCGGATAAGGTCCTCTCTTATAATAGAAGTGTACCCCCCTCATGTGTCTTATGCTTATGCCGTATGCCTTGTTCTATAATGAGTCCCCATCTTCGAATGGCCAGGATATAATTTTGGGACATCACACATATAAACAATATCCTCTGTATATTTGTTGGTACTCGTGCTCCCAATCATTGGAAATCTGTTGTAATGACCCTAAGCCCTTGGAGTCATCTGGTTATAATTATTGGGGCCAAAGCCCCTCTGCGGTGGGTGGCATCGGGCATCGTGTGCAATGGCTTGTCTAATGGCAGCATTGTTGTCCGGACCACATGCCCTGGGGGCAGGCTGCTTCGCAGTGCATAGGTATTCATTTGTTGTGTGTGTTTCGTTCATCTGAAGCCTTGGCCAGTAGATTCAGGAGCTGAAATGGCACCGCTTTGATTTGGCTCTCTGGGGTACCAGTCATCACTTTTACAAATTGGCTTAGGCTTTGTTCTGTTACCCCTATTAGTTTCAATATATCTATTAATTAGGGGTTTATTTTGGGACAATACTTCAATTGAAGCCATCAGTGATTTTACATTATGATTTAATACCGCCAACTCTTGAAGGATTTGATGGAGACCCAAACTACTAGTGCAATTTCACTTACAGTACTTATTGCTCTGCTGTGTGTTGGTTGCGGTCTTGAGCCCACTTCCTCCTGGTCAGTGACCACCAGCAGCAAATATCTATTGTATAGTTCGAAATAGGGTGCATTTGCTCCTTGCCATTCAATATGATCTTTGGCCTCTTTCGCTACATTTGCTAAATCCTCTTTTTCTGATACTGGCCCCTTTGGTTGCTTCCTTAGTTGCTTCCCTTTCTCAGATTTGGAGTGTAGCTGTATCACAGGGTCACGCATTGTAACTGTAACTGCTGCTAAAATGGTCACTTGAGCTTTCTGGTTGTGAACAACAACTGCACTGTCCTGTCATTAATGTTGTTCCCATACCGCCTGCATGGATAACAAAGTGATTGACCCTTTCTGTTCCATTCTCTTTTCCACCTCATATTGGGCCAGAGCCTCAGGGGTGCATTCAGATGTCAGTCTGTTGTTAATAGCAGTTTTATTTGTTTTTTCCTTCTCCACTATCGAGTTTGAGTTCAATGGCCTCTAGATCGGGTGATATTGCAGCACAATTGGATGGAATAGCAGACTTCTCTCTAACCAGGTGGGAATTACCAATATCAAAGAGAAGATCTTAAATCTCGATAATAAGGATGCTTACAGCCGTGATAGGTTTGAACCGTTTGTGTGGTTTCTTTGGCCCGTCTGCTGGGGAAATCAATCGACTGGCTTTCTTTTTACACAATATGGGAGAGTAGTGTCTCAGGGCAAACCAGTCTTCAGTCTTCCATGCTGTTGCTCAACAGTTACAGAGGCAGAAAAAAACTGTCTCAAAAACGATTACAGAAATACATTTTTGAGTACTTGAGTGAGCATGTGGAGTTCCATGCAGAATTCCACTTAAGTTAGACTCTCCATTGCCTCAGGGCTTTTTTCGTTTTCTTCAGGTGCCATCGAGTCTTTCAGGTCATACAATTCGCAATTGACCCAGCTCACTTGCGTTATGTGCAATCACAGCAGCCTTTGGCAGATAAAGTAGAATTGACAGTGTGCTGCGACCCCCACCTGCACGAACACTGGCAGTGCCAACACTGCCCTGTGCCACACAGGATTAATGGGGAATTGCCTTCCCTCCTCTTTTCATTCAGTCTATCTTATTTCACAAAGACACAGTTCCCAAGTATCAGGGAGGATTCCCTTCTCCTGTTCTTTCTCCAGTTCACCAACTCTTGCTCACTATCCTGCCAGACTTGACTGTATTTTCACTTCTTGCACCTCTCTTTCTCTCTTTTGAGTTGTCTCAGGATCTCCCCGACCAGCTGTTTAGTTTCTCTCTCTTTTTTTGATGGTCTCTGTGCCGTCCATGTTGCCTCAGATCCTCCCTGACTTGTTGTGGGCTCCGGTCCCTTGGTTTCATGTTTTTTCTTACTGATGTGGGTCCGTCCCAGACTCCTGTGTACTGCTCTTGCTGAGCTTCCCCATCTCTGTATGGGTCTCAGCCCCTGGTGTGCTGCTTTTGCAGGGCTTCTGTGACTTCATATGGGTGCCAGACCCTGGTGTGCTGCTCATGCGATGCCTCCCTGACTTTGTATGGGTCCAGACCCTTCTCTCAGGTGTATCACGTCATACTCAGGCCTGGTTCACTAACCTGCCAGGTACTGTTTCTCATATGTATTCTTCTTAATTTTTCCCAAGTACTGGTACTGCAGTCTTCCTGAACTGGCTCCTTCGGTCTCCTTTATTTCCACCACCTGCTACGGTTTCCCGGGTACCTTTTGTGGCATTACTGGCTTGCTCGGGTGGTTTTGTGGAATTATTTCCCCCTGCTGCCTGCTTTTGCAAACCTTCCAGCAGTTTCTGGAGTGTCCTCACAGCGTTCCAAGGTCAGGAGCCTCTCAGCTTGTGCTTCTTGGTCAGACCGCGTGGTCAGACTCCTGGTCTCTCCCCGAGCTATGATTCTCCAATCCGGACAACGGGGAACACAGCCTGTGTTTGCATAGGCTCCATCAGCCTTTTCTGTTCTCTGCGGCCAGCCTCCAGTCAGGTCACAGGTCCTCCAGGGAGGATCTGACAAACTGCACAGTCCTTCCCTTTTTATCTTTGATTCTGTCTCTAGTTGATTGTACTGTGTATGTTGGTTCTGCGGTGGGCTTTTGCCTCCTTGCCTGTTCATCTTTGGGTCAGTGGAGGTATGAACTCCATCTGGGTAGGCCTCACTCTTCCTCTTCTCAGTTTGGTCTGTATGTATGGGGTCTTCTAACTTCCAAAAATACAGAGACTTGTGGGGGACCACAGAGGACTGAATGGGGTGAGAGGAAGGAGGAGATAGAGATGGAAGGGGTGCATACCGCAGATCTCCCAAGATAGTTGTCACTGGTCTGATAGAGGTTTCCCTCCCGATGAGATCCACCCACTGAATACCCCTCCCAGGCGGACTGTAGGATTGCAGCCTCACTTCCCTGGCCTCATGGGAAGGGCCACCCACTCCCATGGGAGCAGTGGCAATGCCCTGGGATTTATCACAGGGAATATTGGGTAATATAACCCAACTTCTTAGAAAGATCCACCTTAGTTTTCACAGGTTCAGCATCATTAATTTATATAGCTTCCATATCATGCACTGACCACAGGGATTGCTGTAACACATCTATAAGACCTTGTGGATCCTTGACCACTCTCCGTGCTCATACTGTACACCTTCCTCTGTTGTTGTTTGGAGCATCACTAGAATGTCTTCAGCCTTTTGATCATGCACACTTAAGAATGCACCTTCCAGAGTGCAGTAAATTCTACATCTGAGCTTATGCAATAAATCACTTCCCAAAATTGTTCCTGGAATGCTACACAGTGTTTTATAACCACAACTAGTTATGGTGCTGGCTTATTCTGCCCCCCAATACAGATTACCTAAAGCTGAGCTTGTATTTCAGGTAACAGACCAGAAAGAAATGAATTGTGCTGTTTCCCCGGGCTTAGTAATACCTGGGTGTGGTGTGAATACAATCTTCAGTTGATCCAAGTGATCCACAAATTGTTAACATTTATTCTACTTGTTGTTTCCTATTTTGGGTATATGTTAGAGGGATTATATGATTGATATAATATGATTGGTTATTTATAACACGCTTAATACCCAGAGGTTTCTAAGCGAGGACCCGGGGATCGTGCCTGTGCGGCTTTGCATCGTCTTGCTTCCAAGGCAAGCACGTTGCCCCTGAGCTATCCTCCCGTGGTAATTCCGTAATATGATTTAAAAAATCTGGAGCTAATTCACCCACTTTACGGCCGAGAATCATCATAATTAGCAAAGTGGAATTACTAGAAATTCCCGAAACATTCCTCGTGGAGTCCTATGGACTCCAAAAATTGATACTACTAACACTGTGTGACTATTCATAATCCTGTGGTAATACCATGCGGATGAGTTTGGTAACGATAAATAGATTTGATGGTAATTCTGCAGATGTACCACCAGAATACAACCAAACTTGAGGGAGGTCCAATATCCTTTTAATGGACCTTTGACCACTAGCACCTCTCGCATATGACTGATTCCTTCAAAATCACAAATGTACCAGGGAACAGGTCACAGCTAAAACAGATGCTCTCTTCATGAAAGATAAATGCTCTTAAATTCAAGATGTAAATGATAGCGCCAAACAGAGAAATAAACGTGATGGGGCAGAGGGCTCCACCAACAAATTATTAACACGTGAGAAAGTACTACCTTTAACAGAAGTGTTCGAGAACAGATGAGAGACATGTTTTTCTAAATTTTTGTGTATATTAAGGAGGACAAAAGCAATCCTACCTTGAAACAGCTTGAGGAGAGACATTGGAGCCCATTTCTAAGTGCCTTGTAAACTCATCCATCATAATTGAATATTTGTTTGCATGCAAATGCAGACGTACCAGAATAAATAGATGCAATTCGCGACTTAATGACACCATCCGAGTTCAGATAATGTGACCTCAACTGGTGCCTTCAAAAAAGAAAACACTTTGAGTGCTCTAAACAGCAGCTTTTAATAATACTGAATCCGATTAATTGGGTTTGGAGGCTTGCAGCTTGCTTTAGCAATTAACCTGATTTGGCAGATATTCAACTATTCTTTTTTTGTATTTTGTGTACTAGTGCTTAAGCAATCTGAAAAAGTAAGGTCTGGATGACAGTGTGCATTCACCTTGCATTTTCTGATGTATAGTTTACCAAGTGTTATCAAGGATAATGATTGAGTTTTGTGAACTTTATCTCACAGTCTGAAACAGAGATAGGGAAATGATTAAATGAATTATGTATGACAATGAATGGATTTTAACATGCAACCTCCTGATTAATGTATGTTTATATAATGTCTATGCAATGCAAATAGTAGCAAGAAAGCAATGGAACACTCTAGCTCAGATGGAAGGTGTGAAAGGGAACATGATCATCAGTATCCTATCAGTATCCTGTCTTAATTGGGCACTTTAGTGTTTGTGACAAAATTATTTCTCAGTCATCATCACATGGACCTGGGAATGACGTCCCCATGTCATCAAACTCAGCTGTAATGTTGCCAATCATATCTCCAATCCTGGGCATTCAGCGCCTTTCAGAAAATCTGACATTGAAGAACTATGTCTCGCAGAATTCTCCTCTTTATGAAAGGGACTATGTCATATAGTCCAGGGAGTAAACTACAGATTCTGGAATTCCCCTCTATATGAAAGGGACAATGTGATATAGTCCAGGGAGTCAGATTCAGGAAATGGTTGACTCTGTGGACACCCTAACCTGAACCCTGAAGGCTGCCGAAGGACATGTTCCAAGCCCCACTAACAAGGAACCGGATAAACATAACAGAGAAGAAACTCATCTCCCATAATTCCACTCACTTGTAGAGAGAAAATGTAGAACAGTTCTGAGAAGCAAAGTTACAGATTCTGCAGCAAGAAGATGTTGAGTCTTGTGTCTCCCTTTCCCTGATCCTGTTTGCATGCTACCCTGATGGAATGCCTGGTGGAGTGCTGATGAGTGGAATGTTGTGGCGTGAGTGCCCTGAATGTTCCATGGATGTCAGTTGGTGGCTGAGACCCTGTGAGAGAGGGAGATGGTGGATGTTTCCTGTACCCTCCTATATACTTATCTTGTAACTTACCTTCTAGTTATTACCTTGTCAACTGGATTGCAAGTAAAATAGTTCACTTCCCTACCGATTGTCCCTGAGATCTTCTCCAATGGTGATGAACTGGCTTGCAGGGCAGGCCAGGAACTTGCAGCAGCTGTCCAAATGGAGCGACACCTGGAAGAATGAAATGAAGCGTGAGACCAGGAGACGAAACATCCACTGCTCTGCCTGCCCCATAATGGTGAACTGACCCCGGGCCTATTTGGAATAAGACTGGCTGAAAGGTTGCAGCTTGGGGTGGGATTGTGGCTTGAAGGGGTCGCAAGAGGGCCCTGTGAGCTGTTTGGGCCGTTCTGTGTTTGCAGGGCACCTGATGCGGCTGGAGAGTACTGGGAGAGACCCAGTGAGGCGGCTGAAGAAATGTAGGAGAAATTGGGGGCCTGATTCGCAGAGCGTTTTCCTATGGTATTGCACCATTATAAAACCCTTCTGTAAATCAGGTCCTGAATTGGGGCGTTGAGGCCCTGGGAGTGACAGATTTTCTGTGGGCCTGCGAGAGTCATACGACCTGTTTATTTGGCTACTGGCGACTGTAACAGCCTGGGAGTCGTGTGGCTGGAGTCTTTGGAGAATAATTGTATGGCCCGATGCGCCTTGACAGACGGTGTTCTGTGGCAGAGTTCCGTAGCTTCAGGAGCGGAGTTGCCCAGGGGACCAGTATGCTGGAGGCAGCGGTGAGCAGCACACTGTGTTTGGACTGGGAACATCAGAATTCGAAGTCCTCGGGCGCATTGCTGGGACTCCGTTCTCTGTGAAAACTGGAGAATTGTGATGAGGTGTCGGTACTCCCATCAATGTTCTGACGTATCCGTTTGCAGTCAGGTATCGGACTGTGTGTGGCGCCGACGCCGAAAGCTTCCTTCATTTGTCTGCGACGCTTTCTGCGAAGAGATGTCAGCAGTGAGGAGATTTTGGGCGGTTGCCTGTGCGCCGAATGCTGTGGAAAGGCTGTTGACCATGTGTATTCCTGTGCACAGACACGAGGAGCAATCCATCGTCATGCAATGTTTAAAACAAAAGTGGCACATGAGGGGTATTCTATCATCCGGCTCTCTGGATAAAAATACAAAATGGGACGGTGGCAACGGTCGCATTTAGAGTTGGCATCATCTTGGGGGAATTGTTGTCTTCTGTCCAACAGGAGTAACCAGCCTTTGGGTTTGGGGATCTTTGTGAACATGTTCCGTGCTGGAGGGCAGGTCAATCAGAAGACGAGTGGAATATTGGAGTGTTCTCATTATGGGAGGTGTTGTTTTATTTTCTCGCAGTGATTTGCTCAGCTGGGGCAACCTGTGCCCTTGTGAAAATCTTCCTTAGTATCAGTTTATTATCCTGGTAATTGTCATGTGAGGTCTGTAGATTTAACATTCGTGTGTAGCCTTTGATGAGCTGAAAGGTACCCTGACTGTGTCAGTTGATTTAGAGTGTGAGTGAGGATGTTAGTTGATGGTGGAATGGGGAAACATCATATGACATGGCCTCTGTTTTACAATCAAAGGACGTGGCTCGTATTTAACATTCAAATGTCAATATGGCGACAGCAAGGTTAAATGTTAGATTATTTGTTTGTGGGTTGATATTATTTGTGGGTTGATATTATTTTTTCCTCCACAGTCCCACTTTTTTGATGGACTTTGTAGCTCAGGGCAATGGACTTGATTAGAGTAGGAATTTCTCATTTACCATGTGTTGGTATGCTCAATGTACTTGTTCTAGTGTGAAGAGGCTATTTGCTGTGCATCTTGTATTGTAAAACCCTGCCTGTCGCCTAGCAAACCACTTGCTGGGTTTGCAGGGGCCCAGCCCTTATGTGTTTGTTGTGCAGTGCTATATCCGACACTGGGCTTGACCTGACTGTGTGTGTTGCATGGTGCAGTTTCTGCTGGAGAGCCTGACCTGCCCATGGGCCTCCTGTGGTGTTGGACACCCGGCACTTTGGGGGACATGGACCTGTGCCTGTTTTAATTTTGGAGTGGTGATTTCGGTATTGGCCACCCGCAGGTTGCTGGACGTTTCACTTGGGTGGGGTTACCACTTGTGCTTTTGGAGATGCCGATTTGGACACACAGTCACCTCAAGGAGGAGGGCTTCTTTTACATTGGTGCATTGTTGTGAGCACCTGATGCGTTGTGTTCTGGTGTGTTTGGTTAGGATGGTGTTTGAAATTATAGTTGTTGAGGTGTACAGCCTTTCAGTGCACCACAGTTGTTGGTGGTAGGCTGATAGATGGTTGTGGTTGGTGTCTTTTAGAACCAGTGGTGAGCTGTGGTGTTGGGCTGGATCCCTTGGTTGCAGTGTATTACTGGGGGGCTGCAACAAGACTTTGCGTTGTGTTTGGGTCATTTGCCTTGTTCTATTGCAGGACATTGAGGGGATAAGGTTGGTGAGTGTGTTGCTCCTTGTTCTCAGGAATGGAATGAGTGGTTGGGAGGTTTGATGTTGGTTGCGACCGAAGTGTTGGTTGGTTTGACACTTTGGCCACTTTACCATATATGTTTTCCCCGATGTGCTTCCCTCCATACTTTTTTCCTTTCTTTGCGTAAGGAGGGAGATGTGTTGTGTCTTTTGTCGCCCCTTCCTTGGTCCTGTGTGCATGCTACCCTGATGGAATGCCTGGTGGAATGTTGATGAGTGGAATGTTGTGGTGTGAGTGCCCTGAATGTTCCATGGATGTCAGTTGGTGGATGAGACCTTGGGTAAGTGGGAGTCAGTGGATGATTCCTGTACCTTGCTTTATACTTACCTTGTAACTTACCTTCTTGTCATTACCTTGTCAACTGGAACTTAAGTAAAAGAGTTGACTTCCCTACCTTGTGTCTCTGGGATCTTCTTCACAAGAGTGCATCTTTACAGAAGACTATGGGACATTACCACCCCAACAAGTGCTTTCCTCAGCCCAAAGATGACGGTCATCAGTAACTCACACTAGGAGTGGTAGAGAAAGCTCTTCTAGAAAAAAAATCACATTCTCAAACTGGTGTTCACATTTCCCACATACTGAAGAGAGACCTGAAGAAGGAACTGTTCATGACTCAGTAAAGCACCAAACATCTTGCCAAAAACATCCAAAAGGGCGATGGGTCTGTAGTTTGCAGGAACTGCCCTATCACCCTTCTTGAATATACGCACTACAATCAAGGAACATGAAGAATTCGGGATTACACCTGTTCTTTTGATCCCATCGAAGCGTTTATGTGAGCCCATTTTCCGGGGTCTTGCTTCAATGTGAGGTTGGTCATTCCGTCCGGGCCGGCCGCCTTAGAATTGCTTACTGTTTTAATGAAAGTCTCTATAGCCTCTCTGTCAGTTGCGAAAGACCAGCCTCCTTTCGTCTTTTCCCTGGGATGGTATTTTATCATTGTTTGATGTAAAAAGGACATTACATTGTTTTATCCATTCCTCCTCTGACACAGTGTTAGATGTCAGAGCTTCTTGAGGTGTGAGTTGATTATTAAAAAGTCTCCACATTTGACATGTGTTCTTTGCTGAAATTATGTTCAGCATCTCTTCCACATGCCGCTGGTGCATTACCCATTTGTGGCATTTCAGCCAGTTTTTATATTGCTGACTAAGTTTTTTCTGAACCAGTAAAATACCGGGATCTTTCCTACGACAGTCCCTGATTTTCTTTTGCAGTTCCTTCTTTTTAAGGAGAACCGCCCTATCGAAAGAATGTAGCTTTTTGAACAGAGGGCAAGGGCCCTTCATCCTTTCTTCTTTGTACATAGACAATTCTAATGGTTCTTTTATGTGGTCCTGTTGGGGGTCCTCTTGTATTACTCTAGTAGACTTCATCCTTCATCTGAGCTGGAAAAGGTGTATTATGCCCTTGATTAACCATGAGGTAATCCTGTAACTTCTTTTGCTGTATTCTCCTCCATTCCTTAAAGGTAACACATACCATTGCATGGTCGCTAGCTAAAGATTGTATCACTGACATATCCATTCAAGCTGAAAAAGAGATTCTCCAAAGACAAAACGCAGTCTAATGTTTTTTTATCCGCCCCTCTTCTCCATGTACAAGAGGCTGGAATGTCTCCTTTCATCTGGCCATTTACCATATGAATGTTTCTGCCTTCCAAATCCGCCCTCCAGGACAAACCCCTAATTTCTTGGTGTGTTAAAGAATTGGAACACTCCAAAATAAGTATAGTATTTGCATCGAAGCAATGGCTATTTAAATCTCCACAAATCAAAATGTCCAATGACCCCCAGGTCCCCATAGCCTCTCCAATTAAAGTCTTCTGCCGCAGATTAGGTTATGTTCCAATAAAGATTTAATAAAAGGAGCAATCAGTGAAGCCTTCCTTCCATTGTCCCTATTTTCAAGAAGAGGGCTTGGATCAGTAGAGAAGGGCATTTTTCCATAATGACCGTCATTGATGGTGTATTTTTCAATGCAATCAGCAAACCTGCCATAGGGTGCCCTGTAAGTGCCTTGATAGCAGGATTTATGTAAATTGTAAAAACCTCTAGGAGGGGTTTGTCTATGAGCCATGACTCCTGAAGACACACAATGTCGTGATCTTCAAAACTTGGGTGGGTGAAGCCTCTTGTTTTGCAGGAGACAAGGGACATTTCTGAGGGCAGTTCTTCCCGGGGAGTCCTATCTTTGCCAAATGGCAGCTATGCAGCTCGGTGGTCTTTTGCCAGTGCCCCAGCCAGCCATGCCCAAGACTGTTTTTAGGTGCCTCTACTCAAGTTGTCTGTACTGTGATGTTTATACTTGACTTGCCAAATATTTTCACATGTTATTTGCAGGCTGCTTTCTTAGGCCCTATTTGTTTGGATCCGTTGTTCATCAGAGTTCTTTAGTTTCTGGGAAGCTGGCATCGGAGAGACTGTGTGAGCCTTAAACACTGCTTTTCTTCTTAGAGTTTGGTAGTGCTTCTTCTTAAAGTAGGCTGAATCATCCCCACCGTCATAAAAGGATATAGCGAATCCCAGAGGCATTCATTTCTTTCCCTCTTGCATTAAGAGAGTTTTGTTCTGTGGGATGTTTTCCCGCACTAGTCCAGGCCCTGCAACATTACTGTGCGTTGCTTGCATCAGAAACATCAGGATTGGCCACCGGAAAGCATTCTGCTCGCTAAAAATCACCCAGAAGTGCACAGGAAAGATCTGAAAAATAGGCCGCCATCCACTTTTGCCTATGTCAGTGGTAACACAGGAGACCACTGCCAAAACCCATCATTTGGCTGCCCACAGAGCAAAATGACTGCAAAAGAAACACAGAGCTATGTGGAAATCCGTTTTTCTTGGTTGTCAAATTTGCAGAAATCATGGCTCACAAACCACCCAAAAGATCCAACCTCCTTGTGGGGTGTTGAACATCATTGTACTTCAAGAATCCACATAAATATAATGTCAGCAGAAGTATATGTTATCTGAACAAAGTCCACTTTTAAAGATAACTTGCTGGAAAGAATATGTCAAAAATGGGTGCAATACCGTTACTCGCCTCTGTCAGACGCTGGCGATCTCTAAATCTGTCAGGTTACACTTGTGTCTCAAAAGCTAAGTGTGGGAAAAGAAGGGACTTCCATTAAATGCAATACAGGGTGCCACACATTGATTTTCATGTTGAAAAAGACTGGATATGTTTGCTTATTTTAAATTTGTAACTGTAATTTTTCACAAGGAACATTGTCACAATTGACTATAAGGTAACCTGATTCAGCTAAAACTTCAAAGAGGTTTCCCACCACTGAGAACACACCGCCCTGTTCATTCCCACCAAAAGGAGAGAATATCTCAGGGGGGTGCTAATAAGAAGGGGAGGAGACTTCCTCTGTTGCTCTTGGAAAGAGACAATGGGTTCCTTGAACTGAAAGAAAATGCTAATTCGGGTGTGACTGACACCAACAGCCCAGGAAGACAAGCCCATGTGACTCTCTAGCCCAGCCAAGACCTTGGAGGCAGAGACAAACCATTGTGTGTATTCAGAGAGAACAGAAGATATTGTTTTGGGAAAAGACTTATAAAATATTGTACCAAACTGACAAAAATATGGAACTTAGAGATGATTAAAATTAAAATATTGCTCACAAGTAGAAACTACTCTGGAAATTTTGCGACTTTCAGAGACTGAACCACGAAAAAGTTCATATTCTAGCCATTGTGATTATGTCAGGAACATGAACATTTCCAGGAATATGCCCAGATGGTATGTGTATGCATGTGTAAAAATTGGTACAGAACTGACACTGAGTAACCGCCCAAAAGCGCGAAAAAATGTCATTTGTGAACCAAAACTCGTAGGAAATCTAGCAACCTGATTTTAACCCCTAAACTTCCACGGGCCTAACCAATTCAACAGCCTGGCTGTGCTGTGTTTTCTACTTCTGGCCAAGAACCCTTGCTAGAACCCAAGATCCAGATCAGTCCAGCAGAGCTGTAACCCAGAACCCGTCAGATCCAGTCCAAGAGGCCATGCAGACCAGAGTGCTTTGCTGAGAGCAGTCCAGGTATCCTGAATCCTGTCCGGTGGTGAGCGATTTCCAGCCAAACCTTTGACCAGATCTTTGACGGACCCATTCCATTCAAAAACCATAGTAGTGAGTATCTAGCATAGAACTGAATAGTCATCTCTTAGTGTTAAGTAATCCCATCTAACTCATTCCAACATATCCATAACATGCATTATAGAATCTCTTTTGTCTATCCTACATCTTTCTATCATCCACATAATCCTGTGATAGTTGTAGTGATAATCATTTTGAAGCTAATATATATTTTCTGGAGAAAGGCAATCGTCGCAGGCAGATAGAAACCATCCAGAGGTGCCTCTGGATTGCCTCTGGATCGGTGGCTGTGCTGTCCGTGTAGTTTGCGGCTCCATAGACTCCCTAGTTTTAAGAAATCTTTGTTCCAAATCTTTCATTTTGAAATCTTGACTCTTTGAGAAAACTCGACCTTCACTAAAACATATGTAACCTCTGAACCGTATATGCTAGGAACGACATTTAAATGTCATTTCGAAGCCAACATCCTCGGCTTTCGAACAAACTAAGAATCGCCTTCCAACTCCTTATAGTTTTTCCGCAATCGCATTTCTCGCACGTGGAAAAGTTGCCGCGAATTTGCACTTGGCTCAATTTCACCACATGTAAAAACAGCTATCTCTTGCATTCAACCTCTGAATTTCATTTTCTATCTGCTAATCATTCAACAATCATTGCTAGTGTCTACCTGAACCAATCCAAAGCAACTCTTACTAGTTCTGAATCCCATTTAGCGAATTAAAATCAATTTTAGCATTTTTCCCATTCAATTCAAACCACATTAAAAGCAATGGACCTGTTTTATATCATTACTGTTCTCTCTAAGCTTGCTGGAGGGAATCGGGATTGAAACTGCAATTGTTGATTGTTATGCCTGAAACCTGTGTGCCATCATTCCATCTCTTCATATTGCATATTGGGGGGAGTGAGAAGTATCAGGGGGAAAGAGTGATCACATTGTCTTTGATTGAATTTATATCAAGTTTTATTTCTGTGTTGCATTCTTTCCTATCATTGCATTTCCTTGAATCCATACAAAGTTATTCTCTGCTACCTTATTATTCCTATTCCTACTCCCAATTGATTAAAGAGATGGTTGATATTGTGATACTACCCATTGCTGATCATTGTTCATATTCATGATAGTGTGATATTTAGATATTGTGCATATTCATAAAAGTGTGATATATATATTGTTCAACTCATCAAACAAATCTTTTTGACTTTGCAAAACAAACCTTCTTCTTGGTTCAGTGAGACCGGGGGGATTCAAAGAGAGGGGCGTTATATAAGGGTACATCATCCAGAAATAAAATAACTTTTGACATAAAAATATATAAATAAGGGTTCCCATTGGACATCCCATACTAGGCATTGACTTAGGTAGAGTGCTGGGTAGAAACCACTTACAGTTCTTTAGTTTCTAAACATAGAGTCGTTTCTTCTCCGGGAACTCTATCAAGAATAAATCCAATGAATTTATGCTTTTTAGAGAGGGTACGCAATGCAAAAGGTGCAATGTGTTCTCCCTGTTCAAAACTAGTTTGTCATTGAATAGCATTATTCTTCGAAGGAGCAGACGATGAACAGTACAATCCCTAGGTTGCTCTTCTTGGGTTCTCTCCTTTCTCCTGTCTATGTTATAGCCTTTTTTACTTTGCCTTTTCTCACAAATCTTGCCCGATAGTTTCGGTTTGTTCCTTGTTTGATCTAATGTTAAAAAGGAGGCGGGCGATGTTGTTCCAGACCTTCTGTAATGTAACGGGGCAAAAGGAGACACTAGCTTGTCGGTATCATCATCCATTGCCATCTGCACCTGCCTACCTTTTTTGACTTGTGGTTCCCCAATTGGGGCAAACCCAACCATTTTCCTTTTTGGAGAGCCCGTGCTCATGGCAACTCGTGGTCTTTGCATTCCAACAGTGTTGCCTGCCCTTCTTCATTATCTGATGAATCTTCCTCATTTAAGCTGCTGGTGTGTTTATGGGCGGAATCAACCCCAGTACTGGCTTTGAAACCTGTGATGGAATAATGTCCTCCTCCGTGATATTAGGTTCCTGGTGCAGTTGTTTGTTAGGATGCGTATTTGCCCTCGCACTTGCAGAATCAGTCTCGCCGATTTGTTCAGAGAGGGCTCCATCAGTCCCTCTGACTTGCTTAGTTGGACCTTGTGTGTTAGTAACCGTACTGTTTCTGATAAGTACTACAGACCTGCCTGCAGTCTTGGCATGCCCCCTTTTTCCTGGCAATTTCGATTATTCTTGTGATTTATGAGTCTTAGTTATGACTAAGTTAGGAGCAGGCTGGCGTGTTGAGTACGCGATGTACGTGCACAGCTAGTGACCGCAAACGCTGACAGCTTGTTCTGCAGCGCTTCTTTCCTGACACTGCCGCCTCCCTGCATGCGGTGACATCGCGTACTCAACACGCCAACCTGCTCCACCCAACTTCGGGCAGCAACAGGCTCCCCTAAGGAATGGCCACTTCTAGGATCTAGAATCTCATATATTCAATCCATACTGTCTTATCTTGAAACTTGTAAATTTAAGTGTCATAGAGTTCCACTCCTTTTTGCAAAATATTAAAACATCTATATCATTGATGACATCCTATTCTCTCTAAAGTTGCAATCCAATTGTTCCGGGAAAATCACCATCTTAACTATGCAGGGATTTAAAAATAGGTTACCTACTGACACACCCAGTTCTTTGAGCTTCCCCCTACAATATTCAACAAAGTCCCATACTGGGGAACCCTTTAGTTGCAAACCTGCTCTACCCAAATGTACATACAGTAAATCGGACCTTGAGTCAATCATTTTCGGAAGAGTGCTAGCCACCACACCACCTTACTTTTCAATGACTGTAAAACCAGTTCCCGACAGAAGACGGCAAGTGGCAACACTTCGGCAAAAAGTAAATCACTCTCAGCTACATCAGCCCTTCGTATTTGTCTAATTCATTCCCCAACCAAATTGGTAACACTTCCATACCATAAATGAACTTGGGGACAACTTTCCCGTTATAAAATTTGATCAAAGGTACTAAAGAATATTGCTCATGTTTTCTACTAATACATCGTGTTTGAGCAGCTTATGATGTGGCTTTTTTTCTTAATAAATCATGCAGGAACATTTTGTGCAGCTGAGCAAGTACCAGAAATCCCAAATACACCAGCAGCCAGATTACAGAAACGTTGCACTGGTGCGAGAGCAGAAATTGCACAGTCTCAGCACTAGGGCAAAGTTTGCCATATTTTTGAAAACACTGGGACATATTAGAAAAGTATTACAACATGACAAGTGCAGCCGGGGATGGTATAAGCACAAGGGCAAATATTGACATAGTACAATAAAAGTACATTTTCAATGAGTTTTTTTCATCAGGGCAAAGTTTGCCCTAGTGCTAGTACCATTCCCTATTACTGCTAGGGCAAACTTTGCCCTGGTGCAATAATGCAGTAAACATTTATCTTTTTTTCTCAAGGGCAATTTTTGCCCTGGTGTTCAAACCATGACAAACTGCACTTGTCATGATGTAATAGTTTTCTTATATGATCCACTGTTTTCAACAAAATAACTTTGCCCTATTGCTAATTCTGTGCAACTTTGCACTTGCACCGATGAAAACGTTCTGTAATCTGGCTGCAGATTGCCTATTGTTTCCAAGCGCCTACCTTAAACGGACCTGACAAATTTGCATTTTTTCTTACACTTACTAACACACAACCTATCAATAGGATTTGTCATTAGTTTATTTTTATCCATATATAACTCAAATGCTCTTAATAGTTGCTGTAGTCAAATAAAACAAAATCATCCTCATATGCAAGCCAATTCATTTTCAGGTCACCAATTTGTCGTGGCACAAAGGATGCTTTGTCCAGACAGTCCCTGATATCAGCCACATACAGGTTGAAAAGACACGGGGCTAATAAACACCCCTGTCTCAAACCTGACCATGTCATAACTTTCTTAGATAAATGACCCTCACTGTCTAACTCCCCAAATAGACGTGTCCTGGTGCAAATATATCAAAATGTTAAAAAGTCCTCTTCTTATGCCCAACCCTCCAGCTTGGCCCATAACATATCTCTATCAACTAAATCAAAGGTTGTGGTTAAATTGAGGAAAGTCACATATAAAGGATCGGCCCCAGGGGCCCAGGCCTGCTTTTGTATGGTATGATATGATATTTATAACGTGCTTAATAGACAGAGGTTTCTAAGCGTGGACCCGGGGATCAAACCTGTGTTGCTCTGTGTCGTCTTGCTTCCAAGGCAAGCACGTTGCCCCTGAGCTATCCTCCCAAGCTCAACAAGATATATGTAAACCATTGCAGTCTTCCCCACATTCCTTCTAAAGCCAGTGTGATTACATTTTAGAATCCCTCTCAAATTAACTCCTTAAGGCCTCAAGACTTTCCATGACAAAAACTGCAAACACCTAATCATCGGCATCTAACAAATTAACTGGCAGCCCCTGTTACACTTTTTGTACACCAGCATTACACGGGTAGTCTTCCATGTTAGAGGAGTCTTCCGGTTCTGCACTATATCAGAAAAAAGCATACACAATACACTTGCCCACATTATTGGATCCACTTAAAAATTGTATTAGCCAACTGGTTCGGTCCCGCAGCTCTAGAGCCACTTAATTGTCTGATCATTCTTTCATTATCACTTAGTGTGAACTGTAACTGCCAACTTGCTTCACAAACAGTTTCCAATGACAGAGAATCAACTCCTTTCTTGGCATAAACTTGTGTGATATGGCGCACACATACCTCTACTAATTTTGCTTTAGCTAGGACCTGTCCCTGATTGACCTCCATTTTATTAATCGTCGACAAAATATTAACATCTTGTTTCCCCAATATAAGAGAGCATCACTTCGCATCACTTTGCCATCTTCTGGAAATATTTGATGCCTATGATTAATTGATTAATTATCCAATTATTCAACCTTTGTTTTTCCTTCCTGATCTGCACACAAACATCTGCCCACACACTTGCTTGAACTTTTATCTGGCGAATAACCTTTTGTCAATATTTATTTTGGTCCGCTACTAATGAGTCAAATCTGTGATTACGATTTTGCAAATTTAAACCACTTCGACTCTGCATAAGCACATTTTGGCATCTGCTTTAAAAATACATTTATATTACTAACTGAGAGTATGCTCTAAATCAGTATTAATCAAAGTATGTTTTAGCTGATTTTTTAAATGATTATTATTTTTGTCATGCCACTTAATTCTTGCTGAATTGACCTATAAATCTTGATGATCCATAGTTGTTCTCAAAAAACCTAGAGCAAGCAAATGAGGTAATTCACATATCATTATCTCTTAAGGCAGTTTCCCTAAAGAAAAGGATTTGCAGTAGTCCAACAAATGTATATAACCAGACATATAATCAACAGTGGAGGAGGACGAACTGCTACACCAAGTCGGTAAATTGTCTTGTTCCACACAAAGCTGAGAATTTAATATGTAAAGGCTGCACTCTTCTAAAAACGGTCACCATAACACCCCCTGTAACGTCTTTTATATCACATTTCACAGACAGTATGTCCATACAGCCTAGACAATATGCATTGGTATCACCAGCAATTAATATTACACCACTAGGGTAGGTCACTTAGCAATTCTCCATGAGAGCAGATCAATTAGAAATTAATATTTCTGAAGCACAATGGGACCCTGCCAAAATATATTAATAATTAGCAGATTTTCCACTCCCCCTCTTATTGACCGCTAATATACCTCCCTGACTCACCCACTGTTGCCACTGTTCTACAATAATAAATCCAAGGTAATTTCTAACAGCAGTAACAACGCCTCTGATGGGCAACTCTGCCTTCCCTTGTTGGCAGCCTGAAACCATATTTGAGCCCCATCAAGGGCAGGGCAGGTGGTCAACCACACTTTCTGAAAAAGAATTACTGAATGGGTTAAAATGTACAGACAGAGATCATGACCACTCAGCAACTGGTGATGGCCATGTGTGTTCCATGATATGCATCTAATCAAGTCTTATTCACTAAAGCGGCTGTTTGTGTTCCTTCAATTGTGCTATCGACTCTTTTAATGTCAGCACCAACCAAAGCAACTCTATTACCTCTGGGGGAGCAGGCACTTTCTTGTCACAAATACCTTTTAATCAGTTTTAAAGATAGTTGACTTCATTGCTTCAACCCAACATCAGCGTGGACTGCTTTGCTTTATTACAGACCAAGCAAGATTCAGACTCCTAGATGGTAAAAATGTGCCGGCGACTTTGGTGCATTTCTTTTTAATGACTCCCGCTTTCCTTGGGTGCAGTAACAGGAGCCAGGGTTTGTGCGGGACAAGAAAGTAGAAAAAAAGCACCCTGCGGTATCAGCTCCGACCCACGTAAGGCCTTGATCAGCACCACCTGCAGAACATCCAACCACCAGTACAAAACAATGACGAGCCGAAATTAAGCATCTTCATCAGCACTACACTGACTCCTCTGTTTCTGACATCCGCCCTTTCCAGGATGCAAGTCATATGTAAAGGATTCTGCGAATGGGTAGTCAAGGGAGATGCCACAATTGAGCAAAGGCTAAAGTTAATCACTGAATATCAGATTAACTGTCATGCTTAATATTTATTTTGAAGTGCCAATTGTTTCCACTCTTTTTTCCTAAAGATAAATCCTTTTGTGAAATGTTTCATCCTTATGTATTGTCCTCTCCTATTCCACCCACCTCTTTCCATTCCCCAAAATTGCCCTTTCAAGGGCCAGCTTTTATTTTACAAAAATAGATACAATTAAACATAGTGCAAAAATGTATTACAATATCTATTGTAATTTATTTTATACAGTTTCAGTACTCAAAATTGTCAATTGTTGCCTGTAGCCACGGTTGTCAGAGCCGCGATTAAAAGCTCTCTAGTCGTTATTCACCTTAGCTGCGCAAATAGATTCCCGCTATTCATTGACTGGTACTGTAACCGTGGCTAAAAATAATATTATTAAAAAATAAACAATTCTTTGTATGTGCATATATACATCACACATGTATATTTGTCCAAAGTCTTACCAAATACCTTTTTATGTCCTTGCCTCTTTCTTCCATATATGAACTGTGAAAAAAATGTTACTTAATATTAATTGTAAAGTCAATTGATACCATGCACTATCACCACTGCATTGGTACTATGGTGTTCATAATAACAAAATAAATACTACATTATTTATGTTTCTCATAACGGTAATAAAAGAATACTGATTGCATTCTAAGCATACAACCATTACCAAGTTGTGTTCATTAATCATGCTATAGAGGAAAAAAACTTCTCAATAGAGAACAACAACGTCTGTTCTGTTATTTAAAATACTTAACATTTAAGTAATTACGAATTACTTTTCACATCAGCAAATTCGAGAAAGAATTGCCTACAACATCCATAGTTCTTACACCAATAAATGCATTTCACTACAAAGCACAGATGTTACAATACTATACAATGTGTGTATTTGTGTGTGTTTGTTGCTGCTAAAAGGAACTTGTGTAAATGCTTCCTTTGATTTCCTTATCATCGGCACTGTGAGTCATCCTGGACTCTTGCCGGCTCGCTTGTACTTCCTGGAGAAGAAGGGGCTTTGCGGCGGTCACGTGAGCTATCACGTGACTCTATCAGGCTTGAAAAACCCGCCCCTTCGCCCGAGCGGCGTGTTTGTTGCTGCTAAAAGGAACTTGTGGAAACGCTCCCTTTTGATTTCCTTATCATCTGCACTGCGAGTCATCCTGGACTCTTGCCGGCTCGCTTGTACTTCCTGGAGGAGGAGTGGCTTTGCGGCGGTCATGTGAGCTATCATGTGACTCTATCAGGCTTGAAACCCCCCCCTGTCGCCCGAGCGGCGTATTTGTTGCTGCTAAAAGGAACTTGTGGCAACGCTTCCTTTTGATTTCCTTATCATCGGCACTGCGAGTCATCCTGGACTCTTGCCGGCTCGCTTGTACTTCCTGGAGGAGGAGGGGCTTTGTGGCGGTCACGT
Source organism: Ambystoma mexicanum (assembly GCF_040938575.1). Taxonomy (NCBI): domain Eukaryota; kingdom Metazoa; phylum Chordata; class Amphibia; order Caudata; family Ambystomatidae; genus Ambystoma; species Ambystoma mexicanum. Next base: position 936,077,562 of record NC_090941.1, read on the forward strand.
GAGCTATCACGTGACTCTATCAGGCTTGAAAAACCTGCCCCTGTTGCCCGAGCTGCGTGTTTGTTGCTGCTAAAAGGAACTTGTGGAAACGCTTCCTTTTGATTTCCTTATCATCGGCACTGCGAGTCATCCTGGACTCTTGCTGGCTCGCTTGTACTTCCTGGAGGAGGAGGGGCTTCGTGGCGGTCACATGATCTATCACGTGACTCTATCAGGCTTAAAAAACCCGCCCCTGTTGCCCGAGCGGCGTGTTTGATGCTGCTAAAAGGAACTTGTGGAAACGCTTCCTTTTGATTTCCTTATCATCGGCACTGCGAGTCATCCTGGACTCTTGCTGGCTCGCTTGTACTTCCTGGAGGAGGAGGGGCTTCGTGGCGGTCACATGATCTATCACGTGACTCTATCAGGCTTAAAAAACCCACCCCTGTTGCCCGAGCGGCGTGTTTGATGCTGCTAAAAGGAACTTGTGGAAACGCTTCCTTTTGATTTCCTTATCATCGGCACTACGAGTCATCCTGAACTCTTGCCGGCTCGCTTGTACTTCCTGGAGGAGGAGGGGCTTTGCGGCGGTCATGTGAGCTATCACGTGACTCTATCAGGCTTGAAAAACCCGCCCCTGTTGCCCGAGCAGCGTGTTTGTTGCTGCTAAAAGGAACTTGTGGAAACGCTTCCTTTTGATTTCCTTATCATCGGCACTGCGAGTCATCCTGGACTCTTGCCGGCTCGCTTGTACTTCCTGGAGGAGGAGGGGCTTTGCAGTGGTCACGTGAACTATCACGTGACTCTATCAGGCTTGAAAAACCCGCCCCTGTCACCCTTGGGGCGTTAAGCCCGACTGCAGAGTAAAGGGCACTGCATTTTACATGTGAAGAGCTGTTTTGCTGCTGTTTGCCTCTGGGTGGCACTGGTGTCCGGAGGTAAACAGGCCAACATCTGTTTCAGTATTAGTAGAAACACATGCTCAGTTCATTGTTGTACTAAACTGTTATTGGGAAGGAAAGACGGTTTAAGCCAGACTCTCAAGCCATCAGGCGAATTGAAGCAATTGTGATTTATTATAGATGCGTTTTTATGAACTTGTGAATCCCATCAATCAGTAACCTTTACATGAATTTTAAGCATATTGTTTGTCTATTCACTCATTTTATATGGACTAAATTTCCCTTTGTTGTGCATAGGGAAACATACCTCAATTGAGGAGTTTTTTCTCAGATTTGTAAATTCTTAAATTAATTATCAATCATATTTTCTAGTAAGTTAAACCATTCCATTTACATTGAAGACAGGAATGCCAGCATTAAATTTAACATTAGTTAAAGATGGATTAAGAGTAATTCACACTCCTGTGGTTGGTGCCACGGTTACTCCATCAAGATAGCAGAAGAAACAATTTGAAACCCATACAATTAACAAGAAAATGGCAAACAAAGTTAAAAGTCCTCTAATTAACGGAAGAGGTGACATTCGTAAATATTGCAATTTGGGGGCTCCCACTGATACCAGCAGAAGTGAAATGCTCCCAAACAAAGTGATGCCTAACAAACTTGTTAACCTTTTTAATCTAAATACTCGTTTGGATTTTGAAGTCGATGCTATTAAAAATAAGGCCCCAACTATTGAGTGCACAAAAGGTGCAGGTATAATTTCAGACATCACCATGGAAAATGAAAGTAGACGCTGTGAGAATGACATTCAAAACCTAGGCAATAGACTTAGTACTATTGTTGAAAAGTCCCATGAAGTCTGTACCGTAGAGGCTCAACACAGTCTAAGGGAGGCCTTTTACAACACACACATAACTGGCCAAGTAGATGAGGATGCTCTCAACTTTATGAACCAATCTGGGATGTCCTCTAATGAAGAAGTGTTTTTTGTGCACTCTAACACAGGTGATCTCATGCAGGTTGATGACTTATCACCAATTAGGATGCAAAATTTAAGTAATCAGGTATCAATGGAGGTGTCTGATGGAGCACATGATTCTAAGATTTTGGCAAACAAGAGTTCTCGGATTGCTCATGATTCCTCACTAGGTTCTGAAAAAGACCTCCCTATAAGCCCTTCATCCTTTGTATTACCCACTCCAAGACAAGTAAAGAAATCCTGGGAAGGACACACTGCACGAGATGTAATAACACTCACTTGGAGGAAAGTACTGCACAGGGTGAAATGAGTTTAACACTTTTGGCATTGAACTCGGCTACTATCCTTGGCGAAACTATACGAAGCTATGGATGCAAAAATTATCCATCAAACAATACTGTTAACTAAACTAACAGATAAAATTACGGAAAGAGAGGTTGTGACCAATCCCAGAATCTGTGAACCACAATTTGAGATATTTAGGCACTGTAGCATACAAGATTCAGAGTCACAAACCGATTACCTGACCACTACTGGCATCCAAAGTCAAGTGCAGTCCAATCACTTTGTTTTTGGCAAATGTAATGCTGCAATAAATGGGAATCTAGAGTTGGAGTCGGAACTACAGATCAAATCTAATAACGAGAGTTTGAAAAACACAGTGTCCGGCCCAACTGTTGTGATATCTGAAGATGACCTCAATAGTGAAGGAAGCCTACCAGAGCTAACTAACATCTTAATAAGAAAACTGCCGGATGCTTCTCTTAATAATAAACAACACAATCTCACCACAAAGAAGAAAGTTAACAAATCACGAGCAAAGCAAGACAATTTTTAAAAATAACTAATCACAAAAATTATGAGCCCTTGGAAATAGTGAATCATGATGGCTGCATAGATCGACCAAAACAACCCATAGTGGTAAACAAGGGAAAACCCTCATCCCAGTTATATTACAAACCTTTAGATGATTTAGTGGCTGCAAGTGAGGAGGCTAAAGTGGTGAATAAGGGAATATTTTCATTTGGAGCAGGTCATAAATCCGTGAATAACATGCCGACCATAAGTGAGGAGCCTAAAGCCAATGAAACCACCCAAACCATCTTGTGCAATCTCGTCCTCGGTCGTACAACCAGAGGAAAACTGCCATGGGCAGATTGATACACAGATGCCTGAACAAATAAACAAGACCATTGAACAATACATTACAGAAAGACAACTGGAACTTTGTAAACAGGCTACCGAGTAGACAAATTCAATACCATCGAAATCCAAGCCTGCCTCTATATCCATCCCTCATAATAATGAAAGAGATTTGGCAAAGGTAGAGAGAACATCTCAAGGAGGACGGTGGCAAGAAAGTTTAAATCCTGCCCGTTTACCATCCTCTAAACCAAGAGTAATTGGTCAGAATAGACATCTTGGTGTTGTCTTAGAATGTAGAGAGCATCCCTATGACCAATTTGACCTTAACCGTTCTTGTATTCTCAACATTTCTAAAGAAATATCAACCTTCAGGAATATTATATCCTCTGACATTGACAGAGTGGAATTTTTGAATGATAATGACCTGTGAAAGTCAAGGATTACCCTCTGTTCGATAGTTGTGGCCGATCTAGTATGGGAGGCTAGAAATGCATTCTTTCGAATGGGTTTTAACATCTATAGAGAAGAGTGTCAGGAAGCAGGAGGTGAAAGAATGGACTCAAGGAAATGGGTTCCACATATCTACGGATCAAGTAATAGAAGTTAAATCATTCATGAAAATGAAAAACTTCACCGCGCACAACAATCAATTTCCAAAGAACAAACCAACCTTGTATGCTGGAATACTCGGGGTTTTACACATTTTGTTAACACTACTTGTTCAAATCTCAGTGAATTTGATATTGTTGTATTACAAGAAACCTGGTTGGTTGATTCACCTATTTGGAATGGATACGATATAGTGTTAGAACCTGCTATTGTGCCACCAAGAGGTAGACCCATGACTGGCTTACTTGTTGCTACCAAGAAATCTAAATGCTTTAAAATCACAAATCTAAATTCTGGTACGCCATTTATTCAATTCATGTGTATTTTTTTGTTAGTGAACATCTATTGGGGGAAAGCCCACTTGTGAGTGTTTCTTTGACCATCTGGAAAGAATTTTTTTGCGAATTGCACTTGAAAAAAATGTCAACTTTGTGTTAATAATGGGCGACATCAACTTGCATCTGTTATCCCAAAAAAAGGATAAATTAATGCATGATAAAATCAGATGGAATCAATGCATGGAAAACATGCAACTAGTAATGACTAATGGTGCAGTGGACGGTGATATTCCCTTTGCCAGTACTTGGCATAATGGGCCATTTGAGGCTACTATTGACTACATTTTTGTAAATAAAGCAATGATGAACATGGTCCAGTCCCTGAATATAAGACCTAACACTAAAAGTGATCATCACCAACTCTGTTTAAAGTGGGAGTTGGAGATTGAACCACCAGGAAAGCATTGGGGAACGTATAAAGGCAACATAATTGCCAATAATGCAAGGAACCGTTTGAAATGGTTTGATGATTCCTTAATACATTTTGATAAACATCTGTCTTTTAATTCTGGAAGGGACTATGTTTCCTCAATGCTTCAATATGCCTCAATTCAAAAATCTGTCCAAGGCCAAAGTCATAAACACACTCACACAATTGACAAAGAGGTGAAAGACAAAAAATCAGAGCTACGTTATCAAATTTGCATGTTATAGCAACTACCCAATGATGAAAAAATGTTAAGAACGAAGCAACTTCTTATGAAATACAAGAACTGGCAAAAAGGAAGGAAAGCACTGCTCCTGCAGAGAGACAGTGAACTAATGTTAAGAAAGATTGCTTTCAAATCAACAGCGGATATATGGAGAGTATTAAATTAAGCTACATACAAAGACCAAAATTCCATACAGGTAAACTCCATCTCAGCTGAAACGTGGTGTACATATTTCAGCCAAACATATCAATCCTCTTCAAGAGATAGTCAATCTTCCTTTCGAAGAATAAGTAAAAATTGGAATCACTCATTTACGTTTGATCGGGATGACATAGTAATGCTCATAACAAAATTTAGCAGTTCAAGAGCTGCGGTCCTGATGGACTTAGTAATAAGATGCTTAAGGAGAATCCCAAAATATGGTCAAGTATACTTACACAAATATTTAAAGAAGTAATAAGAACTGGAATCATGCCTCCCTCATGGAGAAAGTCCATTCTTATACCGTTATACAAAAAAGGTAATAGATTAGTCCCGGCCTCTTATAGGCCTATAGCCATTCTCGACTGCCGGGGGAAAATTTTTACACGCCTGGTACTTCGTGAATTCAATGTGTGGCTTGATAACAAAGGATTAAGAGATACATGGCAAACAGGTTTTGTGAAGGGTCTAGGCACAGGGATTAATCTGCAATGTGTAAACGCAATCATTGCTAAGTATGCCAAACTAAAATCTCCTTTATATGTGGCTTTTGTAGACTTTAGAACCGCTTTTGATGCGGTTTCCAGGGAACTTCTTTTCATGAAGCTAATGAAAAACAACTGTCCCTGGAACCTTCGCAAGTGGATCATCGATCTACATTCGCAAACCAAACTGCAAATTAGATTATCCAACGATGGGAGTCTATCTGACTCGATACCTAGCTTCAGAGGTCTAAAGCAAGGATGCATTCTTGCATCAGCCATTTTTAACTTCTTCATTCTTGACATTGGCAAAGACCTTTATGATATCATAACTGATTCCCCGAGGTTGGGTTTGTGTGAAGTCAAATGGCTGTTATATGCTGATGACCTTCTGTTGTTATCTAGAACGCCAATGTATCTTAAAAATATGCTTTCTGCTATGGAAAAATACGCAATACATAACAATATGACTATTAACACCAAGAAAACTCAAGTGATCCAATTTGGCAGTTGTAAGCAAAGAACTAAAAAAATTGAATGGAAATTGTATGAAGAGACGGTTGAAACTGTAAGTGAATATGTTTATTTGGGTTTAAATATTAGCAATAATTTGTCTGACTCCCCTTATTATTCCAGCTTACAACGGAAATGGAACAATCTTATATCCCAAGCAAAAATCATCAGGGGTAAATATTGCAAATTTTCCATTGCTCCTCTTCTAGTCTTTTAAAAAGCCATGCTAATTGCTTTATATGGAGCAGAAACGAAACTAATTCTAAATAAGTGTTTTTGTGATAAAAAAGGAGGGGCTTTACTGGAAAACTTTGTTATGTTTATCCGTATCCGCTCCTGTTGCTCTAATAAGGCATGAGCTAGGGCTAATATCTTTACATGCGAATTATACATGGAAATTGTGTATGCTTTACAGGAATTGTGTTTTAGTGAAAAACAGAAATGGTCTTGTTGTACAACTGGCCCGTTATATACAAAACTCTAATGATGTTTATATTCTTCAGTGGAAACTAAGGTGCGGAAAATTATGCAAATTGCTGGCATAACTGATAATTTACTTACCCATAATCCAGACAAGGCTAAATGTAAAATGTGGGAAATGGATTGGATACAAAATAGAGAATCGTGTTACAAGTATAAGAGTTTTGTTCAAAATCCATTTGCTCATAAAGCTTATGGTAATACTGAATTGTATCTCTTAAAAACTCCTAGCACCATCCATCGTAATGACCTTATTCGATTGAGACTGAATTTATGGTATACGAGAACTGTAACATGGACTAAGGACATAGTGGCGACCACCATATGTCGATTCTGCAATATTGAGGAGGAATCCTTAGAGCACATCTTTACCAAATGTGATGTATTAATGCACCTAAGAATTAAGCACTTTAAAACCCTATTTGACTCTAGACTTTACATGAGTCAGGAAGATCTATGGAAGTATATATTCCATGTATACTCAAAATCAGTGGGGTATGCGTCGATACGTTTTTTAAATGAGATTAAACTTGGTAGAGATGATGTGGATAACAAGAATGAAATAATGTAATAGTGGAAAATGGATAATAAGATGTAATGGCATGAAGTTTTCTTATTCAGATTCTGACTTGGTTGTATAGAAATTAAAAAAATATATACATTCTTTTATATTTTGTAAAAAGATTAAAATTGTAATGATTGGTAAATTTTATTCAAAATGAAAATTGTAAAGATGTAATTACCATGTTTTGAAAGGTTGAGTTTCTCAACCATATCAAATAAAAAAAAATACAATGATTAATTTATGATGACTAATTTACAGTTTACACTATGCAACCTTCAACAGGAAACCAAGACATATAACATAACTATGTCTTCAGTTTTACCAAGAAATAAATGAAGACATGCCAATACTGTAACATTGTTTTGAGTATTAAAAAAAGTTGTGAATAAACATATTCACACGTATCAAAAACTATACTAATAACATAACAATGTAATTTCCATATGTCTTAGAAAATCTGTGTGCGTCCTTTGTTTGGCCACCTACACACATGATAAGTTCATAATGACATATCATATCATACACGTATTTTTAATAAATGTAAAACTACAAATTATTACCTACATTTCTGTTACCACTGATACTGCTGCACAGCGTAGAATACCTATTGTTTCTATATCAAATGTATTCTAAATTATAAAAATTATAAATACATTGCAATTTCATAACTCCTTTCATAATTTGGTATAATTTCTTTGTAAAAATCATAATTTTATATACTAATATTCTTTAGTTCCTCTCATTGTAGCGAGACTATTTGTAAGTTTGCCTTTTTTTTCTTTCACCTGTTGCAGCATCTCACATGCAGAATGATTTTGAAATCTAGTTCTGGTCTGAAGTGTATGAGCAACAGCATAACATAATGTTGAAAATTCACTTTCATACAATACGTGAAAAATATATTCTACATCGGTGTGGAATCGTGAATCTTCTAAATACATTCTTGTACAACGATATTCTGAAGCAGAGATTTGCAACTTCCGATCATCCAATCTCTCTATAGTAGCAGTTGGAAAAATCACATGGAAAAAATGGGCTTCTAAAGTATTTTCCCATATACTAATTAGTGCACCTTTATTTGCTTTTATTTGATACAATTCTAAACTGTTGCCCATGACTTCACGTGAGTGTAAAGGATGAATAGTGTAATGTTCATACAAACTATTCCCTTCTGCAACAGATAGACGCCGAAACTGACCTTCACTGCTCTTGTTTGTTGACTGAACATCAAGCATAGACAAGTCTGGTACAGTCAGACTGCCTTTGTATAAATCATTGTGCTCCAATGGTAACGCTAATGCATTTTTCACATTTTCAATATCGATAAGCTGTTGCCAAATCCTCTTATCTTTAGTGGCAACACCATTTACTAAAACAAACAAAGAATCTGCAATGTCACACTTCACTCCTAGAGTATTAACATTTTCTTCCAAATTCAGGGGTACCTAGACAACTTTGCCTCTCACACCTTGCACTAATGATTTTTTAGGCAGATTTGACATATTTGTTTGCAGTCTAACAATAACTTGAAAAGGATGAACAGTTTGCAATGCCATCACTTTGTAAGCGATATTCAATCAACACTAAAGCTAAGTCAATGCCTAGTCTGGGATGCTGAGGAAAACCCTTATTGATGTATTTTTATATTCAGTTCAGTACTCTGGATGACTACCCTTGTATAACACCCCCTCTTAGAATCTCCTGACCCCACTAAGCCAAGAAGTAGGTTTGTTTTGCAAATTTAAAAGGTTTATTTGGACAATTCAACTACATATATCTATCACACTTTATAAATAAATTGATAACTGATATAACACTTCAGAATATGACTGGGATCAACAATAGATAATGTTACAGGGGTACACTGATTTGGTTACTTAGGAGTAGTGTAGAGGATGAGGTAGCTGAAAATGCTTGATGGTTTCAAGGAAATGCAAGGTGGAATAAAATGCAGTACAGAAATAACTTGTTATGATTTTAGCAAAAGGTAATATGATCACTTTTTCTTTTGACAATTCACTCCCCCCCTATGCAATCCAAGAAATGGAAGGAGAGCACACAGTCTTCAAGAATCCCAACAAATCACACTTTATAATGCAATACACAGTTCCAGTTCCCCCAGCAAGCTTAGAGAAAACAGGGATGAGTTTTAAACAGGCGAATTACTTAAGGTGGTTTGCAAGGAAGTGAAAAGGTGCTAAAATTGCTTTTAATTCCCTCTAGAGGTTCAGGGTAGGTGATGGCTACTTTATATTAGTTCAGGCTCACTTTAACAATACTCTATGAATGATTAGCAGATGGCAAACTAATTTTAGCAAAGAGAAGCAACAAGCTGCTGATTTCTACAGATGAAGAAATCGGGCCAAATCGCAAATCGTGGTAAATTTCGCGAGTGCGTGTCTCGCGATTACGGGAAAGTTAAATTTCGTTCCTAGCCCAAACGGTTCCAGAGATACGGACGATTAAATAAAGGTAGTTTTTCGGATTTAAAGTAAACTCAAAATGACAGGTGACAGCTTGCAGCTTTAAAAATGACAGATGACACGATTTCTAGGAGGCAGTTCTACTTAGGTTAAAATAGTTTGGATTAGATTATTTTAACTAAGAGATTGGTTCTGCACAGTTCTGCTAGGTACTCACAATATAAATTTGAACTAGGCCTCGTCACGGATCTGGTCAACACGTCCGGCTGCGTTTCTGTCTGCTCAGCGGTTCAATCAGGCACCGGTTCTGCTCACAGTGATCTGGGTCAGCTCTGCTCTGCTGGTCTAGCCTCTCTGGATTCTGGATGTAACACTGCTTTCTGGGTACTGCTACAGGTTCTTGTAAAAATTCTCGGCAAAACTTCAAACAGCTCGCCCGGCTGTTGAATAGTTTGGTTAGTTTTGACGCCTGCTGAAGAGGATTCAGCTGGTGGATTCAGGCCTCTCTGCTACAAATTCTGGAGTTAATTTCTGCTACAGGTTCTTGAGATTGATGGATTTGAAGTCTGGATCTCTGGATGTGAAGTCATCGGTCAGCATGCTCCGCAGCAAATGGAATTAAATGTCTCTACCTGTCCCAGCAGTCTCTTTTTATGTGTTTTGGAAAGTGGGTGTGTGCGTTGGTCATAACTAACCCTGCCCCTCTCACTTATCATTGGCCAATTCCTCCTGTCTCCCTTGATTGGGGGAAGGAAATGTGAGTCAGAGTGATGCTGTAGGTTTTATGGTCAGAGGAACCTCCCCTTGTCAGATTGCACACAAATCTATTTCTGACCCAAATACATATTCATCTATGTACCATTTTTCTAATATTATAGGTCCAGTTAACATATTTTCTGTAGCACCAAACCATCCGATTCCTGTCTTTGTACTATGTCGTGTCCACTGGTGACAAAATTCTCCCCTTTTCATCCAGATAACGACCTCTAAACCTTTCCAGATTTTACACAAATGTGCACCACGGATATGGGTTACAGATGATAAAGTGTCAGATTTTTAACATGCATACATTTGGAGTGAGACCCTATTTTCCGCTAGCAACCCCCCAGAATACACCACAGGGTCCTAACGCCTCTTAAATTGTTCACAGAAAAATCACAAAAATAATGATATTACTTATATAATTCTAACAAGTCCGCACTATGATTTATCTATCTTTTTAAAATCATGCTCTGGTCAAAAAGGGGTGTGGCTTCCCACATCACATGGTGGAATAACTGGTTTATCCAGTTCCCCCAAGCCAGCTTGTTCACAGAGGCACAGCTGCCCCCCAGTTTCTCCCAAGAGGAAGCTATTTTACGACGCCCCCAATATAACATTTGCCTGAGTCAAGGAAGTTGCATTGTTCTGTCCCTTCCAGTTCCCAGGTGCTCCACCCCTAATCTAATCAGAGAGGTGTCAACTCCTTTTGGCAAGGGGAGGAGTGGCTGAGCAGGTTTCAACTCCTGTCGGGGGTAGTTGTCAGGCAGAATCCAGTTTACTTAAGCCAGCTTTCAGCTAAATGTCACTTTTTGTTCCCAGTTTTCTACATTCAAATCAAACTGACAATTTGTACCTATACATTAAATAATTACTTCCTTCAAGTTATTTCAGAATGTAGTTTTACATTGTATCCACCTCTTAGCAAGTCTTTCCTTGGTCTGGTTTTGTTTCATTTGTTCAGTTTTACACAAAAGTCTGGTGGTTTTAAAACGCCGGCTTTCTGATAGTCGTGAGTACTGGTAATGCAACCATTTTTGGGATTAAGAAATGAATTCCCCACAGTTCTGAGATGCTTTTTGGCAATCAGCATTGCCATTCCCAATGGTTTCAGGCTACTGTGTGTGTAGCTCAATGGTGGTTTTAGGCAGTGCCCTCCTTTGCTCACAACATAGGCAAAAATGGGTGGCAGCCTATTCTTCATGTTTTCCCTGTGCACTCTCTGGGGAGTTCTGGCCATCATGATGTTTTCCATGCCAGTACTGCACAGTTTTATGGTAGGGCTTGGATGCATGGGTAAAAACATCCCACAACTTCAAACATGTCCGATTTTTGAAGTACAGGAGGGATATCAGGCACTATAATATCATTTAAAACACTTCTTGGAGGAATAAGTGTTTGATTATAAAATCCAACACAGTGTCCACAAACATAAAGTGCCTCACTTGTGTCAAATCGTTCTTCTACAAACAAATGCACATAAAGTTATTTTGAAGCATCTTCTACAGTGTGTTTAATTTTTTTCTTAAAATAAACTAGTTGCACTTGAGACTTATAAAAAGTGTGTTGACAAGATACACAAACAATGTCAGGTCTTTCAGCAGAAAACACATCAAACATTGCAATACTTCTTTTATGCTGTTCAAAAATCTGATCCTTTAAAAGCATAGCACCATCACTTCCACTTCCTATAAGTGTTTCAGCTACGTACACATACTCTCTTAAATGCATCACATTTATCATTTGCATTGTAGAAACTAAACTTTCTACAGTTCCAGTCAAACTTATTTTATTTAAAACTGAAATAGACATACTTTGTGTTTTGCACTTATACAGTTTAACTAGAAGGTATCTCATTTTTGTATGATGTGCAACCAGCATCCGTATATGATAAAACAAACTCTAATATATACTTTTATTAAAACAAGCTAGAGAGTGACCCAAAAGTCCTGTTTTTTTCACTAACTTCACAGTCATCTATTTTTTGTAGCATCTTGATCTGTCTTTGAACATTATCATTTTTGTGCAATACTTGCAAAAATCTCTTTAAAACTTTACAAGAAAACATATCAATAATGCACAAAAAATTGCAAATCCATACCTGACAGGATTATTAGACTTTTGAACAGGGCTCACCTATGGGGTCTTTTGCGTGGCTTTCCTAACAGCTTTTACCTTGGTAGTTTTCTTCTTGGTCTTGGTTTCATGAAGAAAGGGGCGAGCCTCCCCTGGTGCCACCCTGCCCAGTAGATAAACCACCAAGCCGACCGACCCTGGGGAGATAACCCAAAAGCCAGGAAACCCACAAAGGGAAAAAGCATGTAGATGGTGCGTGGATAATCCAGAGATGAAGACGGTCCAGGAACCACAGCAGAAATAATTCCAGGAAGAGGAATGGTGATCAGGCAAACAGGAACAGTAGGAATCAGGTAAGAAGGCGAAGGAGCAGCAAGGGGCAGGAGAGCAACAGGGAGAGCCAATAGAAACCAAAATCAAAGTAAGGGGAGAACTCAAGGAGAAACCAGGGTGCGCTGAGCTAGGGAGTACAAGCCAATAAGTAGCAGGGCAAGCACAAGCCGAGTGTTGAGATGCAAAACTTGTTGGTGATCCGGCCGCATATGAATGCGGTCATGAAAAACACTAGACCACGTTCATTGCTGTACGGAATCATTGGAGGCAGCCATATTGGTGAAAAAGAATGGCCACTGCGACCCACAATCGGAGCCTCCAGGCTTGCCACAAATATCAAGTGCAGTGATTCATGACAATAACTCACAATTCTCCTTTCGTTTCATTAGTGGCACATTCTTTCCTTGAATGCAACTCTCCTCATTAAAAAAAATGTCAGTGTGAGAAGTGTGTATCCACTCTCAACCAAAGATGTTACAAAAGTTGTCACTTGTAAGCAAATGAACTGTTTGTATATTTATATAGAATGGTGTAGTCACGTTAAGCAATTTCTTACATTTATTTAATACGAAAATGAAAAATTTTCTTTTCATATCAAAAGCTTTCTTAATGATTACTTCTTCTTTTTTCATTTGCAAAAAGTGTTATACCACATATCTAGATTTTGTTTTCACACCTCTACAAAGGTTGGCAAAAACTTGGGAGTGATACATTTTCCTATATATATCCTTATTCCTCTGTTTCAAATTGATAGCACATTTGCTACCTTCTTTTCTAAAAATCATTTTTTTACTAGCTAGTAACACATTTGAAACATTTTTTTCTTTTTTTCCTTTCAATAAAAATATTATCGTTTCCAGCAAAACTTTATGTTGGCATATCTCTTATTTCAATTTCAACATTTTTAAAACGATCCTCAACACTAAAAATTGTTGCATTATCTACAGGATTTGTATCTACAGATTTAAAAAGACTACTTTTTAAACAATTATACTGTTTAACTCTACTTCTCTGCAGACAACCCTTTTTTATAGCTCGTTGTTGGGAGTGCTTGAGATTCCAGTTCTGCTAGTGATCCTGCTCCTCTGTATCTCCCTTGGACCACTCAAACTATTTTGCAACTTTTTTGGCCCGTTTTCTGTTGGACACTGTGTATATTGCTGAATCTGCTGGTGGAACGCTAAGCCCCGCCCCCATTACCCAGAACCACTTCTTATATGGCGGCACACGGGCATCATGAGTGTGCATTGTGGGAGTGCTTGAGAGTACTGTTCTGCTGGTGATACTGCTCCTCTGTACTTCCCTTGGACCACTGGAATTATTTTGCAACTGTCACAGCCCATTTGCTTTTGGACATATTGCTGAATATGCTGGGTAGGCATTGTCTCCACCTACTCTTCAAGTACTTTAGTATTGAGAGAAACATTCCTAAAACAACTGTTTATCTTTCAGTGGCACGCTAAACCCCACCCCCATTACCCAGAACCACTTCTTATTCGGCGGCGCACCTGCATGGCGCGCACGCATTGTGGGAGTGTTGAGAGTGCTGTTCTGCTGTTCAGCGGAGCAGTGAACGGCATTTACATCTCCAGAGAGCTTTGAATGCCATGTGTCTCTATAATCTAACAACAACAATGCCTCAGCATTCGGGTAACTTGATCAACTTTCAATAAATAGTTTCGCCTACAGTTTCAAATCAACTTGCTGTAGGAACAACACCTATCACTAGACCTAGAAGAACCAAAAGCCAGTGCACAAAATCCTTAATGGGCGATATTAGACAATTCTACCAATCCGGTAAGCGGAGCACTATTGCCTCTGCATCTGGGTAATGAAACTTGCCTATTGCACAAGCTAACGTCAGGCAAGCCAGCCAGCATACACCTATACTTGAGTCTTCCTCAGCCACAAATACGAACCAGCATAGTTCAGTAGTTCAGCATGTAACTGATGCTGAACTACTGGCTTCCCCTGGGCAGATGAGCCAGACCAATCTAAATTGTCAGAAAGAGACAAATTATCATACTTGAGTGCAAACCTCATTACCACAAATTATACAGGCTATAATTCACACAACTGACAAAACACAACTCCCATTTCTCTATTCACAAATTGTTAAAAGCAACACACAGGCTGCAATGCTGCCATGCAATCCTCAGATGCAACCCCTTACAACTGACACAGTCGTTTCATTCACTAAACCAAATGAGGTAACCACTGGCTTTGTTTTTCACCATCCTAATGCTGAGATCACAATTTGCGAAACTCAAGTAGAGGACCTCACAATTAAGCTTCCTTTAAATTGATTGAATTTTCCCATTCTATGTCCTGAATGCTCAAATTCACCTTTTAATTCTTCTGTTTCATCGCCTATGTCTTTTGTAATACCTACTCTGAGACCCAAATTTGGGCTGACCCATGCCCCTGACCTTTTGAATAAAATCACTTTAATGGCTATTAACACCAGGATGTATAGATTAACAAACATTTTTGAGATATTGGAGAAAAAAAAAGTTCAGCAAACAAGTCTACTACACGTACTTTCCAAAGTAGACTGGCTAGCATCAGAAATGACACAACACGATCATGTATGTTTAACAAATCAGAAAATACCGTCTACTTTTCCTGCTCAATGTGAAGTAGCTGGAGCAGTAACTAAGCCCATTACGACAATCAGGGTAGGCTTGCAGACAATTGAGGCACTAGAAATGAAGACTCAAATGGACACTGTTATACAGCTTGGCCAAATGCCATCTGCATGTTTAATACATGTCACTGAACCTGAACTAGGACAGGAACCATTATATGATGTATTTTGGCCACAAAAACACAAGAAAAAATCCAAACGAACTAACAATATTAAAAAAATTATAATAAATTAGAATCAAACTTCAGCAGCTAGACCTACCACTAGCAGATCTAAAAGATTAATTAAATCATTGCCACCCCAACACAACATCAAATATCTGCCCCAACATGGTCCAAAAACTGTAAATGAATCAATAAAAACAAATAATGAAATACAAAGACAAACACCTCCTGACATAGCAGCTAACCTATCACCCCTATGCGAGAACAGGAAGAGGAGGAATATGAAGATCTAATGAATTCCTCAATGTATTCCATCATGTCCCTCATTCAACTAAGTGAAATAACAGAATCTCTGCATCATCCTCCCTCTACATACAATGTTAGAGAGAAAAGAAAAACTAAAAGGGAGTATGTAAGGATGACAGCCCATACTTTTTGACTATGGAACAAAAAAGATGTTGAGCATTAAAGCAACCTAGTAGTTGGACAAATGTTGCTGCTAACAGAGAATTTGTGACCCACTTTCAATGAAGAGAGATGCAGGTCTCCTCCAATTAGAGGGCAATTTAATCCAAAATCTCCAAAATCTGATGCTAGAAATGCCTTTGACCTCAGAAGTCCATCATTTAGACATTCAGATATGTTAATGCTAACAATGAAAGACAGGCAAAGAGGTTATCCATTTCCTTAATGAATGACATTGTGTGTTCAGGACCATAACAAATTTAAAATTGATACAGTTGCAAGATATTCATCATACCAAATTCACTAAAAATTAAAAGATGGACACTCTGCGCTTATCTATACCATCTCTGATTGTTAAGAAATTGCTTTGGAACACAAAGGACAAATAACAACACTACAGATGTCCTCTTTATGTACAAAAACTAACAAATGCACCAAAAGCTAGAGAGAAATCAAACCCTAGGTATCCTACATCCGGCTACTCACAATCCCCTTCATTTAAACCACTCTTCATTAATTGTGAAGGAAATTGAGGGTATCTAAATCGCAAAGTTTACTTCAAAGATGCTCCCTCAGATTCAGGGAAACCAACATGGCTGTGGCTTAAAAAAGCCATCAAAGAAACCAATCATGCTAGAAATTACTAATGGCAGGAACCAATGCTGAAGCAGAACCTCAGGATGGCTGTATTGAATACTACAGGTTTTAAACATTTGATGCGTCATAATGAAAGGCTCCCATTAGCCGAAATCAATATCATTGCAATACGGGAAACTTGGATAACCATGGAGCACATATGGCCTAACTATGAAACTTGCTGAGTACCTGACTTCCCCCATACTGTATCCAACTAACAAAACTATCCTCATCTAATCCCTTGTTTCCCCTAGGCCTTCATTCAGCCCTCACAAACCTATATTGGCATCCTGCGATTATCACAGATGACACATTTTTTGACCTGCTAAATGAAATGTTGGACTTGATTGTGCATGAAATGAATATTCATGGAACAATAATGGTGGAAGATCTAAAGATCAGATGCATCTCCACGAAAAATTGTCTCAGTTCAACTAGAGTGGCTAGGTGGCAAAACTTAATGAATGAAAGGAATTTCACCATGCTAAATTGGGCGATTGAAGGCGAAATACCACCGGCGCCAAGGTGGAATAGAGAATCTTCATCTGCCACATTGGACTATGTCTTTATTTCCATGTGCTCCATTAATACAATTCAAAACTTTCAAGTTACTCCAACCTCGGATAGTGACCATAATATACTAGAAGTCACATGGTCGCAACCAGAGTAACCAGCACGAGAATACACCCTCTATCAAACTCCTATAGGGGAGAAATATGGACAACATCAAAGCTGGCCACCTTCTTAAAGCGACTACATTATGATCTTCTTAACCCCCTTCCATCTGTAAACCTACCTTACACAGAAACTTTGCATCAAGCAAGAAGACTCAATGCTGCTAAACTTCGCACTACCTATAAAAATGCTCTACAATTACCTCACAGAAGAAGAGATTAAAAAGTAGACTCTCAAAACAATGCTCCAGAAGAAAATACACCACAATCTGGATTTTGTAAGTATATTCTATATATTTGTGTAAAATGTCACTCATAATTACATTTAAATGAACAAATATCAGTCACCAAACACATATAATGTATCTACATATTATCAAACAATCAAATGTGTATATTGATATTGATATTAAAATTGATATTTTATTCCAACAACGTGAAAACTACTATGATAGGAACAAATCCATGCATATGGTCTGATCACCATAAAATCGAACTGGTACTGATACCTAAAGAGAATATCAGGAACTTGAACAATGCACCTAACACACTCTATGGAAGAAACTTTAAAAAGATCACGCCCCTTATTCTGGCACAAGCATTGAAAACATTATGAAGACGACAGTAGACGAGGACTCTTGTGAGAAAATTGTGGCAACATTTAATAACCAATTCCAAAACACTATCGACCAACATGCTTCCATCAGGTTAGACCCAACCGTAATCACCAGAATTGGTTTAACGCTGAAACTAGCACACTTAAAAAGGAAAAAAGGAAATGGGAGAAAAAGTGGCAAAAAAATACCACAGACAAAAGCAAAGAGAAATGGAAGGAACTGGATAAACTATCTAGAGAAAAACTGACAGAAGCAAAGAAAAACAACTACAATTAACAAATCACTACTGCTTCCAGCTCGACTGGCAAACTTTTCAAGATTCTGAAATCGGTAGAAAAACCTCTGACACTGTCCACTCCATTTCAGCCATCACAAGAAGACTGTGACAAGGTCCAAACGGCCTTTTACAATAAAATCCAAAAAGCTTGCGAAGTCATAAAATCCTGTAAGTTGGACATCCAATCACACCATCTCCTGGATAACTTAGAGCATGCGACCCACGAGAGGAGTAAATTCAAGTTCTCCCCTATCTCTCTAGAGGACATAAACTCTATACTTTCTACCATTAGATGCACAGCCTGCTCCGAAAACATACTACCCCAAAAGCTTATACTGGACAATGCCAGGACTTTTTCCCCCTATCTTTGTAGAATGGTGAATGCTTTGTATAGAGACAAAAAAGTCCCTACCGCAATTAAAACAGTGGCCCTCATTACGAGTTGCCCAGTAAAAGCGGGTTCATTACCGGCATGCCGGAACGTGCGGTCCGTGCTCGTATGAACCCGCTAACAGCGGGTGATTACGAGTGCGCGAGCATGTGCGTTCCCCCATGCCGGTAGTGGCAATACCGCCATGCCGGTAAAGGACCACCAACCCCCCTATACTGGCATTGCGGGGCCCGGCCATTGCGTAACCGCCTCATAACAACCCCTAAATACCGGACCCGGAAATTACATCATCGCGCAGGAACGGGAAATGGGCCGGTGGCCATCTTTAAAAACACAATCCATTGCCATCCTCCACAACCACCACTTCCTTCGTGTTGTTGTGTGCCACAACAGAAGCAGGATGTCTAAGGCTACCAAGAAGTCAACCTCAAGGAAGAGAAAGCAGCGTTTTTCAGATGCAGAACTAAGCATGCTTGCTAACACCCTTGCACAGCATGCAGATACGATCAGGAGCACTGACCTGAAGCATGCGGCCCAAACAAAAAAAAAAGAAGTCTGGCAGGAGGTCGCACAGAGGGTGTCGGCAGTGGGGAGCACCCCAAGGAGTCTGCGTGACTGCCGGAAGCGATGGGACGACCTCCGCCTCCGGGTGAGGAAGATCCTGGCGGACAACAGGAGGGCCGCAATGGCGACATGCAGGGGCCCACTCTCCCCTGTGAAGTTGACGGCATGCGAGGAGACCGCAAGTTCCTTCATAGACCCTGAATCAATCGAGGGAATCGGAGACCAGGAGGTTGGCGCTGCATCATCCACAGAGGAAGGTGAGTGAACCATCACATCCATGTAGACTAAACCATGATGTGGCACAAGTGATGTGGAAGTGAGACTAGGCAAGGCAATGCATGTCCCAAGGCTACATCAACATATCCATTCAAGAATGTGTGCCACACCCTGCACCACACGCATGCTGAGTGCCAATCCCAATCCCAACAGAGGTGCAACATGACCCAACCATGCCCATGGAACTCACCACACAGATACCAAACCAATGCCATGCCACCAGCCATGCATTGATTGCCCACATGCCCCCTCAGAACACCAAATGCCACACCCCAGAAATTAAATGATGCCTGAATGTATGAACATATCACACTGCAATAAATCATAGCTGCCATTTGACACCATCACTGATGACCTGCATCTCTTCTATCCCCCAGGCACCGATGAGGAAGATGGAATGCAGGACAGGGGTGCAAGTACATCCACTGCACGCCAAGGGACCAGGGCCACTGCCATCCCCCAGCCCAAGAAACTGCCTAGAGCAGCAGGCAGTGTGCCACGCAAGGCAGTAACCCTGCAGGGGACACCTGCAGCCACAGAACAGCAGCAGCCACCCATAACAGTTGGAGGCATTCCATTGATGCTCCGCCAGCCACCGCGGACTTTGTGTCTACAGAGGTAGATAATGAGGGTGACATCATGTCCGGCACACCCACCCCAAGCCTCATTACCAGCCCCCCCCTACAGAGTCTGAGTGCATGGACGATCCGTGCCTCCATGGCTGGGACCTTGGAGACTCTGACATTGCCATCTTTGAGGAGGACAGTGCCCTGGACGTGGGCCCCACGCAGGTGCCATCCACCACCCTGCCATCCACCACCTTGCCAGCCACCACCCTGCCAGCCACCACGCTGTCTACCGCCACCCCGGCCACCAGTACTCCTGCAGCCAACGACTCTTTCGAGGCTCGCCTGACAAGGGTTGAGGCCCGACAGGAGTCCATGCTGGAACTCATGCGGCAACAAGTAACCACTGGGAATGATGCCATGAGGGACATTGCCACGGCCATCGCAGCCAATACTGCTGCTGTGGAGGCATCGACATGTGCCTTTAGGGAGTGTATGGGGTCACTTACACAGGCCCTGCTTGCGAATCTTCAGCAAATGCAGCGCCCACACCTTGGGGCAGCCATGGGACTGACCATCGACACCTCCACTGCAACAACCCCTTCCACCTCGGCCCAATCGAGCCCTGCGCGTTTGACGCGGAGGAGTGCACGGCACTTGACCATGGCACCCCCGGATCCAAAAATTACCAAGAAATAACAAAACAGGCAATGACATATTGAAAATGTACGTTGGTGAAGGGGCCACTGTTTGTTGGACATATGGGGACATTTGGGGTTTGTGGGGTGGCTGAGGGAGTTTACTGGTGTATTTTGGGGGTTTGTGGGGTGGGTGAGGGAGTTTACTGGGGGTTGTGAGGGGATTATGTTTACAATATCACGTCTGTTGAAAATACACCGTTGTGTGCAAGCAAATCATTGGCTGGACATACTTTTTTTGTACATCTACATGTATTGTGTGATGGTGTACAGTGGGGCAGTTCTAACAAAACAAGTGTGCATGTCCACATTCAGCCAGTGTGTCGCAGACACATTACTTTCATTGTCCCTGCGTTTCAAAAGTATTCGTCAATTAGTGCTTGGGGCACATCATGGCCATCCCGTGCATCACGTAATGGCAGGGGAGCTCCTTCGCCTCCGTCTCCATCCCCTTCATCCTCACCCGGCCCATGCATGTCAATGTCAGGTGGCAGTGGTACATTCCTTCGGACGCACATGTTGTGCAGCATGACACAGGCCATGGGATATTTGCCACCTTCTCGGGCCTATATAGGAGTGCCCCACCAGACCTGCTTAGGCAGCGGAACCGTGCCTTCAACAGGCCAAAGGTCTGCTCAATCACAACACGGTTACGAGTGTGCACACAATTGTACTCCTCTTCATGGCTGTTCTGCGGGTTCCGCACAGGGGTAAGTAGCCATGGCCTCAAGGGATATCCTCCATCACCTGCAAGAAGATACAAATAGGTGTGTGTCACTCTGAACTGCCACCTTCAGGGAGCACAGTCATGGCAGCAGCTATTTGGTGTGGGCATGCACATGTCCCTGTACGTGTACAAAATAGTCACCTATATGCAATGTATACTGTACAGAGATATGGTACACAGGATGGGGTTAACTAGATGATGCAGGGTGTAATCCTGCATGCTGAGGCAGATGTGCTGTGTTAGTGCGACAATGTTTAGTCTCAAACTCATGCTGTATATTGATTGCTATGCATGGTCACACTAGCCACATTGCAACAGTTGCCATCCTATTCAGTCATGTATTGCTTGCCATCACCATGGTGCCCTGGTTGTGCCTCTTACTTGTTGTCAACCATATGCATTATTTGTGATATGTGGCCCAGTGATGTGTCCTGTTCCGTTTTGCTGGTTCAGGTGAGGAGTGTTTAGCTCTGCATGCATTCTCCATTCATTGGCTATTGCCACCCAGGTGAACTTTTACCCCCCCTTTCCCACCCTGGTGCAGTAGCCCCCCCTTCTGCATCCGCACACATCAGTACCCCACAGCATGGCCATGGCCCTGTTGTGCAACTCACCAAGCAGCCAGGCACTTGGTCCAGCTTGTCGCTCCATGTGACGGGGTAGCGTGCAGTTGTGCAGTAGCATGGCATCATGTGTGGATCCGGGATATCGGGCGCAGCAATGGGTGATGATCTTGCTGAAGTCACATAACATTTGCACATTGATGGAGTGGTATTGCTTGCGATTGCCGTACACCGCCTCTATGGCATGGGGGACTACCAATTCCACATGGGCTCAGTCGATGGCACTAACACAATTGGGCATACCTGCCAGTGCATGGAAGCTTACCTTGTTTTCAGCTATCTCCTGGCCAGTCTGTGGTAGGGATATATGGGTGCTTGCGTGCTTCAGGAGGGCATCCAGCACTTGGTTCAGCATGCGTGAGAATAGTGGTTGTGAAATGCCATGCAGCTGGCCCACTGTGTGTTGGTACGTGCCTGTGGCCAGGAAGTGTAGCACAGACACCACCTTTAGTAGTGGGGGGATGGCAGTGCGTATTTGTATGTGGCTGGCAATGTCATTCTGTATCATGTCCACTATGGTGGTGATGGTGTCACGGTCCAACCGGTACAGGGTGTGGATCTGCTCAGGGGTTAGGTTGAATGGGCTGGGTCTGGTGCGAGGGATTGCTGGCTGCCTACGAGGCTCTGGTGGCTGCGCTGGTGGTAATGGCTGGGCCTGTCTCACCCTCCGTCTCCTCATGTGTCTCCGCTGTGCTGCCTGTTCTTGCTGCTGTAGTTGTTGTTGCAGTTGTTGCTGTAGTTGTATCAGTATAGCCATGTCCTCCTGCGCCAGGATTGCAAATGCTAGTGGTAGCATTTTGGTGTAGGAAGGGGTGTGGTGTTTAGTTGTGCTTCTTTTGTACTGGGCATCTCTACATTGCCTACACCTGTGGGGGGTGAGGGGGTTGAGGTGTGTGGGTGTGCTCAGTTTATACTGGCCAGCCTCCTTTGACTCCACCTGTGGGGATTGTGCGCACATGTGGCAGCTGCCTTGTATCTTGCTTGCTGTTTGCGGGTGGTCCGCGATGCCTGCTTTGCCGGCATCGTGCAGCCCGTGATTACCGGCTTCATGATGCCGGTATTTGCATGTATGCGTGGGTTGGAACTACCCCCTATTACCGGCATGCCGGTATTTGCTCCCTGAAGGGGCGTGTGTACGCACCTATGCCGCTATTAGCAGCACCGTTGTTTAGTGTGCCGCTAAAACCGGGTTGCAGGTCGGAATGCAACAGGATGGTAAACAATGCCGGTATTACCATACCGGCATCGTTTTTGCCTTACCGGCATAACTCGTAATGAGGCCAGTTACTGTTACATCCATAGTCAAAAAACCTGGAGTAGACCTACACGACCCTTCCAATCTCTGTCCAATAATGAACTGTAACTTTCTCCTAAAAATCTTGGACAAGGTCGCTACCATCCAACTCCAAGATTATGTTGACAGGAACAACCTCCTACAGACGCAACAATCGGACTTTAGAGGAGCACATGGTACAGAGATGGCCCTGCTAGACCTTCAGACTAAAATGCTTAGTATACCAGACAAGGGAAAAACAGGGATGCTGCTATTATTAGATCTCTCAGCAGCATTTGATTTGCTCGACCATCAAAAACTCCACAAGGCTTTAGACATAATCAGGTAACTATTCTCGAGGAGCCATAGAATGGGTAACATCCTTCCTCAAAGAGCAGAGCTCCAAGATCCACTGGCGACTTCACTATCCTTTGCAATGGAATTTCCAGACAATATGCTCAGGACCTACCACAGACTCAATATCTGTTAGCCCTAGAAATCCAGGCTGGATTCTCATATCGTTATTTTTAGAACACATCAATATTGGATATCCTCCACTATGTTAATAATCAAAGAAAGGGATCCCAATCTATAGATACATTGTCATGCCTCCTCAAGAACCACCTCCACCTTGGGTGGGGAAACACGTGTCAAGGCATTTGAGGCATTTAGAGGCACCAGCTCTGCTACTAATTAGCAGGATTTCATCTCACTGTAAGCAACACACCAAAAGAGGCATTCAGAGGCACCAGCTCTGCTATTAATCAGCAGGATTTCAACTCACTGTAAGCAACACGCCAAAAGGCACCATTTGCCACACATCTTAAAAGGCAATATTTGACACAAATCAACAGCACAACAGGGCAGCATTTGGAACCAAGGCAACATGATCAGCAACTGCAAAACGCATCACAATTGAAGGCCAATGTGATTCAACTAACCTATAGCAAAATGATGCTTGTTTTTGACTTAAGCATTCTAAATTGAAATTTGAAAATACAACAGTGAAGTAACTGCAATTTAAGTTCATGTAATCTATGTTTTTTTCTTTTTGACTCAAGTATAGCATAACCATAATTGAAACTTTCAATCTATGTTTGACAAATTAACTATATACAGCAATTTAACATTGACTATTTCAAGTATTCTTTTGGGAAAAGCACAATATAGGGCCTGCAAAACTCTTTTTGAGATCCACTGGGGTGACCACTTCTCCATACGCCGACCTATAAATCATGGCGTACCCCAGGGCGCCAGCCTATTGCCTCTTCTGTTCAATCTCTATCTGCAGTGTCTATGTACCCTATTAACCAACTTAGGGGTCTTCTTTACAAATTTTGCCAACGATAAATAAATACCTGGAGTGCCCTCTTAAATCCACCAGAATACATTTGGCCTCATTAGGCGGCTGGCGGCATGGCTGCCAACGGTATCCATTTTTTTCCGGCACCCGCAAATGGGCAATCACTGGGTCATGGCGAGTTTGGCAGACCTGGTAATTGCCCATTCGTGGGTGCTGGTAATAAGGGACTCCCCATCCCCATTCAGCCTCATAGGGCTGAAAGGGAATGGGACGTCGGACCGGCACCATTCAGAATGGTGCCGATGCATCCGACGTGCTGGGCAGACCTGGCGGGCTGACAGGAGCCCGCAAGCACAGCTCGTAGTGTGGTGGTCCGGGAACTGCGGTACCAGCATGATTACTGGTACCGTAGTTCCCAGACCACCAGGGTCGTAATGAGGTCTGACAGTGCATGCTAGTAGAGTCTAACAATGTCTAGATCATTGCAGAGCAGCTTTCAAACTAAAGCTTACCTCCACTGACTTATTGCCGTCGTCTTCATCCTACACAAGCTCTTCTGACCCACAAACAGATAAATCCACCCCCGAGAAAATATGAGATGTATTAAGTAATGCAGCTGTTGTGGGGTGGGGAGGGCAAATGTATTGGCTATTATCTGCTTGGTTTCACCAAAGGGGTAAACTTTCCCCATTATTAGTTGTTCCACAGTTGGCGACAGGGAGCCCAGATCACTGGTTTCAGAAAGAGTTGGCATATTCGATGAGCAAACCCATATCGGAAAATAGGCCTAAATAGTCTGCTTATTTGAGGTCGCCATCTCCTTTACGGGTAGTCCAGTTTTACCAGCCCCCTTAGTCTACCAGCATCTTATTTAAAAGATAATGGTGGCGGAGAGGATAGAGGAAGCGATGCGTCAACATCCAAACTCAGTCTTTTTTGCTGGAAAGTACAAATGTAGCTTCAAGTTATGCGTAGCTAGTCGATGCCCCCACCTTCCTTACCCACAGTTCGTACATGATTCTATCATTGTGTCACCCTGCAATCCAGCTGCAAGTCTGAAAATTAACCAAACAGCACTCTCAGGGCAATCTTCAGGAGCACGCAGTGCTCTGATTTTAAAGTCTCCTTCTGGTGGGGGTCATGCCTCCTCACCACAGCCAATGAGAGTCCACAATGTAATCCTCTGCTGATGATTTACGATTTCCAAACACAGAACTCTCTGCACCTAATAAAATAGGAGCAAAATTCAATGTCGAAGCCAGCAGCCAATCAAATAGCACTCTCAATGCACTCTTCAGGTGCAATTGCGCAGGGGCATGCGCCGCTCACATATGTAAGCCTCCATCAAGTGGGGGTGTGTGCATGAGGTAATGAGAGTCCACACTGTAATCCTCTGCAGAAGATCTACCTCTGACAAACACAGAATTCTCGGCGAATAGTAAAGTATGAGCAAAATTCATGGTCAAAGCCAGCAGCCAACCAACCAAACAGCACTCTTCAATTTGATTTAAAGTTTCTTATAGTTTAAGTTCCTTCTCTTATTGTCCTGAGGAAGTATTGTATTATAGTTTCTTAAAATGTTTTGGGAAAGTAATTAGTGATATTTCAAGTTCAATAGATTCTATAACTCTCAGTTGCAGTGCAGGAGTTTTTATGCAGCGTTTTCTTTTTAGAGAGTGATCACTTAAGATGTACTTCAGTCTATTTCAGTACAGTGAGGTCAACATAATGCACTCACTATTCATATGTGGTTCCAATAAAAATTAAAAAAAATCCTCTTGCACAATGACATGTTTTGTAATCTAAAGGCACCCTTCATCTCCTTTCCTGCTTTGCTGAGAGGCTAATCAGAAGTTTATACAATCGAACATATTCAGGCTGTCAGTGAAAAAATAATATCCTACATTTGCTATCGCATAAAAAGATGTCTACGGAAAAATACATCAGTGCTGCCTTAGCAACCTTTAACTAAGACTATTAACTCTGATAATGAAACAAATACGTAGCTGGCTATAGGAAAGTGAATACTCAAATTATGTACCCAGCATATTATTTCTCACTAGTAATATCCTAATTGCGAGGATAAGCCAAGGGTTTCAAATGTATTACATTTTCTATTGTCTGCTAACACGTGATGGGTAATTCCATCTTCTACCTTAAAATTCGTTATGATGAAGCTACCTCTTTGCTTTGTGCCTATTCTTCACTGTATGATTATATGTTTTATGAGTGAGTGATCCTCTAACAGAAATGGTGCATTTGTTCTCAAATAATAGCGTTAATTTCAGCCAGGCTTATCACACCAGAAATGTGATGCACAGACTGGAGGGGACTGGTGCTGAAAGTTGTTATCGCATAACCCAACAAGCTCAGTGGTTTTCATGAACACTAACATTTATCTGTGTTGTAAAAGTAGGTTAGCTGTGTAATGCAATCACAGAGTGGTGAACTATTCACAGCATTTTAACACTGTCTCTGTGGCAACTGATTTATAATGTCTGCTGTGCACAACAGTATTTCAGCAAAGCCACCCAGTTGGTTAGTTGTCACACTGCATCACTTAGTGAAGTTGTCTTTTTTGTACTAAGTTTTGCTTAAACTGACCAACCTGGTGAGGGATCCCTTTTCAATCTTTCAGGCTAATAATTGTATAGATTCAGCTACAAGTAATTCTAAAATATCCTCTGCCTTTCTTTATAGAGGCATGTCGTAAACTGAAAGTGGATGTTTTTAGAAAGAAACAAGCTATCAAAACGACCACAAAGGGAAGACAAAAGCATCAGACATCCGCACATGTTCAATTATACCTTTCCTGTTGACCATCCTTCACTTCTCTCTTTTCAGAAGCATAACTAACCCCTAATCTTCCCGCAGCCGGAGCACACAGGTACATGCTGCAGCCCTGTGAGCATTGGCTCGTTGGAGCTTCACTGTTTATTCTGGGATATTTACATCTGATGCCTAGTGGCTGATTACAGCTTGGCCTGATAATATCTTCAATGGCATTTTGCATTAATGATCTTTCTGCTTCACTGCCTGTTGCAGTCTAGCCCGGTGAACATCTTGCTTTTTTGTGTTTCTACATATATTTGCCTTGCAGCGCTCTGCAGGTAGCCTTTCTCCCTCTCTTCCTCTTACCTTCTCTTGTTCTCCCTGCTCCTCCCCCTGTCTTCCCTCTCCTCTGACCCTGATTGGTCCCTAGCCCCTATTTAACTATAGCCCTTAGGGCAGGCCTATGCCTAGGGCAGCCCACTGTGGCAAAGGGCCCTGAGGCAAAGGGCAACTCTCACAGTAGCAGCTCCATAGGGTGTTTGCCGGTGCTCACCGTGAGTACATGCAGCGCAGCCATCAACCAGCCGCGACTGATAAGGTAAGAAAGTGAGGCCGGGGGGATCAGCCATTACTGCTCCCTGTTTATCTGTCCCTCCTCTCGTATTACTCCTATTAGCTAAGTTTATGTTATCCATTTCTTGCACTTTGGTGGATTGTGTTTGCCATTGGGGGCTTACTCTCTTTTCAGGAAATTTGAATCTGTGTTTTTTTATTGTGCTGTTGTGTTTAAAAATTAGACTTTTCCCCTCCTTTTAGGAAAGTTGAATCTGTGTGTTTTTACGGTGCTCTTGTGTTTAAAAATGTGCCTTTTCCTCACTTTCGAGGAAAGCTGTCTCTATATAAAAATAGGATTTTCCCTCTTACATTGGTCTATGATTTTCCCTCTTTCCTGACAACTCGCTTCTAGATGTCTTGCTTTCTACTGTATAATGTAATCTAGGCCTCTTGTTCACCTTCCTGGACACCTGATTCCCTCAATGGTGCTCTGAATCTCCCATATCTTCTCTAATTGCTCTTCTAGCACCTATCCTATACCTCTGAGGAAGTCTGGAAGGAAAAAGTTCAAGAAGGATCTCGTGGTCTCCAATCCAGGCCTACCCATCGCTGACACCTATGTCAATGCTTCCTCCAGGCAGACTTTCAACCACATCCTCTTTGTCGTTCCATCACCGGACCTATGTATTCCCATTATGGTCTCTGTGCTCTCCCCTTTCTATTCCTCTACCATTATTGGTGGCATCTGTTGGGAGGTAATTTTGCCTTACTTCCTTTCCTCTAGAGTCATCATTAATATCTACCTAAAGGGCACGGTAATGGTCCAGGGCTCTTAGCCCAACCTCCTCCTCTTCCACCTCTGATGGGTGTACCACACTCCAGTACCCCTCCTTGTAAAACCTTCCAAAGTGGCAACCTGCTCCACATAGCTACCCTCAATTCTCGCTCTGCAGTCAAACACTCCTCTGACATCTGCCACCTCCTTGAAGACCTCAGCCTAGACATCCTTGCTCTTACTGAGATGTGGTTCACTGCCATCTCTGTCATGAGTTTTGACACTCTCCTCCCTGAGGGCTACAAGGTTCTCTCTAAGCCCATGCCTCATCGGCCCGGGGCAGGAGTTGCTCTGATCTTCCCTGAGTGGGTCCCTGCTACTATCATACCCACTCAGGCCTGGTCCTCTTTTGTATGCCTTGTCTGCAGGCTTGGTGTCTCTCCTGGCCTCTCTCTGACACTGCCCATCATCTACGTGCCCCCTGGCCATGTCTACCACTTCCTCTTTGAATGGACTGACCTCACCCCTTCTCTCCTTGCCTCCTGCTCCAAGCTCCTCCTCCTCAGAGGCTTCAATATTCACTGTGTCTTCCCTGATGCGGCCTCTGGGCTCTTCTACGACCTCTGTGACTCTCTTTCCCTCTGCATTCTTCCCTCCGGTCTGATGCACTTAGCCAGACACAACTTGAATTCTCTAACTTCTTGAGACATCCCCATCTCCATCCTTCTAATTATGCCTCTTTCTTGGACTGATCATGCTCTCCTGTCTTGTCACCTGGACCTCCTTGGTCCCCCGGCTAAGCCCCTGCCCAACCTCCTTCTCCAACATTCGACCAATGAAGTGAGTGTAAATTGCCGCTTTTGCCACCACCTTCACTCCGCCTGACTCTCACTCTGACACAGTCCTTACTAACCTTCAACTCTCCCTACCCAACACTCTGGAATCCTTGCCCCTGTCATGCAGATCTGCTTGAAACCTGCCTTCAAGTGCAATTCCTGGTATTACTCCCACCTGGCTGCTCAGAAATGCAAGGGCAGAATGGCTGAGCGGAGGCAGCATGCTACCTGCTCCAAAGGCATTACAGACTCCATCTCCAAACCCGCATCTCTGCAGCCACTAAAACACATCTGAACTTTTCTAAATCTGCAATGAACTCACCAACCATACTGCAGTCTCCCGTTCTACTCTACCTTCCCTGGCACTCTGCACTTCTCTGACCTCTCACCTCATTTATACAACTCAGGACATCTTGTCCTCACTCTTCTCTACTCCTAACCCTTCTCCCTTACCCGCTCTTAGGTCTCCCTTGGCCCTCCTCTCTCCCCCCTCCTACTCTCCTCTTTTCCCCCATAACACCTCATGAGGTTTCTGGACAAGTACACTCTATGAAGGTATCATCCAAACAGGTGCTCCCCTGTTCCTCCAGATCTATCAAGTACAATATTGTCTCGTATGCCTTGGCCGATTTCTGCAATCACTCCTTTGCCACTGGATCCTTCCCTTCACTCCTCAAGCACTTCATTTTTCATCCTCTCCTCAAAACACATTCTGCCGACTTTTCCTGTCTGGCAAACTACTGCCATATCTCCATTAACACCTTCCTAGGTAAACGCTTGGAGAAGCTGGCCATCTCCCAGCTTATCCACCACACTAAATCTCTTGATTGTATCTACAACCAGCACTCTGGCTTCAGAGCTGCCAGAGGCATGGACATAGCTCTCCTGAACCCCCGTGAAGACCTGCTCTCTAATCTCGACTCCAGCTCCCCTTCCGTTCTCATCCTTCTTGACCTTTCCTCTGCCTTTGATATGATCAATCATGCCACCCTGATAAATTGGCTCCATGATACCCTTGACATCAAGGACCTAGCTCTGGACTGGTTGACCTCCTTCATCTCCGACCAACCTTCACAGGTTCAACTGGGCCCTTTTCTCTCTACCATCTCACTATCCACCTGCAGAGTCCCACATGGCTCTATTCTCTCACCTTGGCTGTTCAGCATCTACCTGGATCCTCTAGCCCACTAGATCTCCACCTTCTCTCCTAACTTCCAGTATTACGCGGGTGACACGCAACTCTCCTTCAAGCTTCCCTCCTCTGCCTCTCTCATTACTGAGTGCCTGACTGCTATTCAGACATGGTGCTCTGCTAACAATCTATGCCTTAATGCCAGTAAGACAGAAATCCTTCTCACTGGGACCCCCACTCCATCTTTCCCTTCCACACTCTGGCTGCCTTCCATGTGCTCCCTCCCCTCATCCTCCTGTGAGGCAAAAAACCTTGGTGTCATCTTTGTCTCCTCTCTCTCCTCCTCTCCTTCCATCACAGACCTTGCAAAGAAGGCCCCCTTTCACCTGCACCTCCTCAGAGGCATTCTCCCTTTCCTCACCTTCCCCCAGAAACCTAATGTCTCCTGAGTTCTGGTCCTCTCTAAGCTGGCTACTGCAACAGCCTCTTCCTTAATCTTCCTAACGTCTCCCTTCGTCCCCTTCAACTAATCCAGAATAAGACTGCAAGACTTATGCTTGCCCTCAAGCCCAAGCACCGCATCTCTCCAGCCATAAAATTCTCTACTAGCTTCCGGTTGCTGCAAGGATCAAGTTTTAAGACCCTCTGCATTATCCACAAGGCTTTCTGCGGCCTGGGGCCCCGTTACATCCAACCCTCTCTCGCTAAAACCTGCCTGCTAGAGCCCTTCGGTCATCTAGCTCTAACTCTCTACAGATCAGATACTTTTCTAAGAAGAGAGTGGGGGTTAGATCTTTCTCCTCCGCAAGTGCCTCTCTCTGGAATGGCCTCCTTGCCCCTCTCAGATTTGAGCCGGATCTACTTAAATCCCGGAAGTTTCTCAAGACCTTCCCTTTCTCTTCTTCCTTCCCTCTCCACCTCCCTTGATAATGTCCCTGTCTGCTTCTTCACTGGCTGCCTGGTTCCGTCATAGTCTTGAGGGCACTAGGCCCATAATACCAGTCTACCGTCCGCACTTGGTCTCCCGGAGCCCCGCACCCAACCTGAACTTGCCCTTCTGGGCCCTTACCCCTGCATTATCCTGGCAAGCGTGCACCTTTGTAGCCCTTACAGCACCTTACCTTGCACTTAGTTATTTATAATAGATGTAAAGAAAGTGATAACATTCTGGTATTAAGTGAAGAGGCAAAAGACTCTTAGAGTATTCTTGTACACCTACTGTGAACTGCACTCTCCTTTAATCCGCCTAACATCATTTATTATATAAATGACTTAAAATGTCTAGATGTAAAAATGCAGGTGATTGGAGGATATATTTCTCCAGAGGAAACTATAATATGGGGGTTTGCTAACGTCATGAAACAACCAGATTGGGTGGAAGATGTATCAGTCAGCAAGGTAGAATGTCTATTTCTTAACAATGGTGAGTCACATCTTAACACGACACATTATTGCATGAAAATGTATTTCATTGGCATCCTGAGTTGACAAGGTTCTAAGAGCAATAGAGACTGGTTTCCAAGGGTGTTTGTTGTGTATGGTAACAACCCAGGTACATTTCTTAAATTACCTTAGTACAATTTGAAATTTTAATTTGCGCCTCAGGGGCTGATTTACAACAATGTTTTCAATGTGACTTTGCCATTTCAAAACATTTCTGTATATCAGGCCCTCAGGGTTCTGTCGTATCATACAATACAAGGAACTGGTGCCTACTGCAACATTCCTTTTCTTGCCTTATTCACAATTATATATTTTGTTACTTAATCCACCCTATTTGTAAGTGCAAAAGGATTTAACCATTGTATTGCTTTCTACTATGCTATTACCCCACTATCCTATCTTCTCATTTCCTGATTTGATTTCAGTGTTCACTATTTACTTTGTGGACATTTTAGTAAAGTAATATGAAGTTTACATGTTTTAAATCCCATTCGGGGACTTTTCATTTGTGTTAATCCAGTTATTGGATTAATCTTTAGTTGTAGTTTTATTAAAATGATATTTCACCATACAAAGACATCTTCAATAGATGTTCTCATGTTTTACTTTAAATGTATAAGCTTGGCTTCAGAATAAGAGTGTAATTGAGGTGTGGGTGGTTTAGACATGTTAGAGAATAGGCATACATCTGTAATGATTTTTATATGTAGTGTTTAAAATAAATTACATATCATTAAAATAAATGTATAGAAATCTGAAAGGTCTACCCATAAAACAAATTCAACAGAATAGTCTGAAACTAAGGAAACATATATGCTAAGTTACACAAATACTGCAAAATATAATGTTTGATATGAAAATCATGAAAGAAGAAATTCTATATAGGAAGGTATATATTCATAATATGAGAGA
This sequence comes from Ambystoma mexicanum, assembly GCF_040938575.1. Taxonomy (NCBI): domain Eukaryota; kingdom Metazoa; phylum Chordata; class Amphibia; order Caudata; family Ambystomatidae; genus Ambystoma; species Ambystoma mexicanum. Next base: position 936,110,329 of record NC_090941.1, read on the forward strand.
CAATTAAAATAAATATCACCTGAAGATATGTGTATTAGAGAAATAATCCCACATAAAATCTACCCTCCCATTGAATGTGTTATCATTTCTTAGGTTTGTTTAACATGTTTTTTCATTGTGATCCTTCCTTTTATCAATTTAGAAAACATTAAAACTATGTGTGTGTATTTAAATCTTTAAGAGCTAAAAAAATAAATGAGTCTGAGTTTTTTATGTTAGTTTCTAAATAGTAATATATTAAATCATTTTGGATTCACTCGTACAAGTTCACCACCATTTCTGAAGTGTAATAACTAATTTACTGTAGAAAGAAGGAAAAGATTTTACTGTTCATGTAAAGTGTGCTCAGTGTTCTCTGCACTTTTGTACTCAGCAAACTGTGCTAAATCATACCACTACTTTGTTCTTATGTGTTCTCATTTTCTCTCCACCCCAAAGCAAATTAATGGTGTACTACACAGCTTTTTGATTCTATCCAGATACATCCTCATTTCAACTTATTATTAGCAAGGTGCATGGCTAATCTGAAATTTGTTGAAGAACTAATAGTGTATGTCAAGACATACTAATTTGTTTTAGTTTTACAATTAGTGGACTACATATTTAAATTGAAGTGTGGAGGAAGCAGTTTAAAAAAAACACTGTTACCTGTAGGGGCATGCAGTTTCTAATACTTATTGTGTGAAAAATGTTGTTAAATGTTCTTTACAAATTAAATGTGTAATCAGTGGTCCTAGATACTAATAAGCAAGAATCTGAAATTGTGTAATCTATAAAACCGAATAGGGAACCACAAGTAATCTGAGGCAGTCAAAGAATATTTCAAAATCTAAGCATCAAATTCTTCAAAATGTTCATAAAGAAATTGACTATCAAAAAGAAACAAAAATGCACAGTGACTGTGGAGCACAAAACATAATTAGGGAAGTATAAAAAAGAACATTTTACCATCAAGGTTTTCCAAATTGTTGTGAAACTGCAAAACCAGTGTAAATGTATCTTTACTGATTCCTTCAAATAAGAATTATTCCTAATTATGACGACTTTTATGTAAAAGGGAATCTGTTTATTTTAAATAGATAGAGAACATCTTCTTGTAATATATGTCTTCAAGAAAAATAAGTCAATAGTATTTTAGTAAAGTATTCAGTGGCAAGCAGCTTCATACATGTCACACAAAGAGGTTTTTATAAAAAATTGTTATCATCAAAAGTCACAAGTGACTGCAATCACTGAGACAGAGAGAGTTCTATGAGGTTACAAACAATGCAATTAGTGAATCTGAGGAAGTAAAGCAGTGTTAAACCAACCAAGGAACAGAGTTAGGGAACATGTCCACTGAAATGAGGGCATCTCGTCTTCAGTGGCAATGTTAATCTACAAACAACATTGGCAAAGAGTCCTGTAGACATTTAAACATATTGTTTCTTCTTTTCACAAGTTCTATTTAGGGTAGACCATCAGACGAGCGAAAGACTGAGGAACAGAGCACATGTCCAACATCAGAACAGAAAACCTTAAGTCACCTATCTACAGACACTTCAAGGAGGCCAGGCAAACAGTCGCTCAGATGAAGTGTGTGATATTGGAAGCGATCCTCCCACTACCAAGCGGTGGTGAACTCAAGAAAAAACTCACACAAAGGGCACTTTATTGGATTTACAATTTGGACTCCATCAATCCCTTAGGGATGAACGAGGAATACTACTTAGGTCCATATCTATAGAATACCACCACTATTGAGTGGACCATACACTTAACAGTCACAACAAAGGTGTGACATATGGATCTCAGGATACATACACCCTATGACAACCTATTGTTAGCTGTTGGAGGTTTGAGATTCATAATGTAACTGACACTGGCCAATAGACTAGGATTTATACACAACTCCATAGGCGTGTAATCTGAAGTTGTAAATAAACACACTACTCTTAGGTTCAGAGAATATGTGTACATTCATTTCTGTATCTTAACTCATATGTAAAAAGAACTTCCAATGTTCATGTTTCATTGTGCATGTTTCTGTATTAGAACGTTTGAACCTCTCTGTAACATCCATAAAACATAAAGACCCCACTTATCTTTCTAGAGAGACCCATTGAGGCTCTCACTATTTGGATACCCCTTCCTTTTACTTAAAACCGCTTTACAGACAACGTTTACTCTTACCAGATTAGCTCATTTTTATAGCACTCAGGTTTATTCTGAGTAGCACTGGACATTGATAAAGCCCTCTATATATCCCTATCTAAGGCAAACTGGCATCCAGGTGACTCCGGGACCATGTCATCATGTCAGACGCTAGTTGTGTACATAGTAACCTGGATCCCTAGCAACACGGCAAGGAGCTTTCACTGTGTTACTGTTTCCATGCTGGATTCGATCGCAGACTGTAAGTTACAGTTGACTTCTCCCCACATTATACACATGGCATATTCTAGCACTATCTTTATTAGCCAGAACACATATTGTCATTTTAGCTGGCATACGCATACGATCAACTATTCCAGACAGAAGCAAGTTAATCACTGATATGCTTTCACCCTGCCTGTCCACGTGGGGCACGTGTGGTGGTTCACTCACGCTGGTACTTGGTCTTGAGGGCAGGCAATGGGAATGACATGGGGCTACTCACCCTCGTAGTACATCAATAAGAAACCAGGCTTAATATGTGCTTTGTGCCCTGTTGAGAATCCTGCGGATCCCCCCTTAAAACCCAGCCTAAAGTCTCCACCTAGGTGGCCAGGAGTGGGCGACGCATCATGATCCCTATCCTGGTGGTGGTGTACTATGGGAGGATCACCATGGTGGATAAAAGGCCCAGGGTAGTGGGGTGATTTTTCAGGGTGGTGCACGGTTTATTTCCTTAAAGAGAAATACTTTTACAACAGGTGTGTAGTGGATGAATTGGCTTATTGCCATTTTGATATACCTCGACCTCCTACTAAGAATGGAAAGGTAAGCTTAAAGAAGTGACTCAATCTAGTGTTGAAAACAAAGTACACATCTTTTATATCCCTAAATCCTAATATCATCCACAATGCCAAAGGTATGCCAAAAGGAACGATGAATGATGATTATGTGTCTTTTCCGGTCCCATCTGCCTCCAAAAAGGTTATACCTTATGAATCCTATTTCAATAATACCAAGCGAGGGAAAACTATTCTTAAACATTTTAAAGATGTAAGAAAAGGTAATCTTTCTAAGGTGGCCTGCATGCGCAGAATTCCTCATGGACTGTGCCAAAAAAGCGGGCTGAGGAGGCATGCAGGAGTCAAAGACAGGCAGGCAGGCCTAGTAGCCTATGGTAAGGGCAGCTAAATAGCCTTAGGAGCTTGCAGCTGCTGCCAATTAACCCACATGAGGGGCATACATGTCTACAGTAGGAAGGAGCAGCAGAATAAAGAGAGAGCAAGAGCTGGAATTCAGCAATATCGGAAGCAGAAGAAGCAGAGCACGAGGCTGGCAGTTCACTAGTATGTGTGACCACGGAAGGGATGCCAGAGTGAACGAAGAGCAGATTTCACCTGCAGGCTCTGAGTTGGTCCTGTGCTCACAGGCCCTGTCTGACAGTGGCAGCATTGGAAGAGGCTGGAAGAAACATGCAGTCTTTCCAGGTGCGCCTAATTGCTGTGAATGCAGAGATGAAGTTGTGCATTTACCCAAGGCCTGTGTGCAGAAGCTAGCTGAGGGAAGCTGGAGAGTGGAGGACTCTCCTTTAATGAGACCGAATCAGAGACACCCATACAACAGAGAGATGTGGATCCCAAGAGTGCCTATAGCAGTAGCAGTAGAGGAAACTAAGCCGGGAAGCAGAGGCAGCCCACAGTCGCTGTCATTGTGTAGTGAGTAACATGAATCTCCGTACTCCAAATCATAAAGAAGACCTTGCCAGTACCTGTAACCAGCTTTTTTTAAAAACTTGCGTGCACTTATAAGTGAGTAAAGGTTGTCTGCAGAAGTGAGAAGTCATTCTAACAAAGGAATTGTATCACACGCGTATATGAACAAAGCAAGCTGAAGTACCCGCTAGTAGAGAAAGCATACCTTTTTCCTATTGTAAGATGTAACCTGTTGCTGAGCGATCGCATGTCTCTAGTTAAAAAAGAGAACGTTGCTGGTTACCCTAAGCTGAATTTGACTTTCCCACAATATTACAAGTGTATTTAACTTCAGAAGAGGTTGAACATGCAACAATGTTTCATGATTGCCTTAGAAGCTTAATGCTGACCGAAAGGTGGGACCACTTATCCCTTTAAAATAGAATTTCAACATCAGATGGAAATTGCGTACACCTAATTTTGTTTCCTTTAAAACTTGGTACTTGTAATATACTGAATATTGTTGTAGATCTTGTAGAAGTGGCTGAATGAAGTTGAATTAAGATCAAGTATTACCCAAGGAAGTAGATCACACACTGTTAAAGTGAAACCAGCACATTTATGGACAAAGCATTATTAATGTAAAGTTGCTGAAGCTGTTGTAACCCCAAAGTCCTCTGATAGAAGGGTAACAAGGTTGTCCAAGGCTGAAAGTATGGCACTACAGCCTAGGAGCAACTACTGGAGGCAAAATACATATGAAGCTGGGGAAGGGAGTAGGATACTTGTTAAACGATACTTAAGAAAATCTGCAGAGATGATACTGTTTAAGTTGAGAAGAAACAGTCTAAAAGCTAGACAGATTTTAATGATTGCTGCCAGGCCAAAGGAACGGCAAAGAGGCTGCCCCCTTTTGTCATAAAAGAGAGAAGAATGCCTTGCCCACCTGTAGAGGTCGAAGAGTTGTGTTGAAGTTGACTGAAGTAAAGATAGATGAAATTGCATGAAGTAATGTCTTATGAAGTTGCCTGGAGCTAACAGATTGTTTTGGTAGCTACAAGCCAGAAAGGTAAAGAGGCTGTCCTCTCTTGCCATAAAAGCTATAAGAGTGCGTAGTCCACCGGTAGAGGTAGAAGAGTCTTGTGAAAGTTGCCTAAAATGAGATACTTTTCTCAGAACTGAGCAGAAGTGAACTGAGGAGCAAGGGAGCCTGTTCGCACAGTATCTTTGTCAGAAGGGAGTTCCTAGAAAAGGAGCAAACCCTAAGCAGAAGCATCCTGACAACTTTATTTAAAGATGCCACAGAGGTTGCAAGAAGAAGAGTTGTTGTTAAGCAGAAGTGGTACTTTTGTCTTCAGCTTCACCCATTCTTTCCTGGGTGGAGGTTATCAAGGAATCCCATTGGTGCTATTGTTTTCTGTGTTCGACCTTGGAAATAGAATCTTTTCATCAGGCAAAGAAGGAACTATTGCAAATTGATTTCTATTTGTGTGAACTTTTGTTTCTTTAGAACTTTTCAAGACTTGATGTAAGTCTTTTTATTTCCTTGGATGCGTAGAAGTCATTCAAGACACTTGTTTTTGGTAACCTTTCATTTATGTTGTTTCTATGTTGCTTTGAATGTTTCTGTTGTTTAGTGTGAGGGTTAGTTTTGTGAATGCGAGGGGGATTTCCCTTAGATCCTATACTAGGCAGTGAATTTCGTTTAAAATAAAATGTCAAACCTTTAGAAAACTAAACATAAATATTAGTCTCACATTACTGACCCCTCACAGCCAATAGCTTTTGATGTGATATTCTGGCTGAAACCTATGTTGCACTAGTGTGGGTGGCCCTCCTAGTTTGTTTTATCATGTTTTCAGGACCATGTGTGCAGGCATGGGTGGGTTGTCATGTGTGTGCTGGGTGGACGCACAGGGGGATCGAGCACATCAGTGATTTGGTATTCACTCAGCAATGCAGAAAAGTGTTTTGGATATGTATGTGTATTGCAATGGACATCACATTGAAAAATGTGTCTTGTCCATCATGACTTCAATGTAGGGTTTTCCGGCGATGTGGCTAAGCTGTTCCTCTTGTTCTTTGTTTGACCATATTAATTACAAGGTACATTATTTTGAATAGGTGGGATTTTGGCACCCTGGCACTCACATGACAAGCCCCTTGAGCTTTTTAGTCCAGTTGAGAAAATCATGACATCTGGAGCTTACACCAGTATGCATTATGTATGTAGCAGGTGTGTAAACCAGACCTGCTACATAGGTTTGTTAATGACCATAAAAAGTGTTAATGCAGACCCGACATGTGTGCTTTTTTTAGTGTTAATGGACTGAAAGGGCTCACACATGCTGTTTATTTTAGTGTTTCTGCTAGGATGGATAATCCAGCCGCAGAAGGCGTTTGCTTCAATTCAGTCAGTAGGCATTATGTAATGTTACTTGCAATGGGGGCTTTTGGAAACACCAAAATGAAAGGACTATAACACATGGCATTAATTGCACATTTCAGCATGCATGGATAGGGTGGAGATTGTGTTTGGTCTTTACCATTACAGTGTTCCCAGATTGCTATTAGAAGTGTGGCATTACGCAATCACCTTTGCTATTCCGAACACCATAGTACAATAATAGTCATGTCATTGTGGAATTTAATGTTTTAGGATAATGAGCACAGACCCCATCCCTCACCTCTCAGCTAAATGTGGTGCTTGCACTGCGCCCCTGCCCAGACTTCATGTTGGTAAGTGTGTGCTACTTTAAACCTTTTCTCTTCATTTGAATTCTGCTATCTTTACTGCAACCACTTCTCATGTGATTTTCTTTTTGCAACATGCATGTATGTACAGTGCAAGCCTAACTAGCCTTTGTTTCTACATCATGTGCACTGTCGAGAAACATCTAGTGTTCCATCAATGTATTCCAAGAAACTGGTGGCCTTGTCTCGTTCCAGTTTGTAAATGGCATACTTTACATACACATTGAAATAAAAGAAGGTCACTGGCTGTAATCCATTGAAGAATACACACATGGACACATATACCCACATTAATGTCTTTGCAAGCTGTTTGCTGCATAATACAAAGTTGGCCCACACCATTCCTGGAGATTTTCCAACACGGTGGGCTTGACTTCCTAGAAGGTACAACATGATATGTTGCATGGTTTTATATTTTGTAAACTACTTTCCTCTTCAGTCATCATAGTCAATCATTTTTCCTCATTGCACCAAAGGCCAGCATAGCTTTTCTACTGCATATTTTCAAACAATGGTAGAAGGCGGCAGGGTATCTACTCACCCTCTCCCTGAAATATATTTTAACTAGTCAACATATATATATATCTTTCTAGCGTTATAAGATTTAAAAGGTCACAATTCCAGACTAGCAATGGGAGGAGAACAGGCCATTGAAACCCCTATTGAAGTAGAGCACGCCTTGCTATGCTTGCTGTGCTCGTAGTGCACTGGATCATTGTGTTACTCGGTTGCACACATTGCTGAAAAAAGCCCACACTCAAATATTACTTTGCCACACACAGCCAAAATAAATGAGAGGGAACATTGTTGCCTACCTATAATTTCAAATAATAGTAAACAGGTTTACACTCAACATAAGTGTTCAATGGTGGTATGTCTGTATATTTATTTTTGTAAAACCGATAACATACTTAGGTTATATGTCTTGGTTTCCTAGTTAAGGTTGCATAAACTACTCTGCAAATTTGATTGTTTTTTAATAAAAGAGAGTTAGTAGAGAAATTATGCATTAGCTTTGTATGTGTAGTTACTTATTCTTATTATATTGTTAATGTGTATATATTGTGTAAATAGAATGTATAGTACTACCTTTGGCAGGTGCATGAACCAATGACATTGCTGCAAATCTATCTTTAATTTGCTGCTTAAAACCAGGTTCGCAGTTACCTGTGTGCTTACTATAGCTGCCCTGCCCATGCAGTATTGTTTTTCATCTTTTACTGACACTGGACCTAAAGCAGCTTCTCCACACCCTTTCCCTTTCCAAGTGTAATTCTCCTAACCTCCACTATTGTTAAATTTAGGGGACATTGTTTTCTTGTTCATTGCTTAAGAAATGGAAATGGAGGTATCATCAAATGCCTGGTTTCCATTTCTATAGGTACCTTGACTGTCTCAAGTTGCTGTTCCAAACATAGCAGCATTGGAGGGGAGTATTAACCTTTTTAGAGTTTGCTTTAGGATGGTTATACCAATAATTATGCATTCAATGTGCTACAGAAATAGCAGGAAGAACGGACGTTAAGGTCCTCACTTTCCTTGGGTTTGTAAATTGTGGCCAATGTAGCCATATAATGTCGGTTTATTGGAAAGTTAACATCCTCAGTGAGTCTGCCATACAGTGAGGTTTATACAAACTAAGATAGAATTCAATTTGTTTGTAAATATTTATTTTATTAAGGAGAATCATGTAGAGTAAATGGATGTAGTAGAATTACTTACTTTATATAGTACTCATCTTTTTTATGAAATGTTGTCTTATGAAGTCATGAGTTTCAATATTCATGTTTAGATTATTAGTGTTGTGTAAATAGAAAACAATTTACATGTAAAAGTAAGCTTTAAGCACACATTTCAGCTCAGTGCGTAGAGTTTTCTTCTCCCGAATGAGAAGTTATTTCCACTACAAAATGATTATTATTCACAACCTTAATCGGTTGAGTCGTCAGAATACATAGAATATTCTTACAGTACTTTTATGAAGAAAATGAACATCACCACTCTTCTTTATATTTACAATAGAAAATATATTGCATTGTCTGTCACAGATGTTATGGTGACTGAGCAGACAAAATCAGGCACCCATGAAATAAATCAGGTAAGCAATTTTGAAGAACACATCTGTCTTTGTGCATTGTTTTCAAATATTGTTTTCTCTAAAGTAAATAAGTTTTCAT